>NC_136494.1:58546738-58711738 GCF_053919585.1 Euprymna scolopes
TCTCTCTCTCTCTCTCTCCCTTACTGTTTCTTTCTCTCTCTCTCTCTCTTCCCTTACTGTTTCTCTCTCTCTCTCTCTCTCTCTCCCTTACTGTTTCTTTCTCTCTCTCTCTCTCTCTCCCTTACTGTTTCTTTCTCTCTCTCTCTCTCTCTCTCTTACTGTTTCTTCTCTCTCTCTCTCTCTCCCTTACTGTTTCTTTCTCTCTCTCTCTTTCTCTCTCTCTCTCTCTCCCTTACTGTTTCTTTCTCTCTCTCTCTCTCCCTTACTGTTTCTTTCTCTCTCTCTCTCTCCTTTACTGTTTCTTTCTCTCTCTCTCTTCCCTTACTGTTTCTTTCTCTCTCTCTCTCCCTTACTGTTTCTTTCTCTCTCTCTCTCTCCCTTACTGTTTCTTTCTCTCTCTCTCTCCCTTACTGTTTCTTTCTCTCTCTCTCCCTTACTGTTTTTTCTCTCTCTCTCTCCCTTACTGTTCTTTCTCTCTCTCTCTCTCCCTTACTGTTTCTTTCTCTCTCTCTCTCCCTTACTGTTTCTTTCTCTCTCTCTCTCCCTTACTGTTTCTTTCTCTCTCTCTCTCCCTTACTGTTTCTTCTCTCTCTCTCTCTCCCTTACTGTTTCTTTCTCTCTCTCTCTCTCCCTTACTGTTTCTTTCTCTCTCTCTCTCTCCCTTACTGTTTCTTTCTCTCTCTCTCTCTCCCTTACTGTTTCTTTTCTCTCTCTCTCTCCCTTACTGTTTCTTTCTCTCTCTCTCTCCCTTACTGTTTCTTTCTCTCTCTCTCTCTCCCTTACTGTTTCTTTCTCTCTCTCTCTCTCCCTTACTGTTTCTTTCTCTCTCTCTCTCCCTTACTGTTCTTTCTCTCTCTCTCTCTCTCTCTCTCTCTCCCTTACTGTTTCTTTCTCTCTCTCTCTCTCTCCCTTACTGTTTCTTTTCTCTCTCTCTCTCTCTCCCTTACTGTTTCTTTCTCTCTCTCTCTCTCTCCCTTACTGTTTCTTTCTCTCTCTCTCTCTCTCCCTTACTGTTTCTTTTCTCTCTCTCTCTCTCTCCCTTACTGTTTCTTTCTCTCTCTCTCTCTCCCTTACTGTTTCTTTCTCTCTCTCTCTCTCTCTCCCTTACTGTTTCTTTCTCTCTCTCTCTCTCTCTCTCTCCCTTACTGTTTCTTTCTCTCTCTCTCTCTCTCCCTTACTGTTTCTTTCTCTCTCTCTCTCTCTCCCTTACTGTTTCTTTCTCTCTCTCTCTCTCTCTCTCCCTTACTGTTTCTTTCTCTCTCTCTCTCTCTCTCTCCCTTACTGTTTCTTTCTCTCTCTCTCTCTCCTCTCTCTCTCTCTCTCTCCCTTACTGTTTCTTTCTCTCTCTCTCTCTCTCTCTCCCTTACTGTTTTCTTTCTCTCTCTCTCTCTCTCTCTCCTTACTGTTTCTTTCTCTCTCTCTCTCTCTCTCTCTCTCTCTCTCTCTCTCTCTCTCCCTTACTGTTTCTTTCTCTCTCTCTCTCTCTCTCCCTTACTGTTTCTTTCTCTCTCTCTCTCTCTCTCTCCCTTACTGTTTCTTTCTTCTCTCTCTCTCTCTCCCTCACTGTTTTTTTCTTTCTCTCTCTCTCTCTCCCTTACTGTTTCTTTCTCTCTCTCTCTCTCTCTCTCTCCCTTACTGTTTCTTTCTCTCTCTCTCTCTCTGTCTCCCTTACTGTTTCTTTCTCTCTCTGTCTCCCTTACTGTTTCTTTCTCTCTCTGTCTCCCTTACTGTTCTTTCTCTTTCTGTCTCCCTTACTGTTTCTTTCTCTCTCTGTCTCCCTTACTGTTTCTTTCTCTCTCTGTCTCCTTCTCGCTTGCTCCCTCCCTCCCTCTCTCTCTCTCTCTCTCTCCTTCTCGCTTGCTCCCTCCCTCTCTCTCTCCTTCTCGCTTGCTCCCTCCCTCTCTCTCTCCTTCTCGCTTACTCCCTCCCTCTCTCTCTCCTTCTCGCTTGCTCCTCCCTCTCTCTCTCCTTCTCGCTTGCTCCCTCCCTCTCTCTCTCCTTCTCGCTTGCTCCCTCCCTCTCTCTCTCCTTCTCGCTTGCTCCCTCCCTCTCTCTCTCCTTCTCGCTTGCTCCCTCCCTCTCTCTCTCCTTCTCGCTTGCTCCCTCCCTCTCTCTCTCCTTCTCGCTTGCTCCCTCCCTCTCTCTCTCTCTCTCTCCTTCTCGCTTGCTCCCTCCCTCTCTCTCTCTCTCTCTCTCTCTCTCTCTCTCTCTCCTTCTCGCTTTCTCCCTCCCTCTCTCTCTCTCTCTCTCCTTCTCGCTTGCTCCCTCCCTCTCTCTCTCTCTCCTTCTTGCTTGCTCCCTCCCTCTCTCTCTCTCCTTCTCGCTTGCTCCTCCACCTCTCTCTCTCTCCTTCTCGCTTGCTCTCTCTCTCTCTCTCTCCTTCTCGCTTGCTCCCTCCCTCTCTCTCTCTCTCTCTCTCTCTCCTTCTCGCTTGCTCCCTCCCTCTCTCTCTCTCTCTCTCCTTCTCGCTTGCTCCCTCCCTCCCTCTCTCTCTCTCCTTCTCGCTTGCTCCCTCCCTCCCTCTCTCTCTCCTTCTCGCTTGCTCCCTCCCTCCCTCTCTCTCTCTCCTTCTCGCTTGCTCCCTCCCTCCCTCTCTCTCTCTCCTTCTCGCTTGCTCCCTCCCTCTCTCTCTCTCCTTCTCGCTTGCTCCCTCCCTCCTCTCTCTCTCTCCTTCTCGCTTGCTCCCTCCCTCCCTCTCTCTCTCTCCTTCTCGCTTGCTCCCTCCCTCCCTCTCTCTCTCTCTCCTTCTCGCTTGCTCCCTCCCTCCCTCTCTCTCTCTCTCCTTCTCGCTTGCTCCCTCCCTCTCTCTCTCTCTCTCTCTCCTTCTCGCTTGCTCCCTCCCTCCCTCTCTCTCTCTCTCCTTCTCGCTTGCTCCCTCCCTCCCTCTCTCTCTCTCTCCTTCTCGCTTGCTCCCTCCCTCCCTCTCTCTCTCTCCTTCTCGCTTGCTCCCTCCCTCCCCTCTCTCTCTCTCCTTCTCGCTTGCTCCCTCCCTCTCTCTCTCTCTCTCCTTCTCGCTTGCTCCCTCCCTCTCCTCTCTCTCTCCTTCTCGCTTGCTCCCTCCCCTCTCTCTCTCTCCTTCTCGCTTGCTCCCTCCCTCTCTCTCTCTCCTTCTCGCTTGCTCCCTCCCTCTCTCTCTCTCTCCTTCTCGCTTGCTCCCTCCCTCTCTCTCTCTCTCCTTCTCGCTTGCTCCCTCCCTCTCTCTCTCTCTCTCCTTCTCGCTTGCTCCCTCCCTCTCTCTCTCTCTCTCTCTCTCCTCTCTCTCTTCTCGCTTGCTCCCTCCCTCTCTCTCTCTCTCCTTCTCGCTTGCTCCCTCCCTCTCTCTCTCTCTCCTTCTCGCTTGCTCCCTCCCTCTCTCTCTCTCTCCTTCTCGCTTGCTCCCTCCCCCTCTCTCTCTTCTCTCTCTCTCCTTCTCGCTTGCTCCCCTCCCTCTCTCTCCCTCTCTCTCTCCTTCTCGCTTGCTCCCTCCCTCTCTCTCTCTCCTTCTCGCTTGCTCCCTCCCTCTCTCTCTCTCTCTCCTTCTCGCTTGCTCCCTCCCTCTCTCTCTCTCTCCTCTCTCTCCTTCTCGCTTGCTCCCTCCCTCCCTCTCTCTCTCTCTCTCCTTCTCGCTTGCTCCCTCCCTCCCTCTCTCTCTCTCTCTCTCCTTCTCGCTTGCTCCTCCCTCCTCTCTCACTCTCTCTCTCCTTCTCGCTTGCTCCCTCTCTCTCTCTCTCTCTCTCTCTCTCTCCTTCTCGCTTGCTCTCCCTCTCTCTCTCTCTCCTTCTCGCTTGCTCCCTCTCTCTCTCTCTCCTTCTCGCTTGCTCCCTCTCTCTCTCTCTCCTTCTCGCTTGCTCCCTCTCTCTCTCTCTCCTTCTCGCTTGCTTCCTCTCTCTCTCTCTCCTTCTCGCTTGCTCCATCCCTCTCTCTCTCTCTCTCTCTCCTTCTCGCTTGCTCCCTCCCTCTCTCTCTCTCTCTCTCCTTCTCGCTTGCTCCCTCCCTCTCTCTCTCTCTCTCTCTCCTTCTCGCTTGCTCCCTCCCTCTCTCTCTCTCTCTCCTTCTCGCTTGCTCCCTCCCTCTCTCTCTCTTCTTTCCTTCTCGCTTGCTCCCTCCCTCTCTCTCTCTTTCTTTCCTTCTCGCTTGCTCCCTCCCTCTCTCTCTCTCTTTCTTTCCTTCTCGCTTGCTCCCTCCCTCTCTCTCTCTCTTTCTTTCCTTCTCGCTTGCTCCCTCCCTCTCTCTCTCTCTTTCTTTCCTTCTCGCTTGCTCCCTCTCTCTCTCTCTCTCCTTCTCGCTTGCTCCCTCCCTCTCTCTCTCTCCTTCTCGCTTGCTTCCTCCCTCCCTTTCTCTCTCCTTCTCGCTTGCTTCCTCCCTCCCTTTCTCTCTCCTTCTCGCTTGCTCCCTCCCTCCCTCCTCTCTCTCTCTCCTTCTCGCTTGCTCCCTCCCTCCTTCTTGCTTGCTCCCTCCCTCCCTCTCTCTCTCTCTCTCCTTCTCGCTTGCTCCCTCCCTCCCTCTCTTTCTCTCTCTCCTTCTCGCTTGCTCCCTCCATCCCTCCCTCTCTCTCTCTCTCTCTCCTTCTCGCTTGCTCCCTCCCTTCCTCTCTCTCTCTCTCTCCTTCTCGCTTGCTCCCTCCCTTCCTCTCTCTCTCTCTCTCCTTCTCGCTTGCTCCCTCCCTCCCTCCCTCTCTCTCTCTCCTTCTCGCTTGCTCCCTCCCTCCCTCCCTCTCTCTCTCTCCTTCTCGCTTGCTCCCTCCCTCCCTCTCTCTCTCTCCTTCTCGCTTGCTCCCTCCCTCCCTCTCTCTCTCTCTCCTTCTCGCTTGCTCCCTCCCTCCCTCTCTCTCTCTTTCCTTCTCGCTTGCTCCCTCCCTCCCTCTCTCTCTCTCTCCTTCTCGCTTGCTCCCTCCCTCCCTCTCTCTCTCTCTCCTTCTCGCTTGCTCCCTCCCTCCCTCTCTCTCTCTCTCCTTCTCGCTTGCTCCCCTCCCTCCCTCTCTCTTCTCTCTCTCTCCTTCTCGCTTGCTCCCTCCCTCCCTCTCTCTCTCTCTCCTTCTCGCTTGCTCCCTCCCTCTCTCTCTCTCTCTCTCTCTCTCTTTCTCCTTCTCGCTTGCTCTCTCTCTCTCTCTCTCTCTCTCCTTCTCGCTTGCTCCTCTCTCTCTCTCTCTCTCTCCGTCTCGCTTGCTCCCTCCCTCCCTCTCTCTCTCTCTCCTTCTCGCTTGCTCCCTCCCTCCCTCTCTCTCTCTCTCCTTCTCGCTTGCTCCCTCCCTCCCTCTCTCTCTCTCTCCTTCTCGCTTGCTCCCTCCCTTCCTCTCTCTCTCTCTCTCCTTCTCGCTTGCTCCCTCCCTCCCTCCCTCTCTCTCTCTCCTTCTCGCTTGCTCCCTCCCTCCCTCCTCTCTCTCTCTCCTTCTCGCTTGCTCCCTCCCTCCCTCTCTCTCTCTCTCCTTCTCGCTTGCTCCCTCCCTCCCTCTCTCTCTCTCTCCTTCTCGCTTGCTCCCTCCCTCCCTCTCTCTCTCTTTCCTTCTCGCTTGCTCCCCTCCCTCCCTCTCTCTCTCTCTCCTTCTCGCTTGCTCCCTCCCTCCCTCTCTCTCTCTCTCCTTCTCGCTTGCTCCCTCCCTCCCTCTCTCTCTCTCTCCTTCTCGCTTGCTCCCTCCCTCCCTCTCTCTTTCTCTCTCTCTCCTTCTCGCTTGCTCCCTCCCTCCCTCTCTCTCTCTCTCCTTCTCGCTTGCTCCCTCCCTCTCTCTCTCTCTCTCTCTCTCTCTTTCTCCTTCTCGCTTGCTCTCTCTCTCTCTCTCTCTCTCTCTCCTTCTCGCTTGCTCCCTCTCTCTCTCTCTCTCTCCGTCTCGCTTGCTCCCTCCCTCCCTCTCTCTCTCTCTCCTTCTCGCTTGCTCCCTCCCTCCCTCTCTCTCTCTCTCCTTCTCGCTTGCTCCCTCCCTCCCTCTCTCTCTCTCTCCTTCTCGCTTGCTCCCCCCCTCCCTCTCTCTCTCTCTCCTTCTCGCTTGCTCCCTCCCTCCCTCTCTCTCTCTCTCCTTCTCGCTTGCTCCCTCCCTCTCGCTCTCTCTCTCTCCTTCTCGCTTGCTCCCTCCCTCTCGCTCTCTCTCTCTCCTTCTCGCTTGCTCCCTCCCTCTCGCTCTCTCTCTCTCCTTCTCGCTTGCTCCCTCCCTCTCGCTCTCTCTCTCCTTCTCGCTTGCTCCCTCCCTCTCGCTCTCTCTCTCCTTCTCGCTTGCTCCCTCCCCTCTCGCTCTCTCTCTCCTTCTCGCTTGCTCCCTCCCTCTCGCTCTTTCTCACTTGCTTTTGCTCTCTTTTTCTTTTTCTCTCCCACACCTGCACTCTCCTTCCCTTTCTAACTTTCGCTCTGATTTGCTCGCTCTCCCTGATTTGCTTCTGCATTACAAAGTTTAGAGTTTTATAAACATACCCTTTTGACTCCAAATATATTCTCTTTATTTTTATCTAGATAAGTTTTCATGATGTTGGGTTTCGTGGGTGATGGTGTAATGGATACTGATATAGACTATGAGATTGGTTAAATCCTGTCCAAATTCAGTCAGAATTATGCATTCACTTATACTGCAATGCAATTGAAAAAAAAGTTGTGAACTTCTTCTTATCCAGTCATGGGGAGAATAGCTCGTGTTGAATGAATTGTTTAATGTAGGTATTGTTTTTTTGAAATTAACTAACTCAAAATGTGTTGAGATATATATATATATATATATATATATATACATTGCTACTGAAGTGTAAGGAGCTACTGTGATGGGGCAAGATTTATAAGAGGGTAATCTGGGTCATGAATATTTATTCACATTACATTTAAATTTCTGCATCTTTGCAATATAGAAAACAGGGAGGAAATTCCAAAAGCAAGTTGTCTGAGGACATTTTTTTAGTATCTAGGAATCTCTACAGTGAAGATGTGAGATTATGATGCTAGTCAGGTGGGTCTTGGATATTTACATTGAGAGGGTAAGGGTGCAGTAATTTCATCGGAACACTGTGAAAAGTACTTGTAAACCAAGCACAGGAATACAACACTGCAGTAATAATGAGAGGCTTGATATGGCGCAACATTGCCGAACCAAAGCAAATCTCTTTAATCACAATATCAAGAACGTTTGGAATCTTCCAAACTCTTTCCATGCAAAACCCTCTTTAAAATTCGTCTTCTAAACTGTCCTGTTTTTTTAATGAGTATTCTAACAATAGGGTCAATATTACGTTCTAACTACCTTCAAGTTGAACTTTCCATTGTATAAATCACTAGAGGAATACTCTTCCCAGTACGGGTAAAATTAATTCCCCAAACAGTTTTGCACCACTTTTATGCCCTTGTACAAAGATTAAAATCATGATAATCATACTAAACTTTATGTGTAGAATCCTTATTCCAATTTTGCTCAAAATCCATTACATTATTTGATTTAAGAAAATGTCTCAAAAAAAGAATGTTAAATTCAGGTAATCTTGCTTAATTGTTAATTGGTGTTTGATCAGGGATCAAATTTAATGTAAATCTGAAGTATTAAGAGTTCAGATACTTATGCAAAATGCGAACCATGCTATGTTTTAGATATGAATTTCAAGTTAAATTCAGTTTTTACAGCATGCATTTCTAAACTAATTAACCAATAATTATGAATTTTGGAACATAGCTGCTAGGCGTAAGGGGTTGTAATGTAGGCTACATTCAGTTTAATTTAGTTGCGTAAACATAGTGGAATTTCTTTGAAAATTCAGATATCTTTATTTTTTGTGAAATTTTAACAATCGGCATTAGATATCAATAAGTATTTCTCTATTTGGAAAAATTGTTTAATTTTTTTCGTGAAACATTATCATTATTTAAAATTGTTTGCTCATTTGTTTTTTCAATTGTTTTTCTATATAATCCTTTCATTTAATTTGTGTAGCATAGAATATGTTCAACATCATAAAACGGAAAATATGGCTCTTAAAAATGAAACCTTGAATGTTTTTTATAAAGAAAATTTTATTCAAAAATCTTCTGAGAAAAAAAAAATCAATTGAATTACATAATGCTTATTGATGTCCAGTCGGAACGAATGGCTATCTCCCTGAGGAAACCACTTGTTTTCATAAGATATTCACTTGGAACTGAATTTTATCTAATAAACCTCTTCTGGAAGTTGAAGGTTCAAGCTTCAGTGTAGGTGATACTAGGAATACAGTTGCCAATTACTTAAGACTTTTACCTAGTCATGGCTGATGGAATGAAAATATGATACTCCTGTGGTTTAAATAAAGGACTCCATTCGAAATTCCATGTAAATTCTCAAGTTTGATAGAAAGATTCCAGAGTTCAACAAAATACACCTGAAAAGATTGGAGGTTACATCAGCCGAAACAATGTAAGAATTATAATTGAGATAAGAAAATAAGTCTGAAGAATCCAAATAGTACAAATTATCAATCATTTGTTTTCAAAAGTAATCAAATTTTGTTCATTTCATTCCTAATGTTTAATCCTCTCATAATATTCACCATTCAGCTGCCAGTCTCTCATTAACCCTTATCCTCGAATGGCTTTTACCTTTGATAGGTGTTGACTCATTAGTTAAAAATGAAGGTAATAATATCAGCATGTAAATTTTTTAAGTCTTCAGATTTAAAGCTAAACTGAATCAGAATCTGTTTTGAATAATTATAAATTTATTCTGGTTTTCATAAAATATCTCATTGTAATTATCTTCCTTTTTACACTGTCTGTTTATGGAATGTTGAAAACGCCATTAAAAAGTTATTTTTAATAATTCAGAGTATTTTATGGCGAGTTAGTGGACAGTGTTTCTTGCTGATTCTAAATATGAAATGCTTTATTCCTGAAATTTCAATGTGTTCATTGATTGTTAAATTAGAGATATTAGTGTTGATTCAATGAACTGGAATTGGGGAATCAAAAATATCAAAACATTTTTAGGTATCGGAAATGGAAAAAGTTGTGCTTATTTCCTGATGCCAAAAATGATTATTTGTGTGTGTGTTTTAACTTAATTTTTCATTGGTGATACTAATAATAAAATGATGACTTGATTTTAAACTACCACCAGTAAAGCTGAAATCTATATATCGCAGCGTAAGTATATTTGCAAGTTTGTGAAAATAAATGCACATATATGGATTTTTGCGGTAATCAAAAACTAAACTCTATAACTAAACATTTAGATGTTTTCAAAGAATTAGAATCAGTAATTGTATTAGAATAAGAAACTTAGAACAGAATTTGTATCGGAATTGGGAAAAATATTTGAATTGTCTCATCTCTTATAGATATATAAATACATAGATATATAAACAGGTATATACTTTGAAATAAAGGAAAGAATGGACATAGTTCTAAATGAATTTTCAAAAACAATTATTACAGTCAGACTTATAGTGAAAAATAAATATAATGAAATTCTCTTGAATATCAATTTGCAATATATAATTTAATTTTTAGGTTGTGATAAAATTTGGATGTAAACAAAAATTTTACGTTTTTTTTTTTTCCAAATAATCTTTTCCCACCTACTTCAAGTTCGGTCACTATTTTCAGTGAAAGACGATTTGTTTTATGTAAAAAAAAAAAATGTTTGCATTACAGGATATTTTGTGACTATACATATTAAAAGTACTTGTCTTAAAAAAGTGCCACTTGTAAATATCGTAGGCTAAATATATAATTTTAATTCTTGTAAAAAAAAAAAAAAAACAAAGTTGAAAAAATTTACTGAACAAAATGGTAAAGAAATCTTTTTTTTTTGTTTCTATCCGTTTTCCTTTTCTTGATTTACTAATTAATAAAAAAAAAAACAATAATATAGCTTAATCTCTAATGTGCTATGAATTATATTAAAAAGATTCAATGTGTTAACTTTGCAATGAAAAGTATATGAATATTCGACGCGTTGCTTTCATATCATTTTTGCACACTTTTTTTTTTTTTATAAGGTAATGGATTTTTTTTTAAATTGGAGTGATGTTGCCACATCTGGGCAGGATAAGCTGCTAGAAGCAGCTTATCCTGCCTTGACAGAGTTCAAAATAGACTTCGTAGCTTAGAGGGAGATGCCTTTTTCTCTCCCCTTCAACCTCTTTCCCACAGAAGAGACGTTGCAAGCCTTTTTCTGCTTTATCATTATTTTCATGGCAAGTGCTTATCTGAGCTCCAATCTATGGTCACTTCTGGCCTGACTTTCATGAAAAACACTCGTCTAGGTGAAACCACTATCAATAATTTCCCCCACTCTTTATCTGTGCCTAAACCTAAACAGATTCCATGAAAAAAGTTCCTTTCTTAGAACTGCACGCCTGTGGAACTCTGTTCTGTTTTCCTGCTTTCCAACTAACTACAATATAGTTGTCTTCAAGTCCAACGTGAACAAATTCTTGATGAGCCATCCTCTTAAGTAATCTAATTTATCAAATTTCCACTACTATCAATGACTAACATGTTCCCCTTGACCATTGTACACTCATTAACTCTTATCCTCGAGGGGCCCTCAGGCCTTGAAAAGTAGGGACTCCTTTGTAAAAATAAAAATAAAAATTTTTTTAATTGTAATCAATTTAAAGTCTTGCTTCCATTAAGATTAATTTTCATTTACAACAAGATGAGATTTGTAAGAATTTTTTCAATTGGTTTCTGGATCAACAACTTGTTATGGTCACCCATGCTACAGTGAGGAACTTGTGGATTTTAAATGATTTGTGTTGCAGGTGATTTGCAAGTGCAGCTCATACATCGGATTGCAATCAGGAGTTGTAGGGGGTGCATGTGTGGAAACTAGTGAAGTCATGGAAGTTCTCGGACAGACACTTTTACTGGAGGTGTGATACAGAGCTGAGTCTTGCTGCCACGTGCTTTCTACCAACCACCTTTTCCATCTAGCTCTTGATAACAGTGGACAGCAACTTCATATAGTCACTTAAATTGAGTCTGAACCCTTTTTCAAAGATGGCGATCACAGTTTGAGGGAACTTGCTCTTTAGAACATGTACAGCAACGTGTGCACTATAATCTACATGTTGTGCAGGTGATCTTTGAAGAAGTTTTTTTTTTATTATTACATTTTCATCCCAAACAAGGCACATTGCCACTTTGGTGTAGGGGGCTACTATCAGGGACATAAGCTACTGGGGTACTATGTAGGGAGTTGAGCAGCAAGGTGTTGGTTCACGTTACACTTGAACTTCTGCATGTCAGTATAGTTGGGGAAGTAGGGATCTGGAATGGAATTCCGAAGTCTAGCGATTTTGGGGAAGAAACTACTGGAGTAGAAAGGGATCTCTACTGTGTAGGGGTGGAATTTAGCTGCTTGTCAGATTTGTCTATGGTGTTTACGTCATGGGGCCACAAGTGCTTGCAGTTTGTCAGCATTCACCATTAAAACACTTGTAGAACAGGCAGAGGGATGCAACATTTCCTCGGTGGGACAGAGGCTGCAGTTTAGATGACAGTTCAGAACCTATCAGGTTGGCGACTCCCTTTTGGATCTTGTCCAGGAGCGAGAGATTAGTAGGTGATGCACCAGCCCAAATATGACAACAATACTCCATACATGGGCGAATGGTGGCCTTATAGATGTACAGGATACTTTCGGGCATTAGTAGCTTTCTAGTACAGTAGTTTGTCTGAGAAGAACCAAAACCCATCTTATGTGTTTGAAATTAAGATGGTTCTCTTGGGTCTTGGCAGTGAGTATTTGATGCTTGCTACTTTTATATGAAGAGTAGTATAGTGTTTAGTCCTTTCTTTATAGTTGCTACTCCAATGTCCATTTATGATGGTCTGTATTGCCTTGCCTGAATTTTGCTGCAATGTTTTTGACAACTTAAGAATTTCATTGTGCTGACAGTCAGAATATGTCCACATCTCTGTTGCAATTCTCCAGTTTACATTTCCTGGCCGTCAACATATTCAAGAAGCATGAAGCAGCAGCTAAGATTTTGGAATGTTTTAATTTGGCATGAATTATGATGGCGGTCACTCTCTTTCAATATGCTGTTTAGTCGTTCATGGTGTCCAGTTCTGAAACCAACTAATGGTAAGGTTCTGGATATGACCTTAAACTATATCCGATGGTGAGGCCCCAGCTTGCAGGCCTTAGGGAGTGTGGAGCCACCCTTTAATTGCCATTGCTCCCAGGTCCACTCTGACCCGGAGTGGTAGTACCTGTTAGGGTCCCAACTAAGGGTTAAATAGAATATGACTTTAAAAACAAATATGCTATATTAAAAAATCGCTCTTCAAAATCACCAGATTCAGCATTAAATAACCTGAAAAGGATTGATATGCCGTAAAACAAAACAACCAACCAACTAATGGTAAGCATAGTCATTGCTGCATTTTACCATGATCAAGTATTTCAAATAGTTTTGAAATTAAGGAATATAAAAAAAGTGCATAGTCTAAGTTTCTAAACACAGTCAAGTCTACCTTTGCATGAGTATGATGGAACCAACACTTTCTTGGTGAAATAAGGCTTTATGTGTAATGTCTTTTCTTTGATTGACCAAGACATATTGAAGAAGGTTAGTGTTCCAATATTTCATACAGTCTACGTGTATACTTTATCAAAGAAAATAAAAATGAAAATTAAGTTTTATATAAAGATTTGTAAGTCATGTTTTGAGGAGGGCCACCCTTTATAACATATTCAGTCTATTAGTTAAACCTTTCATAAATTTTGACATATTTTATGATCAAAACGTTTAAGTAATTTGTACACTTTTTTTTTTTTTTTTTAATTTTATTTGAACTACTATTCATACTATTCTTTATTTGGATTACTCTTCTTCTCTGGAGGTTGAAGGTTTAATCCTCAGTATGAGTGATACAAAGAATACCATTACAAATTATAACTTCTTTCCAGTTATGACTAATGAAATGAGAACATTTTGTTCAATATTTTGTGCAGAAAGATTGAGTTCAACAGGATTTACTTAAAGAAGATCAGCAGTTACATCGGCCAAAGCGTGTGAATAACACTCAAAATGAGAACAATTGTAAAACTTGAGAACCTATGTGAAATTTCAAACTGAACGTTTTGTTTAATCCATGCGGATGGATGTTTTGGTTTTGTTAGCTATGAACAAGTAGAAATGTTATTCTTGGTTAGTAACGACTTAAGTAAGGATAAAATCTTCCCCCTCCAGAAGAATATCATTCTGAACTAAATGATAATCAACGCCTTTAACTGTCACGCCACAGGTCCATATGGCTGATGGAACAAGAATAACTTACCTCCATAGATTAAATAAAGGGTTCAGCTTAAAACTCCATATATAAAAACAGGTAAAAACAATAGCTGCTAAGGGGGTCAGAATTTAAAAATTTGATACTCAGCAGTGCTTTTGTATGCATGCATACATTTATGTTCAAGTCAGTTAATTTTTAACTATTCTTTATCTGCTAGATGATAGCTCAAACGGTAACAACTAAGGCTGAAGAGCTAAATGTTTTCGTTTCAATTCTAGCTGATAGCACCCAAGTCATTTTTTATTTTTAAAATCACTACCATATATTGGGTACAATATAATAATCAATAGAGGATTGACTTTACTAAATATGTAATCTGCATGAATTAAAATATTATTTTAAGCGTATTTTAAAAACAGAAAACACCGGGTGCCCTGCTAATAATAACTAGGATTAGAATAATGGTCTGACTGATACAAATAATAATAATTATTTTTTTATCTCAAAGTCCAAAGTATTTTTTTAAAATTTTAATTGTATTTTTCAGCTTTATTTATTCAGTAATAACTTTGTACAAAATTTTTATTTGTAATGTTTAAAGGTTAGTCAGAGAATAGGCTACAAATAGTTTGGTTGTTTTTTGTTAGATAGTAATAAATGAGGTATTATTTCCAGTTAAAATCAAGTTAGTATTATGCATGTACAATTGAGAGAACCACTCTTGAAATGTGTCAACATTATGTAAATAAGAAAAATGAAAACAAAATGGCCACAAAATTTAACCTGATGTTTATCTAAAAATGAAACTCAAATTTTTGCTCTAAATAATTCCTCATTTAATAGTTTTTTATATTTTCTAAGCCTGTGTTTAGCCAAAATAACATGCAGCTATTTTTAATGCTTATACTGAATTTTTCTTGCGTTCTTTTATGACCTTGACCTTTAAACATCACTTTTTATAATCAAACTATTATTCTCAGCTGAGTTATTTCCATAATTTTGTCTTTTTTATCTGCAAGTGAAAACTTGGAAACCTGTACAAAATTTCAAACTGGTGTAGATTGTTCTCGTTGCGTCAGTTATACCAGATTGTTATTCTTAATGATTATTGCTTATAATTGTGAACCTTCAACCACCAGTATAGTGTCATTTAGAACTGATTGCTAACTTAAATAATCCAAATTATCAATCCTTATCACAAAAATGTCCGAAATATGTTTTTTTTTTTTTTCTATTTGTGTTTTGTTTATCGGTTTTCTATAACTTCCCATATTTTTATTTACTTGTTAATAAATGTTTCTTTTTCCCCTGAGTCCAATAAGCAAGGGAATGTGTAAACACCAGATGCAGTAGATCAATTTGTAGTAATGGCCGATATTTCATCATGACGAATGTTTTCCCCTTGTTGGTTAAATAAGTATCTTGAGTAGGCAAACTCTGGGGAAATTAATCTTCATGGTAATTTGTTTTGGTCATATTTCTGTATTTCAAAGTTCTCATCATTGGGTTTAATGTCTGCTTTATACTTCCAAGTACGTCCAAGGATAGAATACTGTTGCCAGATCTGGGCAGGAGCTGCTAAAAACAGCCTATCCTGCCTTGACAGAGTACAAAATAGACTTCGTGGCTTAGTAGGGGATGCCCTTTTCTCTACCCTGCAACCTCTCTCTCACAGAAGAGACGTTGCGAGCCTATCTTTTATCGTTATTTCCATGGCAGGTGCTCGTCTGAACTCCAATCTCTGGTCCCCCCTCACCAATCTTTCACGAAAAACACCCGTCTAGCTGAATCCACTGTGAAAAATTTCCCCCACTCTATATCTGTGTCTAAATCAAAACGCGGATTCCATGAACAAAGCTTCTTTCTTAGAACTGCACGCCTGTGGAACTCTGTTCCGTCTGTCTGCTTCCCACCGGACTACAACTTGGATGTGTTCAAGTCCAACGTTAACAAATTCCTAATGAACCGCCCCCTTAAGTAAATACTTCATCAAATCTCCACACTAACGTAATGTACTTGTAATAACCCTTATCCCTGAGTGGCTTCTGGGCCTTGATAAGTGGTGATCACTGTAAAAAAAAAATAAATAAATAAAAAATATGCCGACATGTGTCAGAAATTGACTTCCAAACTAACCCATGTCTGGCTAGGTCTTTATCCTTTCTCTCAAATCCATCACGTTTTCCTTGGCTTTTCCCTGTGAACTGGATTTGCTACCTGAACTGTTCTACATCAACTAGCCCAAGAACTCTTGCCGATTCTTTCAACATGTCTACGCATCAGTTTCTTGTTCTGTATGCACCTCTGTATACTGTCCGAATCTAATGTTTCTCTTAGCTTATCAGAATGAAGCCTGTATCTAAGAGACTTCCTTCTATTGTATCGTTCTCCTATCATTTCTCATCATGCAACACATGTCCTCAACTCTCACAGGGTACGCTTTACTTCTATTTCATCATCAATTTCATATAATAGAATAGAACAGGCCGAATTCAGGTAAATAATATGATCAGTATGAACACAGAGGAAAATATGGATCACAAAGGAAACTAGACTAGTAGTGGAGTATTATTACCAAAAAAGTACACATTAAAAACATGATTCCAAAGTCATGTCATCGATTTTCCAAGCACCGTGTAACAAGACCCAACTTTTTATAGATTATTTGGATTGCAATTTAACAGGCCCTAGTTTCATAAAAATAATTGCTAAAAGCCTACTGGTCTCTCCCTTCTCATATAACACAAAAACTACATTATGAATGTTCTCTAGGTGTATGTCTGATTCCCAAGAAGTATTTTTGGTTTACAAATTTTTTTAACCCCCCCCCCCAAAGCAAAAGTTTATATATTGAAAATCTAATAAATAGCATTTTTGCATTTATTTTAGCAACTCCAAAATTCATCATTGTTGTGCTGAAATTATCTGCCTTGGTAGTATATATTTTTGTTTTTTACACCGGGGATGCTTCTTGCATAAGAGTTTGTAATCTCATTCTATCCACATGATGGTAAATTGAGACTGCCTCTGATTTGGCATGACTTGCAGACTGATTGGATGTGTGCAGCCTTGCTCTGCTATTTTGATCAGGCCTTTAAAGCCCTAATAGTTTTGCCTGTTAGATTATTGTTCTCATAGTCATTGTCGGCCATGGTCAAAGATTTGCAAATTTTTCTTTGAGTGATTCTGCAATACGTGTGCTTATTCATTGTAATGAGGATAATTGTACTTCTTGTTTAGGAATCATTTCTTAATGATTTACTCATGTACCATTTGTGTATCACACGTCTTATAGTATTTGTTCCACGCAAACTGTTAATAAAATGTTGTTTCCTAATTGTTTCTCAATACTTTTCTTTTTCTATGCACTTGTTACGTATCTGTTGATGAAACAAAAAAACAAACACATGCATGCATTATAAGTGCCTAGCAGGAAACTCGATGTTGTCTGGGATTGAATGAGGATCAATGAGTTCCACACACCTTGTTTTATGGCCTTCAAAATCGGTGAAATGACCCATTTTGTAATCAATTGATTGTCTGCTCTAGTTAGCACCCCCCCCCCCGTGTACTGGGAAAAAGCTTCACATGTCTCCCTACAGTGACTTAGTCCACTATACATTGTAGTCTACATTGCACTGTAGAGAACATGCTGTTGATTTTATAAAATTATCTGTAAATAATGGCTTCTATAAAGTTTAAAAGGCAAAAGTCAAGTATTCTGGTTCAAGTGTGATAAAACTTCTCAAATGCATTTGTGGTGTTAGGTTATATAAAAGTGATAATTTTGGTACAAAATCAGATGTTTTTGATTTTCAATACTTATCAGATGTATTCCAATACAAAACCTATGTAAGAACTCTCTGACACATCAAATACCTTTGTGTGAATTTTTTTTTTGAAAATTGGCCCAGCCATTTCAAACTCGCATACGCAAACAAAATTTCTTTTCTATAATAACACCAACTTATGCTTACTCTTGTCTTCTAAGAATAAGTCTGTATTCTCTGCGCATGTGCAGCATCTCTCAATGGTGAAGTTGTATAACAAATATAAGTACAATACTGATTTTTCTAGCTACTGATATTCTGGTACCCCTTTTCATCTGATCAAAATCATAAAGACAGGACTTGATAATGCTATTGCCGCTAGTTTACTGGATATCCAACAGATTGCTTGGTGTGTACCTCACTATCAATTTAATTACACTGCACCTGCTGGTCATAGTCTCTCTTTATTTTGCGATTATTCTTTTAAGCTTAAATGCTTAAATTAAACCCTAGTTAAAGCTTTACAGGCAAATTCAAGTGGTAACAGTAGTGTTAGATGTAAACACTGGTCTATTTTAATCAAAGAAAAAATTTCTATGTTTATGAATTTTAAAATGAAAACTGATAATGTATATATTATTTGGATTATTCAAATTACTGTTCTCATCTTGAGTATTTTTCTCAACATTTCGGTCATGGTGCAACAGATAAAGTACATATTAAAAATCAGTTTTAAGTGACTGCCTTCTGGAGATTGAAGGTTCAATCTTGAGTGTGGGTGATACTCAAAATATAATTACAAATTACTTAGGACTTCTACCTGATCATGGTGCGGATTAAATAAAGGGTTCCATGTGAAATTTTGTGCATATTCCCGAGTTTGAAAAGTAACACCTGAAGAAGGTCGGAGGTTACATCGGCTGAAACGTTGTGAAAATAAAACTGAAGATGAGAACAGTAGTCAGAATAATCCAAATATGAATATATTTCTAGCAATCCTTGATGGTTTAGATACATGT
Source organism: Euprymna scolopes (assembly GCF_053919585.1). NCBI lineage: Eukaryota > Metazoa > Mollusca > Cephalopoda > Sepiida > Sepiolidae > Euprymna > Euprymna scolopes. Next base: position 58,564,692 of record NC_136494.1, read on the forward strand.
TTGGTTTATAATTAGTGTGTTAGGGGTATGTTCATAAATTATTACAATATAATCAGGTGGTCCGGCCAAACAGTTAATTCAGCAAGTCTCTAAGATCAAAAATACTAAGAAATCGGTGTGGCATCTGTGTTCATACAATAGATTACAAACCAGCCTAGTTTAGAGTGCAAGAACTGGTAAATATAACCCCCCCCCTTTAATTTCAACTTGCAATATCTTTATTTCAAGGTTATCTTGATACTTTTATTTATACAATTCTCTTTATAAAAATATAATTCTTATGACGTTTTCATGCAGTAGTCCGATAAATACAAATAATACATACAATTCTTACTCTTATTTATTTATATATATATATATATATATATATATAAGTATTGGAGTATTCAGTCGAATAATAAATTTGATTGTAAATTTCAACTTAATTTTAATTTCTTTTCTCTTATATATGTGTTTTTTGTTTTTTTTTCTGCGCTATTTCATGCTAGGTTACTGATTTTAATGACAGGCGATTCATCTTTTACAAGATGTTATTTTTCACATTTGGTGTGTGTGATATTGTATCTCTATAGACATAAAGTTCCGTTTTAAAGAAAAAGGGTAACTCCTCAATATGGCGGGTATAATATAACGGTTTAAGTTGTTTTTCACCCAAAACTTCAAGTTGAAATATAATGAATTTTTATCCTATTATCAAATTGTGTTTCCGTCTGTTTTTGTCATGCTCCAAATCCGAGTTATTTATTTATCTAAAAAAGACGTCAAACTTTGTTTCTTGTGTGCTATGAATCATTAAGATTAATTGTATAAGAATTGGTAGCATTTTTCATATTTTGCAAGGATCTACGTGCCTACATTAGAAGTTTTAGATTTAATAAAATAAAATGTTGGTTTGGGATCCCTATTTTTATAAGATCAATTGTTTCTGTTAAATGTTTCTAAAATCATTTTTTACTTTGCTTCTTTCACCAGGTTTGACGGCCCTCATTTCATTGCGGTTGAACTGTGGTAAATATGCAGGCCATGGTATGGCTTCCAAAATGCAACAGTCACTCTATATGGACTCAGTGCGTACGTTGTGCACATACACTTACAAAGAATGCACAAGTTGTATCATCAAAAGAGTTGCAGCAGCTGATTCAAGCTGTGCATAGCATGCATTCTAATAACTACTGCACATCTTGTTGTAAAATGTTGTCTCCGGTTGGAAAAAAACTGAATCTACATCGCAACATGGCCATTTCAGAATCACAATCATTACCTCTACTCTTACCAATTGCTAATGGATATAATTTTCGGTAAGTATGTGTCTTTTGTAGAATTTTATTAGAAATACTCTTGTTAAAGTTTAAAATGTGTTGATTTTCTTATATAGAAATCATTCAAGACAAGGCATGAAGCCACTTTATGTAAGAAGCTAAAAGAATACTATTTCAAGGTCAAAAATTAAAATAATGAATTATATATGCAATATGGATAGATTCCAATCCAATCAAGTAACAATTATTCTCCTTTGTCAGAAACATCCTTTGTGGAATGTGAACTTATGACTTGCATGCTCTCAGTTCTATAAGGATAAGGGAAGCGAAAGTTGCAAAACTGCCTCAAGTAAATCGAAGATCCACTTTCTGCTGTCCCATGCAGCAAAGAAACAATGTTGGTACTATGAAAAAATTGTTTGATGTCAGGGTGGAACATATAGTCTTCTTTTTGAAGACAATGGGCTTATACCCAAAAATCTAATGTCTACAGTGATTAGAAAGTAACTCCCTATACCTGAAATGTATTACTGAAATATAATTCTTACAAGAAATGAATTGGAATGAGTTGTGCCCCATTATTTTTAGTCGTGTGCAAGCGACTCTATAAGTCACTCCGTCGGTCGGTTGGTCTGTCCGTAACACTTTTGTGCTTGGCCTTTTTGGTTAAGATCAAAGGTCTGTTGTTAATAGATGCTGTTCTTAGCTTTTCTTGGCTTTTTGGCCAAAATCAATGGGTAGTATCTGTTCTTACTACATGCTGTACTTATGTTTGTAACTTTGTGATATTATGTGGGGGATCACTTTTCTGTATTAATTTAATATAAAATGATCACCCACTTTACAACCAGTCAGTCTCAAAGCCATTCAAGTCATTCTCCAGATCATTCAAGTTGTTTTTGAAGGATTCCAGTTATTTTTTAAGCATTCAAGTCATTCTTAAGGTCATTCAATTCATCCTTAAAGTCATTCTAAGTCATTTACTTTTTATTTATTTAAGTCCTTTCAGTCCATTTTTCGGTCATTTTAGTTTATCTTTAAGAATTTCATGTCAGTCCTACATTCACGCATTCATTCATTACATGAGAGCATGCGACTAATGGCTATCGACCTTGTTTTCCTTTAGTCCTCATATTCTATGATTGATATTTTTGATGATGGGAAGGGGGCGTCCTGTGTCAGCTGTTGTTTTAAGTTGGTGATATGTGGAGATTTTAAACCCTCTCATAGTAGTCATTCATCTGTTAATCTGTCATGTTAATCCTAATCTTCAAATGGGCTTTCAGACTTGATAAGTGTTGACTCATGAGTAAAAAAGAAAAAAATTCCTTGTGATATCAGTTGATGCGGTTCCCAGGTGTCTTGAAAAACTAGTGTCAAATGCTGGCAACCATATTGAATTTTAAATAAAACCATATGCTATATATTTTTATTATATTCATTTCTTGTTAGAATGATATTTCAGTAATAACTTATAAGGACTTAATAATATTGAGTTAATTTTCAATCATCTTATACAAGCATAATAAGCCAACCAAATCATCTATTTTATCAATTGCAGATTGTTTATTTATGAAATATACATCTGTGAAAGAAATTAGTTTACAACTAACTTATAAACATATAAACAAAATAGAATTTGTTGAATATTTGAAAATATTAAAAACATCAAATACCAAACACTTATTACCAAAATAAATGGTTGTCATTAAATCACCCAAAAGGGTTGATATGCCATAAAATAAACCGATCTTGTTAGACTTGAAGAAAACATGGTTAAAATTAATAAAATAAATTGATCAACCATAGTTCAGAGTGACCTAAAGGTTCTTTTAATTAAAAAGAATTAGTGCCCTTCCCTATAGGGAAGGGCACTAATTCTTCCTGGATTGTTCCACTTACCCTTGATCCTCATTTTATAATGTTAAGTATTTAACAAAAAGACATCAAGTATAATTTTTGGAGTCCTTCGTGTGAGTCGCCCAAGGATTGAATCCTCATCTTCTAGCTCATTAGTGAACATTCTAACCATTATGGTAGATAGACAGTTAAAATTGAAATTTAATTCGGTTAAATGTAGTTATAGAAACCAAAGCAAAAACATTATTCAATGTACACAAAAATAAAGTATGACAAATAGATGAAACCTGTTAGAGTAGAAAAATAGAATCTTGCTTAATTAGTACTGAATGAATTAGATTCAATGTCAGTTTTAAATATTTGAATGTTCCAATAGGAAGTTGTGCCCATATTATGCCCTTTAAAATACTCCAAAGAAACCAGCATTTGGGAAATATTTACAAGTTGATATCTAATATCTATTGTTAAAATTTGACAAAAATCAGGAATTTGCATTTTCACAAATGCCTTTCACCCCCTTCTTACTCTCTTTTCATAAAACTCCTATTTAAACCTTTTACACCTAGCAGTTGTTTCAAAATTTGTAATGTTCACTTAATTTGCTTAGGAGTGACTCCTATACATACAAATGTAAACATATCTAACACACACACACACACACATTATAATGTTATACACTAATATTTTTATTGATACAAACACATCAACAGCTACACATCCATGGAAAGCTTTAAATCATTAGCTTTAGAAAGCTATGTTCTCATTGAGCTAACAAAACAGTAAGAAAAAAGAAAAAAAAACTGCATATTAAAAACTGAAAGGATCACATGATAAAATTTAAAATAATTTCTGTATTTTCTGTTATTTCTTGATTTACAATTTATAAATAAAATCATTTTAAAAACCTTAATGTAATTTTGACTTGACTAATGACAAAATGGTTAGACAGCCACATAATTTTCATTATAATCTAATTTATAAAACTCACTATGTCTGTCTGTCTGTCTCCATATTTTCAAACTCTTTTTCTCCAAAACTAAAAGTCACAGAGCGGCGCATCAAATCATTGGATTTTTTATGGATCGTTCCTTTATTTTTAATTAGTTCATATGCGTGTCACATTGGTATAGTGGTAACGTCACCAGCTTTGAATGCTACAGTTTTGCTTTCAGTTTTAATTCTAGCTGATAGCACCGAAAGACTTTTTTTTTTTTACTTTTGAAATCAAAACGCTATAATAATATATAAGAAATCTGGACAAATTAAAATATCATATTTAAGCATATTTTACGATCGGGCAAAATCGGGCGCCCCCCTCTCTCTCGCACGCTAGTATGCATACATAATAGAATATATTTACTTTATAAATATCAAAATTGCATATTTGAGAGAAAAACATAACATAGATACAGAGCATTACTAAATTCTATTCCATTGTTATATAATACAGATTATAGCAAGATGCCGGAAGTGAGTTTTTTGGAGGCTGACATCATGTACTTTGCCCCTGGGGTGTTCCACTTGCCTTAATAGCTTTCATTTTTATAACATCTTTATATAACCATTCTCCTTGCTTATCACTAACTGGTTCATGGTTTGGAAGAAGTTGAGGTGGGGATGGTGAAAATGGATCTTGTGTAACATTCCGTACTTCATATGCTAATATGCTTGTAAGAAGTCATTCACATACTTTTGCTAATCTATTGCTTGTACGTTATCGAGGAAGCTGCAGTAGACTCACTTATGACTTGCGTGCTCTCAGTTCCATAAGGATAAAGATAAGAATCTCAAATTCCTCATCTCTCAGCGTCAAATCTGAGATCTGATGATGTTCTCCTTCAGATTAGCAGACCTGCGTAAGAATGCACATATGATGCTGACTTATAGTGATCTGTAATCAAGTTGTTTTTGTTATATGTATTAAAGGAAATGAATACCAAAAACAACTTAGGGATGATTGTAAGTCAGACACCTGTGCATTCTTGCATATGTTTACTAAATTGAAAGAAGGCTTGTTAGTCTTGAGGATCGATTCCGTTTAAATTCTATTGTCAAAGATTCTTGTTTATGGCTTTCATCCAAGTTCTAGTCTTGAACCTCAAAATCTCTACATTTTTTTTTAGCCAATAATTGCTCTTCTGAACATAGCCAAACCAACTATGTTGAGAATTTATTAAGTTTTGGTATATTTACCTTCACCAATTATGTTATCACAGTTGATACGCCAAGTCTGATCCAACCTGACATTGCATATCCATCTGATCATTGTTTGCTATCATATTAAAGATGAGGGAAGACTAGGTAGGTTCCCAGCACTCACTACCATTCAGCATCACGTTCCTAACACAGCTACTATAAACCCTCTTGCTATTACTAAGATAGCTTGCCGGGTTGGAACTAACAATAGTTTGCAGAAATTACTCCATTCTGATTTTACACTAATGGTTAGGGTTAAACTTGCAACCACCTCCAGCATTCAACATATCCTTAAGATAATGAAAGGAGTCCATTACTTTGAAAAACTTGATGCCCAAATTCACCTCCTATAAGATTGGCAATCGTGTGGGTATCTTGCTCAAAACACTTTATGAGCATAAATTAATAAAAATAAATTTTCATGGTTTCAAAATATATCATTGAACTGCTAGTAAGTTTAACATAAAAAATGATCTCCTTTATCTACTTGATTTTTTTTTTTTTTTTTTTTTTTTTTTTTTTTTGACTGATTCTAGGTAAAAAAAAATTATTTGAAAACACCTTTTTGGAATTTTTTTACAAGAATCATTTTACATTATACATAACATATCTGCCCCCCAACCAACACACATACACATGCTCCTAAATGTTTTTTTTGTTTTTTTTAATTAATTTATGAATGATCTTGGACAAGTGTCTGCAAGCCATATTATATGGGTCAACCTAAACTCTATGGCTATGCTGAAATTGTTTAGAAATCATTAGATAATATTGTCAAAAAAGGAATGGATGTTATTAGACTTTGTCAGCTGAAGACATGTTGAATGATGAGTACTCTCTATGCGAGTATTTCTCAACCATTTTACTCTTGCATAACCCTTAAAATTATTTTCACATCTCAAACTCCTGTGGTAAATATATTTTTGGAATAATTGGTTTAATGAAAAATTAATAATTTATCAAATCAATAATAAAATTCATACTATGAGGTGAGATGAAAAAAATATTTTCTTGTTCTGAGTCTAGAAAGTTGAAGTTTGGTTGTGAAAATGTTTTGCTTAAGGGTCCCAACTTTTAGTTATATATTTTTACTTGCATACATTTATATTATATAATTATGTATATGCATAGTTCTTACCGTGTACATTATTATTATTAACAACAATAATAATAATATCCTTCCCGTCTGTAGTTTTAAATGTTAATGATGATAAAGCAGACTGAAAAGAAAAATCAGTTTCTAGCGTTTCTCAACCTTTTTACCCTGGTGTAACCCTTAAAATAAATTACATGTCTCAAAAAACCTTTGTACAAAGACCAAATTATATACCATAACTTTCTGATTTCATTTTCTTCATAACTCATGTGATAAATATAATGGTTTGTATTTTTTTAATAACAGGTTTATGGAAAATGCAATACTTTTTGTGCTTCTACTATAATTGAACAAACAAAAGTTAAAAATTGAAACCTTGAATTTCAAGTAAAACAAATGCTACCTACATAATTGTCATGTAGCAAATAATAACATATCCAAAAAGTATGAAAAACGATAAGGTAGAAAAATAATTATTAATGAAAAACAGTTTTTGATAAAGTTTATATAGGAATAAAATTTGTCTGACATTTTGAATTACGTTAGTCATGTGACATAAGCAACAGACCTTAATCATCTCCCCTGCCAACTGGTCTCTTTTAAATTAAGCATAATATAGTGATTTCGCTTCTTTTTATAAGTTTCTTTTTTATTTATTTTTTTTTTTACTTTATCGTTTTTGTAATTTTTTGGGTATGTTTACTATTTGCGCCATTACGAAGATACCATTTTTTTTATTTGAAATTCAATATTTTGTTTCTTTGTTCAATATAGAAGCACTAATACTTTATCAAATTTATTTGTAATGATAAACAAAAACATCACCTTTATAAATATCCTAACATCTTTACTGTTAACGATCCTTGACGATGGATTTGAAAATACTCGAGTAATAAGTAACTATGGTGGCTACATCAGTTAGTTTTTATCAAAAATAAAATTAGAAAGGATTAGAACCAAAAATCAGTAGCCAAGAACTGTCTATATTAATATATATGTGTGTGTGTTAGTGCTGAGACAATTAATCAGGAATTAGAAAAATCGGAACTTTTGGGGGTATCGGTATCGCAGTGGGGAAAAAGCTGTGCCTATTTTCTGATGCCGAAAATGATTCCTTTAATTTTCTTTTTTTCAATTGATTCTTTTTTTAACAAAATCTTCCACTGCTGATAGTAATAATAATAAAATAAAAAATACTTGATTTTGAACTAAAAGCAGTAAAGTAAAAAGCTATAGATCACCTCCACAAGTGTTTTTACGTTTGAGAAAACATCTGCACATTTCACTTGTTTTACAGTGATCAAGAACATGTAAATTTTATAGTTAAATATTTAGAGATACATACAGAAATCAGAATTGGTAATGGTATCGGGGGGGGGGATACTGGAATCGGCCCATCATTAATATATAGTAATTTGTTAACACTGAAGCTAAGATATGCTTAAATTACATATTTTTAAAAACGGTTTCTAATAAATTATTCAGCATTATTCATTTGTAATGTTTATTGTCCTATTTTCTTATATATATATATATATATATATAAATAACTTTGTTATCATTATCATTTACATTATTAAAGTGATTTAATGAAAAGAAAATGAAAACGACTGAGATTTTCATTAATTTGTTTTCCTCCAAAACGTGAAAATATTTTTTCTGAAAAATCTTAGTTAAATTATTTGTTGTCTGAAAGTTAGATAAATTCATTTATTTTTTTTTTAGTTTAGAAAATGATAAATAAATAAAAAGTTAGATGGAGTTCCAGGGATTTTCATCACTTTAACAATTTAAATGACTCAGCAGTTTGAAAAATTACATATTTTAATCTTTTTACACAATTGAACTATAATACTTGACTTTTGCCTTTTTAAACTTTAATTAAGCGCAAAATTACTTTCTATTTCTTAAAGGCATTGAAATTATTAATTTCAAAGCATCACCATAGGAAAGCAGGTCAACCATATTTAAAAAATTTTAATCAATAATTAATAGTGAAGAGGTAACAAAGTTACCTCCCTTCAACATTACCTACCAGGTTTTGTCTCAACCTCTACAAATATAAGGAAATATGGAACATGATAAACAAAATTACTGGGAAATACACTAAACAAGCTAATAAACATCTCATCCATAACAATATCAAAATCACTAACAAAGAAAAAATAGCTGAAATCTTAGCAAAAAACTTTGCCAAAAATTCCTCACCAACTAATAGGAACAAAGAATTCCAAGTCATCAAAAACCAAACAGAAGAACAACAAATCTGCTTCCACTCAGGCAATACTGAATACTACAATCAAATCCTTACTATGTACGAATTAGAAGAATCTTTCAAAAACACCCATAATTCAACAGCCGGACCCGATAAAATCCCCTAGGTCTTCCTAAAAGAATTGCCAATGAAATCAAAAGAATACCTCCTCAAAATTTTCAATGATATCTGGATCAATGAAAAATTCCCTGACACTTGGAGACACGCCATTATAATTCCCATACCTAAACCTTCAAAAGACCCCTCAGATGCAATAAACTACTGTCCCATTGCACTCACAAGCTGCACCTGCAAAACCCTCGAGTGGATGATCAATAGAAGACTAACCTGGTACCTAGAAATAAATCACCTAATCTCTGAGCACCAAGCAAAGAAGCCCTATTGAGCACATCTTAAATTTGGAAACCTATTTTAGAGAAGCCTTCATTCTCAAAGAACATGTGGTAACAGTTTTCATTGACATAGAAAAAGCCTTCGATACCATTTGGAAGTACGGAATATTAAAGGACCTGAATGAACTAGGTCTAAAAGGCAGAATGCCAACATTTATCTCATGATAAGTGTTAAGGTCAAACATATGAACACTATTGAACGACACTTACAACTATGTATCAACAAAATTAGCAGCTGGGCTACCAAAAACTGCTTCAGCTTTTCTTAAACTAAAACCAAATGTGTCCACTTCTGCCAACATAGAAAAAGGCATCCTGACCCGAGCTAAAAATTAACAACAAACTAACAGTTACAAATCAATACAAATATCTTGGAATCACCTTTGACAAAAAACTCACCTTCATACCCCACATTAAGTACTTAAGAAAAAAATGCAACCAAAAGATGTAACTTGTGAGAACCATAGCTCATACAAACTGAGGAACTGATCGCAAAACAATTCTAAAACTCTACCAAACACTGATAAGATCAAAGTTGGACTATGGTTGCTTTATCTACGGTGCAACAAGAAAATCCTACATTAGAGAACTCAACATAATTCACCACCAAGGACTCCGACTTTCACTTGGACCATTTACCACTACACTAGTCGAGAGTCTCTATGTAGAAACGAATGAACCTGCACTTGAATTGAGATGGATAAAATTAGCCCTACAATACTATACAAACTTGTATCTGACACCTCGAGCCCTATATACCAGAGTGTCTCTCACCCCAGACACCAACCCCTATTCAAAAAAAATAAAAGAAAAAGCAATCAAGCCTTATGGTCTCCGCATGAAAGAAATAAAAGCCGAAGCCAAAATTAACATCTTGCAAATCCACAAAGCTTCTACACTCAAACAGCCACCCCGGCTTTCCAAAACCTTTGTAAACTCACCTGAACATCTAAAACATACTATTATACTATTAAATCTCTCAAAACATCCCAAATCCAACACAATTAAACCCATCTTTATGGAAAAAATACATGACATCATTCATGACTATCCAGATTATGAACACATTTATACTGAGGGAGCTAAAACCAAAGAAAAAGTCAGAAGCTCTGCTATTTATTGGCAAAGAAAAATCCAAAAACGCCTACCTGATAGGTCTTCCATCTTTAGTGCTGAAGCCTTAGCAATAAACCTGGATCTTAGTATTATAAGTGCCGATCAAGCAAACAAGTTTATAATATTTTCGAACACTTTATCAGTTCTAACTTCATTAAAAGAAAAGAACACTCGCAATCCGCTAATAACTAATCTATTAAACAAACTTGATTTTTTTTTCATACTCAAAAATAAATCATCCTATACTGGATCTCAAGCCATATTGGCATCCTAGGAAACACAAAAGCTGACCTAGCTGTTAAAGAGTCACTAAAACTGGAAAAATCCAACATAAAAATCCTCTACACCGACCTTAAACCAACTGTAAACCTATGCATAAAAACAAAATGGTGACAACAATGAAACACTTATACAAAAAACAAGCTACAAGAAATCAAACCTACACTTGGAGAATGGAATCCCAAATCTAAACTAAACCGGAAAGAAGAGGTGATCATTACAAGATTAAGAACAGGGCACACAAATATCACCCACTCATTCCTATTAAAAGGAAAAAATCCACCCGAATACCTACCTTGCCAAGAAAGCTACACCGTTAAACATTTTCTAACTAACTGCATTGACTTAGCTCCTCTCCGCCAAAAACACTACAGCACTAACAACATTAAAGATCTCTTTGAAAATATAAATGAAAAAACAATTCTAAATTACTTGAAAGAGGTAATTCTCTTCTCCAAAATATAAATCTACCTTAAAAAAAAAAAAAAAAAAGTTCAACCCAAATCTTTTATTAACCTTCCTCCAATCTTACCTCGACATACTGGAAAATAAAGAACACCTACCTTACTAAGACTCCCCCCCCCCCAAAAAAAATTATTTGGCCTTAAATGACCATGCAGCTGTTGATTGACCAATAACAAGCAACCAACAAGCAACTAATAACTAACCTCTACAAATAAACTCTTATAGGGCAACTTTAAGTTCTTCCTTGTGTACTTTACATGGTTGCCTTACCTTACAACTCTATACATTCAATTGTATTTGGATCTGATGTATTAACTTCCTGTATGATGTACCTTGTATGTTTACTTTGTGGTGTTATTGCGCTATAGTTTATCTCAAAATATTAATAAATTTTAACCAGACTCTTGTCTTTCCTTGCCAACACATACATACTGGCACTTGTGTGTTTAGGAGATTCACTTGTATCCCCCACCCACACTTTGTCTCTCTTGATAGAATAATAATATTTATTAATAGATTTCAAAATGACAGCTTACTGTTTGTAATGTTTATTATTATTATATAAATACGATAGCGGGTGTGTTACTTTCTGTGTCACTCTTACATCCGGGTCGTTTAACAATAATGTGCTTCCATTTCTTGTAATAAATAATTTTACCAAGAATTCTTAATAAGTTTTGGTTCTGGTTTCGATTATAGTTAATAGCACTCCAATGATCTATATTTTTAAATAATTTTATCAAGAATTCTTCAAGTTTCGGTTTCGATTATAGCTTAAAGAACTAAACTTATATATTCATAAGTTTGGGATTTGGTTTTGATTCCGGCTGATGAACCTGAAAGTCATATAGATATTTTTTATTTTTGAAATCACAACTTTATAATATATAAAAATTGATAGAACATTAACTCTATAATAATCTATATATCTATAAAAGTGAAAGTTCCTGTCTGTCTGCATGTCTGTTTGTCTGTGTACATTTCCCTACACAATATCTCTGTCAGACTCGAAATTTGATATACAGGGTATTGAGATTTGGGAAAATCTTTGTCATCCGTTTTCAGCCAGAATTTTGGCTGTTAAGGGGTCAAAGTTTAACGATTTGACCTTTTGAGATCTTTATCAAACTGCTCCGCCAATTTTGGGTCTAAACACTTGAAATTTTAGATAGATTCCTTGGACATGTTGGAATTAATAACTTAATTTGATCCCAAAACAAATGTTAAGGGGTCATAATAGGGGTCAAAGTTAAAAAAATTGACCGCTACAGTCTCTACCAAATTACTTGGACAGTTTCTGGTCGAAACATTTGAAATTTTCATAAAGGGTATTCAGAGATAGGGCAAGCTTTTTAATCGGTTTGGGTCGAAAATTTGAGCTACAAATATATAAATCTATGTTTGCATGTCTGCCTAAAACTTTTGACAGGGGCGACGGATTTTCACAAGATCAGTATCGTTTTTAAGCTCAACCTTTCAGATGACAAATATCGAAAAATTGGTTTAAAGCATTAATTTCTTCACCTTCAACTGGGCATTTTTCTACAGAGAGGGGGTCGCTTTTTTTGCCGAAATTTTCGAAAGTCATCCCCTCTTTTCGATTGTCTAGCTTTAATTTAAACCTATGTCCCTTCCGGTTTGGCAGTGATCATAACAGCAAAGACCTGACGTTTTTTTTCCCATTCTTTTCCTCCTTCACAGTACGGGTTTGAGCCTGCCTTCCTACTACCACTTTTTTTTTTTTTTGCTCAACATACACCTCCAAACACCCGGGCAATGCCGGGCTTAAATGCTAGTATCTATGAAATCTGCAAGAATTGAAATATCATTTAAGCGTATTTTATGACCTGCTTGGATAAATATTTTTGTAGTTTTAACAAAAAAGCTACAATAATATCAGAGCGTCTCCATTTACACTGAACATCCACAGAATGCCAACATCAATATCTTACATATGAATCTGTCTCCTGTGGGATATTATTATTATTGTACTCACTGGGTGTATTCACACAAGTCATCATTATTGTTATTTATTATTGTTATAATAATAATAATAATAATAATACTTACTAGGAATTCTCCCACAGGTCCATTATCAGAGATTACTTGCTGATAACTGGTGGTGTTCCCTGGAGACTCTGACAAGTTTCCCTAGATTTCCAGTGCACTTGACCTCTTTCAGTAACCTTTTCAAATCACTTTGTGTTATTGCGACAACCATTTACCATTGATTTATTACTGGTAATAACCATTGGTCTTCGTTGGAATTTGGTGTAAATAAGCCTCTCCAAGTTCCCAGTATTCTTTGCGCTCATTCAGTGAAGGTATGGTTAGTGTTCTTCCTCCTCGGTTCTTCCATACTCCTTAATCATTCACAACTATTTTGTGTGATATCAACTGAGACTGATGACATTTTTTGAAGTGACAAAGTTTATAAGATTTCAGTTGTCTTGGATTCATATGATATTCTTTCCATTTTTTGTTTTTTCATCTCATGTTGAGGTTAGATGGTCTGTGAATGCCTTCCAACTTCTCATATTTGTAGCCATTTTGAATGTCCATCTTCCAGGATCAGATAATCATTAACTTGTTACTTTCCATGTCTTAAACAGTCTACCATGTGATTTTGGGCAATCAACATCAGTATGAGATACTTACGGGTGTTTTAGATGATAAATAGTGGTTGATATGATCATACCAATTGAGATGTTGTTCAGCATACTTGCTCATGGAAACCTGTAGAATGATACTGGCAATTTGTTTCATCCATTATACTGCAGCTAAGACCTTTCGTTATCAATCGTATAACACTAGAGCGCGAATATGTGTGTTTTATGTTGTCACTTTCATGTATGATGGGGTCCATGCACATTTCGACAAACACTGTAGCAGATATTATCTTATATTTTGTGTTAATTTGTCCACTGGAATCATTTGTTACCTATGTAGGCGAATCTTTTGACACACCCAACCATTTCTGTATCCACGGGGAGTCTGATTTCAGCAAGTGCTACAAATGAAATTAGCTGCATCTGCTAGCAGGTTAGTGCATCCTCTGTGACACCACTGTTTGCATATTCTGCATTTGATGGAATTTGAGCCAGTTCCAAGATTACAGGCACTGCATAGGTATTTTCTTTGGAACAGATATTTCTTTCGCATCAGATATCATATGCTTCATTGTTGTCATATTAACTCTTTCAAGTATCAATTTCCACTTGTTAAATGCTGTTCTAACTTCTGTCACACTGGATCCTTAAACTGCTTAATAGTAAGTTATTTTTGACTTGGATTAAAGTTTAACGATTAAGATGAAGCATTGATTCATTTTTACTTCAAAATCAAAGGAAAACCTTAATTTTGTCTTGTGCCCCTGTATTATAAAGGAATCAATTTACTTTGAATGAAAATGTATGATTAATTTTGTTCCCTTTTATTTTATTTTGATAGCTGCAGTAGTACTTCACAGCCCTATTGGAAAGATGTTGTCCGATCTGTACAAGCAGCGACTGTCAAATGGCAGCAGATGCATGAACCCGGATATTATCCAGCTTCCAACAGGGAAATGACCACAGATCTCGGACGTTTTTTGAGTGAGGTATGTTACATCTGAAATGTGAAATCAAAGAGAAAACATTTGGTTAAAAAATTACCAGCAAATCTTTTAATTTTTCTTTTATTAGTTGCATCACTGCAATCTTCTAAGAATCTCACAAAAAAGTGTTAATAAAAATAATTGTTTTAAAGGAAAATTAAAACCAATCCATCTAGTATAATAAAAACATTGTCAGCTTGCTATTGCTTTGTAAAATACTAGAAAAAAAGACTTGGTTATAATCAAGATTGTCAGCTTTTTAAACTTCCGGTTTCTGCTAATTAATGGGATAATAAAATCTGTTCAAGCAGACAAGAAAGACATTTTTTACCTAGAGAAAGTGGGGAGGGAGGATTTCATGTTATCTGTGAAATGAAGGTAATCATTAATCAAAAGAACCATATCTTGCTTGCCATTGTCGTCGTCCCGTCTGCTGAACAATCTTTACTATAATAAAACTTTTAAATCAGTGCAAACTTAAAACAAACGCATTCACCTTTGTTTATAAAAATAGACATGAACATTTTGGTAATTTTCATACGAATTTATCTTTAAAACAGTAAAGAAGAAAGAAATGAATGATTGTGTGTGTTGAATCATAATTTGTTGAAAACCAAGTCAACTCCTCCAAAAAATAGGCCAGAAAGAGAACCCACCATTAGCATTTTTGAATGTTGTTGAATTGCATTTCTGAATGTTGTTGAATTGCTAAAATAAAACAATATTCTTTACCAGAAATATTAATAAATTATTAAAATCAAAATGATTATTGAATTAAAAAAGCACAAGTATAGTTAATACAATATCTCATTGCATAGTAATATGCAAATTAGTTTATTTTAATACTGAGCTCACATATACATAAGCAGTATAAAAGATGGGCTGTTTCTTTAATTAACCTTAAAATCATTTTTTTTTTTTTTACCTTATTGTTAGTGCAAGAAATGAGTTGGCATCTGTTCATTTAGAGATACACAAATATCCATCACACAAAGGTTAGCAAGTATGTTTGGGGAAGAGAGAAAGCAAATGGCAAGTAAGCTCCACTTCCATCATCTGAAATGAATTTGGAAAGACATTATTCACTCTACCTTCATAATGAGACACACTTTTTCCTTCTTTCTATGCAGGTTGATACGTTATTCTAACTTTCGAGTTTGAGGCGATTTCTTTTTTTAACTTCACAAATTGAGACATTATTTCATATAAATATTAGTGCAAACACTGGTGAAGCATTATTTCTTTTCTTTTTTTTCCTTATTTTTGACAGAGAATGTTCACTTCCGAACAATAGCTTTTGGCACCTCTATTCTGTTTCAAATACTCATTAATTTAATTTCCATTTTGGTAAATTCAGTTTTATGCATTTCGTGTGGGTTAGTTATTTATTTACCTTCTCTTCAAGATGTTACACTCAAGATCAAGTGTTTGATGAAAGTGTTTCTGTGAAGCTAGCTGGATTTGAACCTGGAACACTGAGATTTTCAGTATGTTGTCAAACATTTAGCCAGCATCACTATTAGTTATACATATTGCTTGGCAAACTCCAAACGATTTTCAGTGTATTTATAGAAACTCCTCCATTTTTTCTTAGACAGGTTTTGAACAATCCTTGCATAGCAAATATCACATAATGCACTATTTCAGAGATAAATGAAGAAAACAAATTCACTGCTTGCTGATAGCTACATGTTATTGTCATTAATTACTAGCTTTACCCATGAGATAATGTATTTACTTGTAATTTGTTTTTCTTTTCTCTTTTGCTGTTTTTTTAATATTTTTTTATTTCAATCAAAGGGAATTAACTCTGTATGAACGAATATAGTTATGTCCCTATTTTAAAATGGCGAGCATTTGAAAACAATTCTGACTCGGAATGTATATTTTAGAAGGAATTAAATCAAGTTAGATTTTAACATTTTGCAATGATACACACAAAAAAAAAACTGAACCAGAATTAAATATTGTTTTTATAGGAAGAAAGTTATCAATGATAAAGATGACTGACTGTGTTTTACATATTAGATTAACAATTATTTTATTGCATAATATTTTTAAATTTGAACTCAACAGCTAAAATTATAAATTTCCTTAGATATTTAAGGGAAACGCCCTAAAAATTAAATTTATCATGTAAAAAGTTATAATGTCGATTTCCCCCTCCATGAAACTTCATTATAAAGAATTAATCGAACACTTCATGTATTAAACTGTTCTACTCAGCAATTAGTCTCATTCTCATGAGGGTTTTCAGAAATTCTGCATTTGTTTTCCAACCATTTTAATTTTATATTTTTTATCCAGGAAATCTGACTCTTACAAATGAGCCTTCCAAATAGAAAGTAGCTACATTTTTCACCCACTTCAAATTATCTACTCTAACAGCTACCCAAAACATTGGGTTCTTTGTTTGTATAAGCAAAACTCTGGTAACGTATTGATAAATTTGAGATTCAGGGAATATAATATGTCTATTCTGGCTACTTGAAACTTGTATGTTTTTGGTAACTAGGTTATATTTTTAATGAACACATCATAGAAGGATAGATATATATTAGTGGCCTGCTAAGGTCACAGGGAAGACAATCAAAAACGCAAAACTGAAGCTGGCCTGCCAAGACACTTGTAGGCAAATTTGGACATATTTTATTGGTTTGAAAATATAAATTCTTTTTTACCAAGTGTCATAAAATTTTAACCATAGAATGGTATTATAATCTTCAAAAAATCTGCAAATTTTCATCTAGTTTTGTTCCATAGAATCAAAGATATGAGCATTTCAATATTCAATTTGGCTACAAGTATGTATATATATATATATATATATATATATATAAAATCAATACAAAAAATATATAGATGCTTATATCTTTTCTGTATTTATTTCTTATGTGTTGACATGTAGAAATAAAATAATCATTTGAAAAAAACGAAAATGTTTCTTTCAAGAGCACATCATTTTCGACCGATCCTTCGGTCTTCTTCAGGTAGTATATATATATATAAATACACACACCACCTTTTTTGGCAATTTTATAAGTTCCAAATCTCAGGGATCATTGATCAGAATTTAACAAATGAAGGCTCACTGGAAAGATAATGACCTGACTTGTGTAGTGGGCAATGTAACATTTGCCCTTAAGGTCGCACATGAGGGGAATCATCCAGAGCCTATTTTTGCACTTTTTACAGCCATAAAATGTTTCAGTCATAGTGATTTGTTTTCCTAGTTTTTCATATGAATTACAAAATATCTGATAGTTCCCCAAAACTTCTGGCCTTGTGGAGAGGAGGCTACAAGTTACTGCTATGGTTTCAAATGATCTGAAATAACAGCAAGGGGAGACTTGATTCCAAATATTTCTCATGTTATGTCTCCCCTCTTTGGTTTTTGTACATAAAGTAAATTTTACATCATATCCTATTTTCAAAAGAGGGGAGATATAACATATTAGAAATATTTGAAATCAAGTCTTCCTTTGCTGTTATTTCAGATCATTTGTAAACATAGCAAGTTTTAGTCTCCACTCCGAGGCCAGAGGTTTTGAGGAAATATATATATATATATATATCAGAGAGAGAAAGTATCTGTATTTACTCATTGGTCTAGGGGAGTAATTCTGAAATAAAATAATTTCAAATGTGTGGCTTGCTATAATTGTATTTTTATACTACTATGGTATTTGAATATAAAATTACTAAAACAACAGAAAACTGGACAATTCTCAATTTGTTATATATAAAAAAATATAGCTTCAGTGGTTGATGCCTAAATACTCAAATATGTAAATGTTATCTTATTCATTATGATGTACAATTTATTTATGTTGTGTTTTAACTATATTCCCACCTTTTTTTAAAAAGAAAAAAAAAAACGTATCTATATTTATGTTATTAATACCATATCAATATGTAGATGAATGTTTTACGCTATCTGATCTGGCAACTTATTCCAAAAATGTTATTCTGTTTAAACAAAATTATTAATTTAATAACTGCATTGATTCAATAGCTTGTATTTTTGTGTGGCGATCATTTTTCAAGCTCAATTAAGTTCATTATATGATGAAAATTAAAACATGAAAAAAGTAAACATTTCTATTTACTCGCCTCCCCACGAGGACAGTTAGATACAACGACAGTTTTTAATGTGGAGGAAAATCATGCTAAAAGAAATGAATTCTAGAGTGGGGAAAAAAAATTTAAAAAATAAGATTGCTGTATTCTAGAAGGTTCTTTAACTGACCAAAAATAGAAAAAAATGAAGTGTTGTATCAGAACAGATACTACACTTTGCTCCTAGTCAGCTGTGGACATGCAGTTGTTCTAGACGGGTAAACAAAATCTCTGATTTTCTGAAGAAGGCACCTCATTCTTCAGTGTTGAATGGGATACTGACACAGTCTAGAAGGATTTCTCCTTCACTGACTGAGGGTATAAATGATGAAATGTATCAGAACAGATACTGCACTTTGCTCCGAGCCAAATCCTGAGTAAAATTTCCTTGCAATCATAGGGGCTTGTAACTGTGTACCCACTATTAGCAGAGATTAGAAACGTGACTTATGTGATCCTGACGACTGCTCATTATGGTCCTACCTGCTACATGTATCTTTCTTTATGCTCGCATGTCCTCTGCTATGTTATATGACAAATAAATTCCTGTCTGCATTGTGATGTAAATACACATGGTTCTATGGTGTATCCTCTCAAACTAACGTAGCACTCACTCTAGGCATATTGAACTGGCTTCCTCCTTAAGAAGGAAGTTACATAGGAATATCAAGTTCACAAGCGGTCCCTAGTGACTTGTATATCTCATCAAATGAGATAATGATGTTAGTTTTTGCAGTTAGGTGTCAACATCCTCTTACATACAATGCCTAGTATTCCCAAATGGTCACCCATTGGTTACTGACTTGGCTCATCCTTGCTTAACTTCAGTAATCTAATGAGGACTAGTGTATCATGAGATGCCTCAACAAGTCATGTTAATTAAAGTTTATTATTAAATCACTTTAATTCTATATTTTTAATATCAATGAAACTGTTGTATATATATATGGCAAAAATAGGACAATAAAATTATAAATAAATAATGCTCAACATTTATTACAAACAGTTTAAAAAATAGTAATGTAATTTTAGGTATTCAATTAACGCTCATCTGTATTATATAAAGAGTATTTCAAACAATTGTGTTGCATATTTGATTAAAATATAAACTCCTTTTAATGGTAATATATTAGTGATATCATAAAAAAAACAAAAACTTTTGCATTTGTTGATTTAAATAAATATATTCAGATTTTTTTTGCTACGCATTGTAGCTAGTTGTTTGTTTTTTAATTTAAAAAATGTTATTTTCAAGGTTGGAACCGATCCAAAAGAAGCTCGCTATTGGTTGAAGCAATTTATAATTGGTGAGAGTATCAGGCCATTTGCTGTCGTTCAAGTGGACCCTGAAGTTTTCTGTGAAAAAGCACAAGTGAGGATAATATTCAGTTTTCTTTTTTCTTTTTGTTTCAAAAGTTTGAAACTAAAAAAACAATTTTTGAATTCAACAAAAAAAAATTTGTTTTCTTTTTTAGTCTAAAGAGTTTAAAGAAAAAAAAATTTTTGGAAAATAACTGCAAATATTCAGTTTTCTTTTTTACTCGAGAGTTTTGGAATTTAGCAGAAAATCTTCAGTTTTCTTTTTACTTGAGAGTTTAAAGCAAAAACAAATATTTTGAAAGTTAATAAAAAAATCGTCTGTCTTTTATTCAAGAGTTTAAAGAAAAATCCAATTTAATAATTAAAATATTAAAAAACAAAAAATTTGTAAAAAGAAAGAAAAAAATTATATATGGCCTAAATCAACTGGAAATTCAATATGGCTACATGAAGAATGTCACCGTTTATATAAATAAGGTAAAGAATAATGTCACAATCTGTTGCAGTATATAAAAATCTAATTTTATCAACAAAGTTTCTTTTTTGAAAAAAAAAAAATGTCCATGGGACATTTTTATAAGGTTGTTTCTTTTTTTGCTTTGTTGCGTTTATTGAAACTAAAATCAAATTCATTATGCCTGCATTCTTTCTTCATTATTATTAAATACTCTGGATACTTATTAAGATATGAAACTGTAAAAAATATTTATATCAGCTTTCAAGCTTCTACAAATATGAGGGATTTGAACATATCTGGAGTGCATTTATTGGATTTGAATTTCTCCCATTCCTTGTTTAGTACATTTCAGTATCCTTTTCGATCAGATTTTCAACATATGTTGCATATGTTTAAAAGTGCACATTTTTCATTAAAAATAGTTTCTTAAAACAAAATGTTTAGATGGTTTGATAATGTGATTAACATACTTTTCAATGGCTTCAAAGTTTCTTAACAAATTAAAATCTTTTATTGCAATAAATTTTATTAATCAAAAAATTTCCTTCATTTAGTTTTAGACAAGTATTGAACCTACAAAATATATTTATTTTAAAATGGTGTTCTTTCTTTGCAGCTTGAAGCTTTTGCTTCTTGCATATCATTCCTTCACAGAAACAGTATGCGTCCTGTTGTGATTCTTGGAACCGATTTACAGGACAGCAAATCGATAAAAACCCAAGATCTGAAGGTAAGATTGCTCTTCATGATTGGATTGAGTTTTGGTTTTCTTTTGTTTCTTAAAACATTTAGGACATTTTAAATTTAAAGCTCAAACTGGTTTCTAACTCTAAATAAGTGATATTCTTCCCCCCCCCCAGTGCTACCTCTTTTTCATAGAAGAGGTGCTGAAACTCTTTCTCTGCTCTATCGTTATTTTCGTAGCAGTTGATTATCTGAGTTTCAATTGATGGTCACCTCCCTTTAAAGCATTTAAAACAACCACTCTTCTATTTGCAGACACTGTCAATAATTTCCCTCATTCTCCACTTGTGCCTAGAACAAAACAAATTCCATAAACAAAATTTCTTTCCTAAAACTACTTGTCTAGAACACAGAGCTGCTTCACAGCTGACTATAATACAATCGTTTTCAAAATTTTGTTAAGCAATCCTTTTAAGTAATCAAATCCTTTCCAATTTCCACCATTATCAAATATCATGGTGTTGTCTCACCAACCACTTGACATTCATTAATCGCTATCTTCAAGTGCCATTTTGGCTTTGGTAAGTATTGAATCCCTAGTAAAAAATAATTTATATTTTAGTCTAATGAACTTTGTGTGGCTGTCTAACTGAAACTATCGCTATACCCAACATTTTAAATTAATTATTTTATTTTTTATTTCTACGATTAGGAAATAATGTTCTATATCATTTACATAGTTGACCTAGCTTACTTTCTTTTAATACGATTAAATTTATTTATGCAACAAAATAAAAGTTCAAACAATGAGTTGCATATTGATTTTTTTTTAAACTAATATTAAGAAATCATTTATTAGTGTTATTGATTTCTAATTGTTTGGTTTTATTTTGATGTATATTTTAAATAATTTTGTGAAAAAATCTTCAGGACATCTATATGAACAAGAAAAATAACTGTATTTATATTTGATTTAGTTTAAATGAATTAATTTTACAATAACTGGAAGAATCAATTTAGTCAAAGATATTCTATTATTTGGTTATATTGTTTAATACCCCTACTTCCTGCTCTTACTCTATTCATCATTGATTATGCTTTGTTTTGTCTCTCTCTCTTATATATATATATATATATATATATATATATATATATATATAAACACAGGCAAAGGTAATAAAGAAAAAGAATAAAATAATTGGAATAGCACATTATAAACAAAAGAATATCACCATACAACCTGCAATTGAAGAGAAAAAAAAGAGGGATATATATATATATGTGTGTGTGTGTTTTATCACTGTAGTGTTGCATTCTTGTGCCTGTTTTACAAGTACTTGAATGTGTTCTGACAAACTTCTAGCTCTTTTGCTCTCAACATAAATATTTCTGAATAACCCGACAAATAGTAAAATCCCACTTGTTCACTGTAGCCTTCTACTCTAATAGTTTCTTCCCTCCAAGTGTTAGACTTTGGAATTCCATCCCTGTTTTTCTGACTGTACTAACATTTTAAAATTTAAATGTACTGCAAGCAAACATCTCATTTTTTAACTCCCTGCATAGTGACCCTGTAGACATGGTCCTAAATATTAGCCCCTTGTTTGGAAAGGAGCGTGTATACGAGTAAATATATGTAAAAAAGGCAAAAAAAGGCTAATTTTTAATTTTGTCTTTCCACTTATATTTAACTAGGTTTGCCAAGTCAATTTTTCCTTAATCAAAAAGTTTGACCCAAGCTCGGTGAATAACCCAACATTTCATATTTTTCTCGAACATGTCCTTTTAATGAGTGAGATTTTTATTTGCTTGGATATAATTTCATATACATACTTTTTCATTTCTCTTTAGATTGCCCGAGCGAAAATGCTTGGAGACTGCATAATATTGACAAGTATGCTGGAGTTATTTGGTACCAACACAAGACCATTTTTTAGTGGCAGTAACATCGTAGAAGCAGTCCAAGACAGCAGGCAAGTGATCATTCAAAGACAACTTTTTAATTATTACCTTTCCGCCATTTTCAGTTGAGTTTGTTTGTGTATACTTCAGCATCCACCTTGTTTGACCAATCATCAACCTTAGAATTAATCTAATTTGAAGATACTTAGGTCAAAGGTGAACTTTCCTTATTTTGTCTCTTAGTTCTCCCATTCCATGAGCGATTTTTCTGACAAAGGAGGAAAAGTTGATGTTTTCTGGGTTGGTATTTATCCATCTAACACTGATCATTAACTAGTTTTTGATCTTGAAGTAGTATTTTTTTAGCTTCTTACATAAAGTGGCTTCATAGAGCGATTTCTATAAAAAAATAAATTTATGGAAAAGTTGAAAGTCATATTTTGGGCAATAAAGTTTCACTACTTGGTACATATTGTAGCCAATGAAGTCGATAGTTTTTTGAGTTACCAATGCTTCCATAATTTCAGTAGAGATAAGACTTTGGTCCATCTTTACATTGTTAGATGGAGATATGCATTCTTAGAACTGATTTACGTTATTGTTCTTTGATATTTTTGAGCTGGTTTATATTTATTTATTTTTTATTTTTTCAGTGATAGTGTTTTTGGTAAAGTAAGCTCTATAAATAGTGACCCTATAAAATGGTGCCTGCACTCTAAACATGTGCCTGTCATTGCTGCTGTGGGTGAGACTCCCTCTGGACAGATTCTGGCTGTAGATTTATGGAATGTTACTGAAGAAATTGCAAAAGCACTTCAGCCTCTTAAAGTCATGAAAATAAATCTGAAAGGAGGATTTGTTGATGAAGAAGGACATGTAAGTATTAGAATACATCTATGAATATACATATATTAAAAGATGTGTGTAATTGTAATACATGTATATATATATATAAAGTGGGTTGGCAAGACCACCGAGGAGACAACCAAAGCAACAAAACTGAAGCTGGTCTGCCAGGAAACTATATATACAAATGTAGGCAAATTTGGGCATATTTTATTAGTTTGAAAATATAGGTTCTTTTTTACCAATTGTCATAACATTTTAACCATAGAATAGTATTATAATCTTTAAAAAGCTTGCAAATTTTCATGTAGTTTCGTTCTATAGAACCAAAGATATGAGCATTTCAATATTGAATTTGGTTAACGATATGTGTGTGTGTGTGTGTGTGATATATATATCCCGACTTTTTTTGGCAAGTTTATATGTTCCAAATTACAGAGACTATTGATTAGAATTTAACAAATTGAGGCTCTTGGAAAGATAATGACCTGAACTGTGTAGTTGGCTATGTGACATTTTCCCTTAAGGTCACACATTAAGATCATCCATCATTCAGAGCCTATTTTGAGCACTTTTTTATAGCCATAAAATGTTTCAATCATAGTCATTTTTTTCCTAGATTTGCATATGTATTACAATAGAAATGATATTTACCCAAAACCTCTGGCCTTGATGGAGGGGAAACTAAAACTTGCTATGGTTTCAAATGATCTGAAATAACAGCAAGGGAAGACTTGATTCCAAATCTTTCTCAAATGTTATATCTCTCCTCTTTGGTTTTTGTACATAAAGTAAATTTCACAGTGCATAAGTATTATTTGATACTGGAGATATTCATAATCGTACCCTATTTCCAAAAGAGGGGAGATATAGCATAGAAATATTTGAAATCAAGTTTCCCCTTGCTGTTATTTCAAATCATTTAAAACCATAGCAGCAAATTTTAGTCTCCCCTCCATCAAGGCCATTGGTTTGGGGGAAATATATGTATGTATGTGCGTGTGTATTTATGTATTACATATCTTTTAATTCATCTTATCATTAGTTTTACATTTTAAAATTGTTATCTACTATATAATGAAAAGTCGTCCAAATTAGAAAAGAAAAAGTTGAACCTAAATGACATTTAAACTAATAAATAAAACTTTGCTTCTACCAAGCCAATTTCATATGGTATCATTGTACCATGTTATTGGCAATATAGGAATGAACTTTGTTACAATTTATTAATTATTTATTACATACTGGATATTTTTATATAATCATCTAAAAATAAAAATCAACAAGGAAGATAACTCTTATTTTAAACTTAAGAATATAGCAAGAGTTGTCTATTTTACAACTAAAATTTCATTTCATTTTTCTGTTAAGTTTAAAAATGTTCAAACAGATAAAAAATAAAACCTAAAATGACTTCATTGCATCAATAGCAATGGTGAGTAAGTACAGTTGGGTTTTTTTAATTTTTCTAAAATAAATGATTATAATTGCTTACTTTTATAAACCCGGATGCAAATGTTTGTTACTTTTTGTTTTGTTTTTTATTTTACAATAATACAAGTTTTTTTTCATAGCTATTTTTTTTTAAACTCAAGCTTTGTTTGTGTCTCAGTTTAATTTATGTGAAAGAACAAAAGAAGCAGGCAGTAGATCAGACAATTCTAAAGAACACATATAATAGTATTTATAGAAAAGACTGAGACTAGCACAAATCACGTCTGTGAGGGAGAGGTAGCAGAGAAGATAGTGGGGATCAATTAAATTGCAGATATGTTTCTTCACTTTATCAAGAAATCTAAAACAGAATAGAGATTCACCAGGGTAAATATGACAGCAATCCTCCATACATTGCCTGATAGATTTGTAGAGATGGAGAATGGAGAATAGCCACAGGTGTGAGAAATTGTTTAGAACGATATAGAGAACTTATTGAGTGAAGCAGAAAGAGCAATGGATCTAATATATGTATTCCAAGAAAGATTTAATATGAAACAAAGACCAAGAAATTTCAGAGTCGATTTTTCCTCAAGAGCAGAGCCATCCATGAGAATCTTGGGAAGAAAAGGGACACACCTACGATTGAAAGGCCTAAACCGAGTTTTAACTGGATTCAATGAAACAAGCCATTTCTTACTCAAATCTAAAACTGAACCCAATTCACCTTCTAGATTAGCTACATATTTCAACTGCTCCGAGGGAGACGGACAAGAAGCAACAGCAGAATAGAAAGTAGTATCATCAGGATAAATATTAATTTTCTCAACAATATTCTCTGGAAGATCATTGATATAAAAAAGAAACAGAGTTGGGTCTGAAATAGAGCTTTGAGGAAGGCTAACATTGGTAAAAGAGACTGAAAAAAACATTACCTCTTAGTTACTTGCGAGCTTCGATCAGAAAAATAAACCTGATAATGTCAAGAACTTTACACTAACACCTCAAAATTTATGTACAGGACCAAAATGCCACCATCTGTCTAACACCTTTGAGATGTTGAACGCGATAGCTCTATCCTCTCCTGAATTATCCATAAACCGACAGATCCGCTCAGTTACAACAGTTAAAAAATCATCAGTTGATGAAAACCATAAAAGCCATACTGAACATTACTAAAGAGGCTCAGATTTTCTAGAAAATCAACAAGCTTGCCATTGACTAACCTTTCAAAAACATTGCTAATAGCAGAGAGGAGACTAACAGGATGATACTTAGTTGCATCTGATCGATTACCAGCATTTTTAAAGATAGGAACAACAGAGGACTCTTTCCAACAAGAAGGGAAACATGATTTTGATGAACAAAAATTGAATAATTGTGTGAAGAAAATTGTGATGACAGACTAGATAATGAATATAGATAAATAATATATTGAATGGTTTTGTCTGATTACACTTGTTTAACCGTCTTTTGAGTGTTTAAATCATGTGTGTTAAGTAATGAAGTTAGGAAGAATAAATAGGGAGTGGAATATAATGGCAATGATATAAGATAGACTGATCATAGTATGAGATAATAAGCTGGTCCACCTTTATGAATGTGGCAGAATTCACTAGTTCTGTCTCTCATTAATAACCAGTTCTATCCATTTCTGTTATTTATTGAAAGGTTAAAATAATGTCATCTTTCGTATGAGTTATTCAACTTAAGGAAAAGTTAACTTTCTTAAAGAACCTCTATGAAATTTAATCAAATATTATTTCTCTCCTAGAGAAAGAGGAATAGAAATACTAATGAGGTTTGTTTTGTTAAACAGATTAGACTTCAACAATCTATTTAAAGTAAGAGTATCCTTGGTTATCACCAAGGTTGAGAAACATTGTGCACCTTCTTTCTTCATGGATAAACTTGAAAATGCTCTTTGATCTTAAGGAAGTTCATAGGTCAAGTTTTTATCAAGGTCAGCCCATTTTGTATTGATGTTAACTGGTGAAAAGATATGAAAGATGTTAGCTATATCAAGGTTAGCTTAGTCTGGACCTGAAGCATACATCTTCGACAAATTGTTACAGATAAAATTATTATCTAGACAATCTCATTAACCATTGCACCATCTTAATAGATGCCCTGCTTTTTGTATTGAAAACAAAAAGTTGATTTTTATTTTGTTTATTTTTTTATAAATTCAATTTGGTGAATAATTTTTCATAGAATGCACTATCAGAATTGTATTCATATATTGAAATTTAATGAGAGAACAAATTTCTATCAAGAAAAAAAAAACATTTTATCCGTCCCATTTAATTTAAATTGGTGGTGACAATCAGTAATGGTGGAACTTGGGTAGGGTTTAATTATGTAAAAGGATACGTCAACAAGAATTTATTTACATCAGACTTGAAAATAATCCTACTATAATCAATATTTTGTTCTTATTGATACAACTGATAAACATAAATATGGTCAGTAATTTGAAAACAATAAATTCAATGATTTGATGACCTATTTGCATCCATATTTATTTCAACCAGAATAAATTTCTGAGTATGGGTCATCATTTGATGATTTTTGTTAAGCAACATTTTTATTTTACTTTCGGTAAATAAGAGTTTTTTTGTTTTTTTTTAAGTAACGGCTTTTTTTAAGTAGAATTATTTTTTATTATAAAATAATTTTTATAAGTTTACATATATTTAATGGATACAATACTAATTTGTTTGTTCAAACTTATATAAATAATACTCATCTCAATAATGAATTCCAATTAAAATAATATACAAAAATGTATTGTTTGAATGAAGAATATGTTTAATTTCCTTAATCCATGGATTTTCAATGTAGGCTCATGTCCCTTTAAAAAAGATTAAATTTTTAATATATTTTCAATGTATGTGCTATATAGCAAAATCATATCAAACCAGAATAAATACTTTGTTCATGACTTTCCTCTGAGGAGATGAGCCTACATTGAAAATCCATGGATTAAGCAAATGTTGTATTCTTTGTTCAAACAATAAATTTTTATTTTGAAAATATTTTCTGAAAGAAATTTAAATATAAAACCTGTAATTTTTATTTTGCTCAATCTAGTATATTGAACAATTTTATTTGACTGCTATTGTCTTATATAAAAATATTACTTCCAAAAAATATTTTTAAGACTTGAAACGGCAAGATTTATTAATCTATGATCTAATTCATCTTGTTATTCAGATATATGTATATAAGTTTTGGGACGATTAATCGGAATTGAAAAAAATCATAACTTTTTGGGGTATCGGAATAATAAAAAAATTTGTGTCTACTTTCCGATGCTAAAAACGATTCTTTTTTTTCTTTTTTTATTTGATTTTGTTTAAAACAAAATCTTTCATTACTAACTAATGTTAAAATAATGAATATTTATTTATTTTAAACAATCAGTAAAACTAACATCTATAGACTTTCCCCCACAAATGTATTTTTACATTTGAGAAAATATCTACACATGTAACATGTTTTTATGGCAATCTGGAAAAATAAAAACTTTATAATTAAATACTTAGAGATTTATAAACAATCAGAATCCGTAATTTTATCAGAACTGAGAATCAAGTATAGCATCAGTAATTGTATCGGAATCAGGAAAATATTGGAATCATCTCATCACTAATATATAATAACTTTTTATTGCGAGTCGAGTTGCAAAAAGTGGCAAACAATATCTTTTGCTACTTTTACATCATTCTTGACATTTAGCTCTTATCTTTTTCATTTTATTTTAAATATATATTTAGGAAAGACGTTTTGTTTACTTAGTTTACTTTATTTAAGCTATATGTTTGAAGACCTGTTTCAGTAAGAGCCATATTTTTACTAAGCTTTAAGCATGGTCATCCGTATAAAAATAAACACTTTTTTATTTTTATTTTGATTACCTGGTCTGAAGAAGCTAAGCCAAAATATGGTTATAACCAAAACATGTCGTCGAATATGTAGCCAAAATTTTTCGACAGCATATCTTGGACAAAGAGCTCAATACTCGATTAAATAGTTATATCAATGATAATTAAATGTACTTAACACTTTACTGCAGTTATAGATACATTTCTGAAGATTGGTGATGCAATGAAACTGCAGTAAAGTCTTATGCTAAGTACATTTTAATATATATATATATATATATATATATATATATATATATATATTAAAAATAAATTTTTCAAAAGAAAGTGACTAGGGTGTTCAATTATCAATGTAAGAAACAATGTATTTATTTAAAAATATATTTGTCCTATGAAATGATTTTCTGCCTTATGGCACCTATCAACAATTCTTAATCCCTGTTTTCAAACTGAAGCTATGTGTTTCAATATGTAAATACCTTTTTAAATAAATATATACACTCTTTAGTTATTTTTCTCATCTTTTTCCTTTGAAGAATTTTTGTTTTTTCCGAAAACCTTATTTTGCATGATTTATGATGAAAAATACCTTGATATTTTTAGAAGGTAATTTTTTTTGTTCATATCAATTTTCTATTTCGATTCTTCCTCCTTTCTCTCATATTTGCTTTATATAAAATTGTTTTCCTTTCATTTTTTTTTTTTTGAAGTTCATAGAAACTGTTTCTTTTTTATTGTTTTTTATGACAGTTTTTTTTTATTGTTAAACTATTATCCTATTTAATAAATATTATTGTTAAACTATTATCCTATTTAATAAATATTCCATTCGTTAAATTTCTTGTTTTCCTATTCAATGCACAACACGTGCATCATTTGACAATTTTTTCCCTGCTTTTTGTCTGTTCAAGGTCCAGGAGGATGTAGGCTCCTGGAACTGTGTTCCAATTTCTTTTCTTCCACTAAAAAGAAAACAACTGCCACTACCACCATGACACGATGATGAAAGAGTGCCCGTGGAGCCGCGTTTTGGAATTCTATCTCGGTGAACATGGTATCAGCTGACCTACCATGGACTGTTTTTCCCCATGTGTCTTCTCACCATTCTCTGACGAAACGGTGGATTATAGAATGATTAAATACCTTCAGGTGCCAAAACGAATGAAGAATGACGCCTTGCAGCAAATGAAGTCCCAACTCCATAATGTGGCTGCATCCTTCTTCTTCTTACTCCCTTCTGAGAATGCAAAATTTGCAAAAATAAAAAAATAAAAAACTGAACAAAAACACCCCGAATTGATTGACCATCTTTTTAGAATGGTTCAATTCTCACCAGAGAAGGTAGGAGATGTTCATATCTCATGATCCTACTCCTATAATTACTACTACTACTACTTCTACTACTATTTACTTTGTTTCACAATTTTTGAGATGAGGATTAATAATTTGAATTATTTGGATTATTCAGGTTATTGTTCTCATCTTCATAACGTTTTCGCCACACTAATTTCTGACCTTAATATTTTCTTTTTTTTTAATTAATCACTTATCAAAGGTCAAATGCCACTCGAGGATAAGGATTGATGAGTGTGAAGTGGTTGATAAGACAGCACTATGCTGATTAGTAAATGGTGGAAATTGGGCAGAATTTGACTATTTAAGAGGATGGCTCGACAAGAACTTTACAATGGGTTTGAAAACGATCATGTTATAGCCAGCCAGGAAACAGCCCAGCAGTATTGTTTCACAGATAGTTTTAGGAAAGAAACTTTTCTCATGGCATTTTCATTTAATTTTAGACACAGAGGTTCTGGATATGACATTAAAAGACATCCAGTGAGAATGCAGATTTGCCCCTTAGTGACGATTGCTCCTAGGTCCACTTTGGCTTGGAGTGGTAATACATGTTAGGACATCTGGTGTTACCAGATCAGTTTTTTGAAGATACTGATTCACTAAACATGGATATAATTGTTTTTTTGTTTTTTTTTTCTTTGCAAAACTCAATTATGTTCTGCAAAGTCAAAAACAAAAACAGATTTCCAACCAAAGCAAACATTATGAATAAATATTTGAAGCTATAAAGAACTTGAAGCATAAAACCTTTTCTAAAATTACTGGACTTGACATTAAATAACCCGAAAAAGGTCGATAGATTGTAAAACAAAACAACTGTCTTCAATCTTTTTTTTTTTTTTTTTTTTTTTTTTTTTTTGACTAGAAAGGGACTTGCCACTTATCAATGATCAAATGCCACTTGAGGATAAGGATTGGTGAAATTGGGTAGTATTTGATTATTTAAAAGGATGGCTCAATAAAAACTTGTTTACAATGGGCTTGAAAACAATTATGTTTTAGCCAGTCAGGAAGCAGCCCTGCAGTAATGTTTCACAGATGGATAATTTTAAACTTGACTTATGGAATTTTTGCTTAGTTTTAGGCACAAATAAAAAGTAAGAGAAATTGTTGACAGTGATTAAAGCTAGATGACTGTTGTGAATGTTTTGTAGGGGGTGGGGACCAAAGATTTAAATTCAGTCCAGCACCTATTCTGAAAATAATGTAGAGCAGAGATAGACTCTTCTATGAATCTTTATTTTGAATTCTGATTTGTGGCACAGCAGATAAAAGTACTAAGTAATAATCAGTTTAAAGTGACAATTTTCTTGAAGATTGATGGTTCAATGCTTACTATGGGTAATATTAAGAATACAATTAAGAATTACTTATAGACTTTTATCTGATCATGACTGATATAACGAGAACAAGCTATCCCATGGATTAAATAAAGGGTTCTATTCAGAATGTAAAGATTCTTGAGTTTGATAAAACTCTCCTTAAGAAGGTCGGAAGTTACATCGGCCAAAACGTTGTGAGAATAACATCTGAGATGAGCACAGTAATCTGAATAATTCAAATTATTTTTTTCATTTTGTTAGCCATTTTTATTTCCCCATTTTTTTCTCTGACATTCTTCAAATTAATAGCTTTATAAGTTTTCTTACCTTAAGAACAACCAATCATAAAAGCTGTACCAAAGGTTATGAGCACTATTAGAAATATTAATGTTCCCTAGATTAATAAACTTATGAAACAACTTATTGTGTAAGCAAGCACACATTTTTCTCATCTAAACTTCGATACTTACATATTGAAATTTTTTTCTTTGCTATCAATCTAATAATTATAGCAATAGCATAAACTTAAACAAAATTCTTATACATGTTTATGACAATATTTTTTGGCAACTTAAATATTTTCTGCAAACATCAGACATTATATCAGTATCTAAAAATAATCTTTTAAGTAAAAGCTTAACTGATTTAATGGTTTCATATTTGTTAATTTTATATTATAAGCCATTTTTTAAACAAAAATGCAATGATTTCAAAATAATTTTTAGAAGTGAGAATTAGTGTATTAAAAAGAAATTTTGTTTCTCATTGAAAAAAAGAATTAATAAAAATACATGATGCAAAATTTAAAGATATTCGAGTTTAGTTTAATTTAATTTTTTCTTTTCTTTTTTTATGCTTTTAATTTTATTCAGTAAATTAACTGTTGATACAGTTAAAATTATATAAAATAAAAACAAAGGCAAGAACTACTAGTCAAAATGGCAAAATCCCCAATGTAAATAACACTATAGGAATGTAACACCAAACATCAATAATAATCAATTTTAAAAAAAATGGGAATGTAAAAAATAATTAATAAAATGACCTTTCTCAAAACCAACATGCAAGTTCCACTGCCTGATTATGATTTTTGTTGTCATTTATTATCATTATAAATTTTTGATAGAATGTAACTCCTCAAATATGGATGTTGGTTTATTGATAATTTAATACAGGGGTCATCAAACTATGGCTGATGGGCTAAAATGCAGCTGCTAGTGGCTTTTGTCTGGCTTTTGATTTAAAAGAAACCTTAACAGACCCATATTTCAAAAGTAAAAATACTTATCAATAAAGGATATGTTTCCTTGGAAAAAATTTTACTTTTATAAACTAACTAGCAGAATACTCTTCCTATTCTGTTATTAATAAAATTAATTCACTTTTATTTCTTTATGATGATTATGAGATATATATGCTGTTAAATTTTATATGTATAATTCTTGTTGCAATTTTTATAAAAATCCACTAAATGATTTTGATTCAAGGAAAATGTATAAAATTTGAGTCTTGAGTTTAACAAGTTAAAAAAATTGAAATCTAAATTCGTTTCTAATCGCATCAAATTTCAATGCAAATAAAAGAAAGATTTGAATTTTCAAATGAAACATATCCATATTATAACTCCTTAACAATCCTTTAAAGAAAGTGAAATGTTGAGAATATTTATCAATTGATGTCGTCTATGTTTAGAATTTCATCAAAATTTTTATATCTGTATTCGCACAAAAGGTTGACAGTCTTGTTTGCTTCAAACTGCATTAAACTAAATATAGCCCACATTACCCATCCCTGTGCTTAACAGCTGTTTTCCAAAATTCATAATGTTTTACTTAGTTTCACTTCACATAAAAAAGAAGACAAATAAATTGGTGGTAGACACTTTATTACAGAAAATGCACTATTTCTGATTGTTGAATCAAATTAATATAGAATTTGGCGATTTTTTTTTTTCTTATATGCAAAAAAGTAAATTTCATTCACAATTATATTTTGAATTTCATTAATAAATAGTTTAAGTTTGTTTCTATTTTTCTATGAGCACATAAATTCAATTTTATTTTATGTCAAGTAAGATCAAGGATTGATTTCTTAAAACTTTTTCTTTTAGGTTTGAGGTTTAGAAGGTTGTAACAATTTGATGTAAGGTTATGAACATCAAGTTAATAGAAAGAATGACTGGATGAGAAACAACATAATAGTACATGTAGACATGTGATGTAATAATTTTATTTCATACTGATTTTCTTTTAAATTTCAATAAGTATAAAATGAAATTATGGCATCTTTTCAATTCACCTGGTGTTCATAACATATTGTATTGTCACAGCGTTCTAAACTTTAAGCGTATACATTACATACAATGCTTGAAGCAAACTATAACATACAGTTATAAATGCAAATATATTTTTTTGATGGCTCATAACTTAGGGTACAATTTCAATAAAATGTTGTTTTTTTTTTATTATTATTTTATTGTCGTTCTTATATCTTTGCTTTCATGTATTTAGTTAAAACCTAAACATGTATAGTCATCTCTGTACTATCCATGTACAGATTGCTTATCTCTGTGCATTTTAGTGTTACTCTTGTTCAGGTTTTTTTTTTCTCCTTTAGAACTTCTTATCAAAAGTTGCAATCTAAAAGACATAATACATCCTTCAATCGTCTTAATCAGATGTTATATTTATGAGTTGTATCACATAGGATGAAAGATTTCAGTTCAATTAATGTGTCGATTTCACAAACTTATTTTAAAATAAAACATTTATTCTAAACCCAGATCAAATTACATTTATAAGCAATAAAACTATGATGGGGTTTAAATTTAATTTCCAAAATATGAAGATTTGTGTTACTCCAAAACATTTTTTTGTCAATAGTTAAAGGAAAAATACAAGTTTATACATTGAAATACATTCCAGATTATTATATCTGATTGAAGGTTCAATGATTTGAAATTTTATCTACTCAATCTTGCTCATATACATATATACTAAATATTCTGTTTTTGAAGAGAAACAGACCAGGGTGCTCAACTATTAAGAACATGTATTTTTATTAAATAATTACTATACAATGATTCAAACAGATACTAGTGGTTTTGCTTTGAACACACTGCGCAAAGTTCCTCATATCTCTATGAAACGACTGTTTGAGTTATTGTATAGTAATTATTTAATAGAAGTATATTTGTGTATAATTTAAATACAAAACGGTATTTTATCTTATGACTCTGCAGCAGTGTTGATCAAACACCACCTCCCTTAAGAGGAAACACATGGTTCCTTCAATCTTTGGCAGATTATGGATACCCACGAAGGGGGGTGCCTGCGCGTGAAATTTTTTGTGGCAGTAGATACGCAATTTTCAACCACACCTCTCCTGAGTCGACATTATTAAATACCAGTGGCACATGAAGTGTATGTACATGATGACTGGAAACAAATGCCAAGATAAGCGGAGAGCACATACAGCACCTATAATTTCTATCTGGTATTAACCAGGCTCAACGTTGCTTAACTTCGGTAATCTGACGAGAACCAGTGTGTCAATGCAATTATGCCATATATTAAGAGGAAACTAATATATATATATATATGTGTGTGTATATATATATATATACACACACACACACACACATATATATATATATATATATATATATATATATATATATATATATATATATACACACACACAGAGACATATAGATTTTTTTTTTTTTTCTAAAAACCTTTGCATTAATTTTTTGGGAAAAAACGTTCTATTTGAAAACAAATTGATACAAATATTCTTTGATCACATTTGTTTAATGAACTCATTGCTATTATAACAAAAATATATCTGAATCAATTAATCTTTATCAATTTTAGACTTCATTTTAGTGAATGTGATTTAATGTTTTAGTGTTGGAGAGGATAACAATGTGGACATGATCTGGATATGCCAAGTTTGATTCAGTTGGTTCATAGGTTGACTTACTTCACACTCAATTATGCTCCTTACATAGTAGTTCAGTGGATTCTGGTCTGATCTGATGTGAGAGGAATCCTTATATTTAGAAAAGTATGATCATAGAGATTGTCACACATCTAAATAATTGGCTTATGAGATGTTGCATGGACCTGTGGAAGATGTACAGACTTGCATACTTTCCCTCGTCTCCTTCAACATGAACTGAACTTTTCTGCATCCCATACAATTTGTATCAGATGTGCTTATGTTCAAGTCATCTGATGGCACACATGGAACTCCTTTGCCACGTTTTTGATCAGCTTTTTAATCGATTATTTTCTGGACCTTTCATACAAAGTTGGTTCACTAGGGATATTAGCGCCCTTTAGCATGCATTTTATATTTAGTTGTTATTGGAACCCATATTAGTAGCTTTTAACTGCCATTAAACTTTGATCAGGCTAATTTCAGGAAGAGAGTTATTGCTGTATCACTGCATTACACTTTTAAAGTTACAATTGCGTGTGCATTTTCATTGGTTGTGCACAGCACTAGCCAGCATGTAAAGCAGACATTAAAAAATGATAGACATTAGAATATGGTTATTAGTCAACTTGAAGGTAATAAAATTTATAGGAAGATATTTGAAATATGTCCTCAAAATCTGCCGTTTCCTGTTAATATTTTAATAGATTTTCATGTAATACAAGATTTTTTTATTTTGAACTGGACCATTTGGCACAATAGTTTAAGTGTTCACTAATGGACTAGAAGACTGGGGATCAATACCTGATCGAGTTCATACAATAGACTTGAAGAATAAAGCCTGATACCTCCTTGATAAACACTAAGCATTATAAACTGAGGAGCAAAAGTATGTGGAGTAATCTTGGAAAGAAGTAACCTCCCCACCCCTATATTTTGGTGTAGTAGCCTTCCGTTTGACTATTCATTTTTTAAATTTTTATTCTAATTTTATTTTTTGCTACAAATTGATGGTAAAATTTGCGAAATTCAGAAAATATTGCATTTTATTGAGGGGGGGAATCTTTGTTTATAAATCTAATTTATAGTAAAAATATTTTAGTTGTACTTGATCTGATTTTTAAAAGGTTTGTAAATCTTGAAAAGTTTTTGAACGTTATTGGCTTACTTTGATCTATTGATAAAGATTGATTATAAAATCTGATTTTATTCAATAAAAATGAAACGAAAATAAAAGTAATGAATCTTTTTGATACCTATTAGTTAAAACTGAAAATATTTCCTGATGTTATTTATGAATAACGTGTTATTTTTTGTCTTGTTTTGTATTAAAGCAACTTTAGAAAAAATGTAATATTTAAAATGTTTAATGCAAGTTTTAAAGCATAAATTTATAATTTTAAAAGAAAAGTAGTTTATAAATGAAAACATAAGTTTATGAGAATAAGTGTTACATAATGATCTGTTTTTTCTTTTTTCTTTCTCTCTCTCTCTATCTTTGTCCCTTTTTCGTTCATTCTCTTTCTCTCTCTCTTTCTTCCCCTCTCTCTTTCTTCCCCTCTCTCTTTCTTCCCTTCTCTCTCTTTCTTCCCTTCTCTCTCTTTCTTCCCTTCTCTCTCTTTCTTCCCTTCTCTCTCTTTCTTCCCTTCTCTCTCTTTCTTCCCTTCTCTCTCTTTCTTCCCTTCTCTCTCTTTCTTCCCTTCTCTCTCTTTCTTCCCTTCTCTCTCTTTCTTCCCTTCTCTCTCTTTCTTCCCTTCTCTCTCTTTCTTCCCTCTCTCTCTCTCTTTCTCCCCCCGTCTCTCTCTCTTTCTCCCCCCGTCTCTCTCTCTCTTTCTCCCCCCGTCTCTCTCTCTCTTTCTCCCCCCGTCTCTCTCTCTCTTTCTCCCCCCGTCTCTCTCTCTCTCTTTCTCCCCCCCCCCTCTCTCTCTCTTTCTCCCCCCCTCTCTCTCTCTTTCTCCCCCCCTCTCTCTCTCTTTCTCCCCCCTCTCTCTCTCTCTCTTTCTCCCCCCCTCTCTCTCTCTTTCTCCCCCCTCTCTCTCTCTCTCTTTCTCCCCCCTCTCTCTCTCTCTCTTTCTCCCCCCTCTCTCTCTCTCTCTTTCTCCCCCCTCTCTCTCTCTCTTTCTCCCCCCTCTCTCTCTCTTTCTCCCCCCTCTCTCTCTCTTTCTCCCCCCTCTCTCTCTCTTTCTCCCCCCTCTCTCTCTCTTTCTCCCCCCTCTCTCTCTCTTTCTCCCCCCTCTCTCTCTCTTTCTCCCCCCTCTCTCTCTCTTTCTCCCCCCTCTCTCTCTCTTTCTCCCCCCTCTCTCTCTCTTTCTCCCCCCTCTCTCTCTCTTTCTCCCCCCTCTCTCTCTCTTTCTCCCCCCTCTCTCTCTCTTTCTCCCCCCTCTCTCTCTCTTTCTCCCCCCTCTCTCTCTCTTTCTCCCCCCCCCCTCTCTCTCTTTCTCCCCCCCCTCTCTCTCTTTCTCCCCCCCCTCTCTCTCTTTCTCCCCCCTCTCTCTCTCTCTTTCTCCCCCCTCTCTCTCTCTCTTTCTCCCCCCTCTCTCTCTCTCTTTCTCCCCCCTCTCTCTCTCTCTTTCTCCCCCCTCTCTCTCTCTCTTTCTCCCCCCCCTCTCTCTCTCTCTTCTCCCCCCTCTCTCTCTCTCTCTTCTCCCCCCTCTCTCTCTCTCTCTTCTCCCCCCTCTCTCTCTCTCTTTAACTTTTTTTTTCCATAACCAACCCTTTTTCTGTCCTCATCAACTGTCATTCCAGATCTGATGCACGGCTGTTTGCCTCCTGCTGCCTGGACAAAACGACAAGAGGAGCCATTTTTACCTTCTCCAATAAATTCAGGGAAAATATACATTTTCTCTATTGTTTTACAACACATCATAACATTTCTTTTTTAATCAGATTAGATGACCATCTAACCATTTCCATAAATAAATTTATCATTGTTTTTTGTTTTTTTTCTGTTCATGTTCCTTATAGACTTTTACAGAAATTGAAATGGTTGACTTACATTCAAAATGGTGATATTATTTGGTTGATTCATGAACTGTGAATTGGATTAGGAAATCTAGCTAACCCTTTTAATTGAGATACAATTAATACCTATGCATTAAAATTTGATTTTGTTTGTTTATACCATAATCTCTTATAGAAGGTTATCTGCAATGAATTTCTACTCTTGAGTTGTTTGACTTGTTTGTTTGAGAGTCGTCTTGCAATGGCTTTATCTCTCTGAGAACTGTCTGAGAAAAATTGCATCTCCCCGAAAGCTGTCTAGGAAGGACACTGCCTCTCTGATAGAATCTGACAATCTCACTAATGGTTAACTTGCAAAAATTTTCTCTATCTCCAATAGGTATTGTACTTTGAGTAAAAACCATACTTGGTATTAAATCATTAAATATGCTGTGAAGCGAATTAAAACTGTTGGCGCATTATGTGTTTTGGGTTTTTTTTTATTATCTTAAACAGAAATATAGTTGGATTTTTCATTTATATTATCTTAAATTTTATGAAAATAAAAGAATTAATGAAATGCATTAGAAAATAAACATGTCACTATCTCATATTCGAATTCCAGAACTTTCTATTTCATCAAACAAGTTTTATTAATTTTATTGTGCGATTATATATGTTCTGAAATAATTGTTGATACATATCAATATTTTTTTTTAAAACTATGGGTGCATGTCAGAAAATTCAATGTGATTCTTTGGTTTCTAGTGTTTTTGCTAGAAAAATTATAGAAATGCTAGACATAACCTTTTTTGTTACAACCACTTTTTATGCTACTTTGATTTTAATAAAAAATTCATAAACTTTTAAGACTTTCTTCTAACATAACTAAAAGTAATTATCTTCTATGTTTTTATCAACATAATTATTTAGAATAATTATTCTTTATTCTTATATAAAAGTAA
The DNA here is from genome assembly GCF_053919585.1 of Euprymna scolopes. NCBI lineage: Eukaryota > Metazoa > Mollusca > Cephalopoda > Sepiida > Sepiolidae > Euprymna > Euprymna scolopes. The sequence continues at coordinate 58,604,399 of NC_136494.1, forward strand.
AGGATTATTATTTTGCCATCTAATTTACATATGTGTTTGTAGTATGTACATACATATGTATGTAAATATGGTCATACTGAAGAAAAATGTATTCTTTCTCTGATTGCTCACAGACATTAAAAAATATTTGACACTGGTTGAATCAACATAGTGAGGGAAGAAAGGGAATACATAGCTAGCTAAGACATGACAAATGACACCCTACATGAGAAGCCATCTTTCAAACTTGTCAGCTTAACATTCATAGGCAACATGACTAGGAACAAGTACATTGAGGATATTAACAAGACTGCTGCAAAGAAGGTGAACTCCTTTTACCATGCTAGAAAATTACTTACACCAGAGAAAATCCTTTATTTTTACAAAGTCATGATTCATTCATTCATGGAGTATTGTTGTCACACCTGGGCTGAAGCATCTACCACTAGTTTTTTGCTCTTAGACAGGGTCCAAAAGAAGCTTCAAATCTAATAGGTCCCACAATCTTGGCCAGGCTTCAACCCTTGTCTCATCATCACAATATCACATCTCTGTGCTTGTAACAAGTACTTTAATGGAGTGTGCTCTGATGAACTCCTGGCAGTTGTGCTCCCTCGATGTACATACTCCAAACTAACCTGCCAAGCAGCAAAATCCTACCTTGTCAGGCATGACAGACTCAAATCATGGCCCCTTATGTGACAAGTGACAAGTGGTCAAAAAAAACAAAAACGTCTCCAGTCACCCACCCACACCATTAAAAGTTTAATGGTGTGGGTTGGGGGGAGTACCTGTGTCGACGTTTTTTTTTTTTTTTTTTTTTTTTTCGACCACAGTTTTAGAATAGAATAAAATACTAGAGAATGTGACTGTTCTAAGCCGCCGTTTAGTGCCATGCTCTAATCTCCTTAGCTGTGGTTGTTTAAAGTTTCTGAACGCGCTCTCGCGCGTCATAAAACTTTTCTTCATCTAAGGTTTGGTGGTCGTTTTCTGAAAAATAAATTTCATGCATCTCAGTCACAGGCGTCATACAAAAGAAAAAAATATAATATACAAACACAGGTATGGTATATAATATATATATATATATATATATATATATATATATATATATATTATTTATTACACCATAGATGAAATTCCAATAGTAATATGTAATTCCAATATATATATATATATATAGAGAGAGAGATAATGTATAATGGTGGCCAGACCACACCATTAAACGTTTAATGGTGTGGGTGGGTGCCTGTGGCGAAGTTTTTTTTTGTTTTGTTTTTTTTGTTTTTCTACCACGGTTTTTTTGGCGGGGCTGTGTTGATCCTCCTCGCGCCATGTGTACCGACTGGAAGGTTTCGGTTGTATGGTCGACTGTGCGAGGTTTTGCGGCTAGATCGAGTTTGTTTCGTGGAGTGTTTTTATATTTCTTGCGGTCTGTCCCTGGTCCTAGAAATTCGTATCCAGGTACTGTGAATTCTAGTTTTGTGCGACGTCTTTTCCGCGGAGGAGGCATAATGAATTGTTCCTGTGGGGTTTTTCCTTGTATAGTTAAATGTAGGTCAATATGTATAACTATTGCGTCATATTTATTTATAGCTCGGATAATATTTTATTGTTATCTAAGGTCTAGTTTACTAGTAATGGCACTATTACTTTTACATTGATTGGTCAAAGGTCTGGTGTACAATTACTACGTTATTGTACCAGTCAGTCCAACTGGCATTAATTTTATTTTTAGGACTTGTAAATGAGTAAAAAATAAATAAGTAAAAGAGAAATGGGTGACTGGTTCGGTTAATTATAAATTAAAACTAATTAGAACAATTAAACAGATTTTTTTTTTTTTCAAATATAATTTAATCCCAGAACTAAAGTATATTTATTTTATTTTATGCATATATGAGTGTATGAAAGCATTTTTAGTTTTGCACTATTTAAAATCCTGATTGTGAAACGGATATTTGCAGATTTACTATTATTTTGAAATATTGTTGTATGTTTGCGTGTGTTTGTGTCAGCTTTTGCACATTTCTTTTCTATTACATGAAATCGAAAATGAAGTTGATTGTCTAAAATAGTTTTGCAGTATTAACATAAGAATTTAGTAAACTTTTATAAGTAATAAGTAAAAACTATATTCTTTCTAATAAGAAATAAACTAAATGTACAAAATGATTTCTTTTTAATGTGTGAAATTTACTCCATGGGGTGCATTTATTTATCTTCTATCTTCTATATATATAAAAGGCAAAAATCGGTGTGTATGTATGTATGTATGTATGTATGTTTGTTTGTAACGCTAAAACTTTTGAAAGACGGAACCAGAGTTGACAAATTTGGTATCATATTGCACCTTGATCACCCGGATGACAAATATCGAAATTTCACGTCAAACGGACCAGTAGAAAGGGGTCAACTGATCGTTTTTCTCCTAGGGGGGCCCCCCAAAAAACCTGTCATTTTAACGTTATTCAATACGTGTCACGTGACGTGACGTCAGCTCAAACTTTTGACAGACACAACCAAAGTTGACAAATTATGTATCATATTGAACCTTGATCACCCGCATGACAAATATCGAAATTCCACACCAAACGGACCATTAAAAGGGGGTGAACTGATCATTTCTCTCCTAGGGGGGCCCCCCAAAAAACCTGTCATTTTAATGTTAATATTACATAATCCAAAAACGCTTAGTCATGTCACGTGACGTGACGTCAGCATCCAGTAATGGCGAACAAATGTAAACAAACACTTTGTTTTACCGATACTTTTGTAATTTCTCTTCTGCTTTGTTCTAGAGATTATTAAACTCCATGACAATGTCTCCAACGTATTTAACTGGTTAAAAATAGTATTTATACAAGAGTTTTAACGAAAAATATCAGGAAAAAATGTACAGGAATAAAAAAAAATTCAGCTTTCAAAATATTCGTCGATAAAAAAACCGATCTTTATATTTACGCTAGCCATTTTGTATATTACCACGTGACCTGCTATCTCTTAAACTGGAGGGGGGGGATCCACTTGAATCCAACAAAACCAGTAACTTTTTTTTTCTATTATATATACATCATTTTCTATAAAATTAAGTGTAGACTTTATAATTAAAACAAAAAATGTTATTCATACTAAAAAAAAAAAACGCTTAGTCATGTCACGTGACGTGACGTCAACATCCACTAATGGCGAACAATTGTACCTATTTACTATGCCTCCCCACGGGACAGAGTTAGACACCAGGGTCGTTTTTTAACGTGGAGAAAAGGTACAAAAATAAAAATTGTCTCAGTCGTGGAGGATTTCTCCTCCACCGAAAGAGAACAAGAAATAGAAGTGCAGCATCTGAAGAACAGATACTACACTTTGATCTTGACCAAAAGGCCAAGAATGCGAACAATTGTAAATAACAACTTTTTTCACAAAACCAACACCGTCTTTCTTTTTTTTCTCTCTCTTTCTCTCTCTCACCCACTTACTCTTCCCTCTCTCTCACCCTCTTTCTCTTGACGTCACACCACTGTTAAACTGTGGGGGGGGGGAACACATTCCCAGGCATTATCTCCTATAGATGCACATTTTATTAGAAATTCAGCTTTCAAAATATTAGACGATAATAAAAATATAAAACCAACACCCTCTTTCTCTTTTCTCTCTCTCTCACCAACTTACTCTTCTCTCTCTCTCACCCTCTTTCTCTTGACCTCCTACTACTGTTAAACTGTGTGTGTGTGGGGGGGGAAGAGGCAGCTTGAAAACCAACAAAAACAGTGCACAGTTTCCCAAGCATTTGGGGTGGGAAGGGGGGGAAGAAGCCGAGCGCACAGTTTCGTGTGAGAGAGAGAGAACAATTCTCAACCTATATACTCAACAAATTTTTTATCTACAGATTTGAAAGTTTGTATATAGGGTATTCAGACATATGGAAATATATCTAGCATAATCTATCTATTATATCTATAAAAGTGAAAATGTGTGTGTGTGTGTGTGTGTGTGTGTGTGCGTAAGAGAGAGAGAGAGAACAATTCTCAACCTATATACTCAACGTATTTTTATCTACGGATTTTAAACTTTGTATATAGGGTATTCAGACATATAGAAATATATCTAGCATAATCTATACATTATATCTATAAAAGTGAGAATGTGAGTGTGTGAGAGAGAGAGAACAATTCTCAACCTATATATTCAACAAATTTTTTACCTACAGATTTGAAAATTTGTATATTGGGTATTCAGACATATGGAAATATATCTAGCATAATCGATCTATTATATCTATAAAAGTCAGAATGTTTGCGTGTGGTTGTGTGTGTAAGGTTGCGAGAGAGAGAGAGAGAACAATTCTCAACCTATCTATTCAATAAATTTGTTATCTACAGATTTGACCATTTGTATATAGGGTATTCAGACATATGGAAATATATCCAGCATAATCTATCTATTATATCCATAAAAGTGAGAATGTGTGCGTGAGAGAGAGAGAGAGAGAGAGAGAGAGAGAGAGTAAGTACAATTCTCACCCTATATATTCAACATATTTTTTATCTACCGATTAGAAAATTTGTATATAGGGTATTCAGACATATGGAAATATATCTAGCATAATCTATCTATTATATCTAGAAAAGTGAGAATGTGTGTGAAAGAGAGAGAGAGAAGAGAGAGAGAGAGAACAATTCTCAACCTATATATTCAACTAATTTTTATGTACAGATCTGAAAATTTGTATACAGGGTATTCAGACATATGGAAATATATCTAGCATAATCTATTATATCTATAAAAGGTAGAATGTGTGTGTGTGAGTGAGTGAGTGAGTGAGTGAGAGAGAGAGAGAGAGAACAATTCTCAACCTATATACTCAACAAATTTTGTATCTACAGATTTGATAATTTGTATATAGGGTATTCAGACATAAGGAAATATATCTAGCATAATCTATCTATTATATCTATAAAAGTGAGAATGTGTGTGAAAGAGAGAGAGAGAGAACAATTCTCAACCTATATATTCAACAAATTCTATCTTTACAGATTTGAAAATTTGTATATAGGGTATTCAGACATTTGGAAATATATCTAGCATAATCTATTATATCTATAAAAGTGAGAATGTGTGTGTGAGAGAGAGAGAAAGAACAATTCTCAACCTATATACTCAACAAATTTTTTATCTACAGATTTAAAAATTTGTATATAGGGTATTCAGACATATAGAAATATATCTAGCATAACCTATCTATTATATCTATAAAATGACCATGTGTGTGTGTGAGAGAGAGAGAGAGTCAGAGAGAGAGAGAGAACAATTTTCAGCTTGTGTGTGTGTGAGAAAGAGAGAGAGAGAGAAAGAGAGGAAGGAAAATTCTCACCCTATATATTCAACAAATTTTTTATCTACATATTAGAAAATTTGGATATAGGGTATTCAGACGTATGGAAATATATCTAGCATAATCTATCTATTATATCTATAAAAGTGAGAATGTGTGTGTGAGAGAGAGAGAAAGAGAGAGAGAGAGAGAACAATTCTCAACCTATATATTCAACTAATTTTTTATCTACAGATTTGAAAATGTGTATATTGGGTATTCAGACATATGTAAATATATCTGGCATAATCTATGTATTATATCTATAAAAGTGTGAATGTGAGTGATGGAAAGAGCAAAAAATTCTCAACCTATATAACCTATAAAAGTGAGAATATGTGTGAGAGAGAGAGAGAGAGAGAACAATTCTCAACCTATATATTCCACACATTTTTGGGCACAGATTTGGAAATTTGTATATAGGGTAGGCAGACATATAGAAATATATCTAGCATAATCTATCTATTATATCTATAAAAGTGAGAACTTGTGTGTGTGTGTGTGTGAGAGAGAGAGAGAGAACAATTCTTAACCTACATACTCAACAAATTTTTTACCTACAGTTTAGAAAATTTGTATATAGGGTATTCAGACATATGGAAATATATCTAGCATAATCTATCTATTATAACTACAAAAGTTAGAATGTGTGTGTGAGAGAGAGAGAGAACAATTCTAAACCTATATATTCAACAACTTTTTTATCTACAGATTTGAAACTTTGTATATAGGGTATTCAGACATATGGAAATATATCTAGCATAATCTATCTATTTTATCTATAAAAGTGAGAATGCGTGTGTGTGAGATAGCGAGAGAGAGAGAGAGAAAAAGAGAGAGAGAAAAATTCTCAACCTGTACATTCAACAAATTTTTTATCCACAAATTTGAACATTTGTATATAGGGTGTTCAGACATATAGAAATATATCTAGCATAATCTATCTATTATATGTATAAAAGTGAGAATGTGTGTGTGTGTGAGAGAGAGGACAATTGTCAACCTATGTATACAACAAATTTTTTATCTACAGATTTCAAAATTTGTATATTGGGCATTCAGACATATTTCAATATATCTGGCATAATCTGTCTATTATATCTATAAAAGTGAGAATGTGTGTGATAGAGAGAGAGAGAACAATTCTCAACCTATATACTCAACAAATTTTTTATCTACAGATTTGAAAATTTGTATATAGGGTATTCAGACATATGGAAATATATCTAGCATAATCTATTATATCTATAAAAGTGAGAATGTGTGTGTGTGTGTGAGAGAGAGAGAGAACAATTCTCAACCCATATACTCAACAAATTCTTTATCTACAGATTTTAAAATTTGTATATAGAGTATTCATACAAATAGAAATATATCTAGGATAATCTTTCTATTATATCTATAAAAGTGAGAATGTGTGTGTGTGTGAGCGAGAGAGAGAGAGAGAGAGAACAGTTCTCAACCTATACATTCAACAAATTTTTGTATATAGGGTATTCAGAAATATCGAAATATATCTAGCATAATCTATTATATCTTTAAAAGTTAGAATGTGTGTGTGTGAGAGATAGAGAGAACAATTCTCAACCTATGCACTCTACAAATTTTTTATCTACAAATTAGAAAATTTGTATATAGGGTATTCACACATATGGAAATATATCTAGCATAATCTATCTATTATATCTATAAAAGTTAGAATGTGTGTGTGAGGTAGCCAGAGAGAGAGAGAGAGAGAGTAAGAACAATTTTCAACCTATATATTCAACAAATATTTGATCTACAGATTAGAAAATTTGTATATAGGGTATTCAGACATATGGAAATATATCTAGCATAATCTATCTATTATATCTCTAAAATTGAGAATGTGTGTGTGAGAGAGAGAGAGAACAATTTTCAACCTATATACTCAACAAATTTTTTTATCTACAGATTTGAAAATTTGTATATAGGGTATTCAGACATATGGAAATATATCTAGAGTAATCTATCTATTATATCTATAAAAGTGAGAATGCGTGTGTGTGTGAGAGAGAGCGACACAGAACAATTCTCAGCCTATATATTCAACAAATTTTTTATGTACAGATCTGAAATATCACATTTGTATAGAAGTAGAAATCTTGATACCTACTCTGATACCTAATAAAAGAAAGGACACTCTTTAGGGCGGATTTTGATTATAACAAGTCACTAATTAGAAATTATAATAAACATTCTAATAATTTAAGAATTTTACCAAAATAAAATTGCATGGTAATCACCCAATTTCTGCCACAAAATTTTGATTGGCAGAACTCATAAACATAAAATATATATTTTCTAATTTCATCTTTTTTTTTTTCTTTTTACATAATCTGGTTTGATGTTTTCCCAAATATTCAAATCACTATATTTTGCTGCTTAATATCAAATACAGCAACTGAGTTATTTTTATGCATCAAACAATTACATTTTCTCATTCATCCAAACTAATCACTGAACATCAATTTCATATTTTCTTCACTAAAATATTACTGTGCTTGATGTCATCAAGTGGAGCGGATCATTTTTTTTTCATTTGTTCACACATTTTTCCAATTTATATATATTTTAAAGATTCTTAGCCTATGTCATTGCATACCAATCTGTTTATTAAAAGTTAAGGTTCACTGTAAACACATATGTTACACCAAAATAAAAACGCTTCAGATAATGTCTTGATATTCAATTCAGTTTCTCACATGACATCTTATGAAGTTAGTAGAAATGTTACAGACTTTTGAATCTCAAACACTTTCAATACTGTGCACTGATATTTTCTTTTTTGCAATATAAGCACATTCATGATTTTTTTTACAAACGTTAAAAACTTTCACATTGTGTAGCAATATACTGAAACAATTATAAAAATATTTGTTTTTATTTTGAATGATGCAGGGCATCTGAAGAGAGATTTTTCTAACAAAATGAAAGTATAATTTTTAGCAATAGGTATCTAGGAAAAGGCCACTACATATGTTATAAGTTCCAAATTTCCACAACCTGGCCAATACTGGTACATGCTAGCAAATTTAGATTTGCAATTACAAAATATGATTCTAATTTTTCCCTTTGCTCTTTATTCTAACACTACACTAAGTTTACTGTGTTATTTCGCTACAGTTGATATTGTGTAGAACAATAAGAAAATCATAGTGAACAATGCATTCAACAAAATTTCACACACATTTCTAGATACCTATATCTAATAAGTTCAAAAGAAAGGACACACTTAGGGAGGTATTTTGGTGGTCAAGTCACTAAAAAGAGATTAGCTGGTTTCCCGGCATAGCCCAGGATATAATAAAGATTGACTGAAATACATGTTCTAGCTGGTTTCTAGGCGTTGCCAGGGATGTAATATAGACACATTATGTTGTATATTACCTGTTCTCTTCTCCCTAAGGTAAAACAATTTCATATACATGCTGTAAATTACCTATGCTAGGGATAAAACATGAACAATATCAGTCCTAGGGTAGATAAAACAAATAATACATAGAGATGAAAGATTCCTCTCCCCTAAGAATCAAACATATGTTCAATATCTGCTTTTGTTTTTTCATTGTTTATACGGTCCCGAGCAACGCCGGGTAGCCCTGCTAGTATATATATAAAAGCCAAACGTCTGTGTGTGTGTATGTATGTTTGTTTGTAACGCTAAAACTTTTGAAAGACGGAACCAAACTTGACAAATTTGGTATCATATCGAAGCCCCATCACCCGGATGACAAATATCGAAATTTCACGTCAAACGGACCACTAAAAGTTGGTCAACTGATCAGTTATCTTCGAGGGGGCCCCCAAAAAAACCTGTCATTATCTATATATATAAAAGACAAATGTTTGTTTGTAACGCTAAAACTTGAGATGAAAGATTCCTCTCCCCTAAGAATAAAACATGTTCAATATTTGCTTTTGTTTTTTCATTGTTTATACGGTCCCGAGCAACGCCGGGTAGCCCTGCTAGTTTATTTCTAAAAGCAAAAAGCATAGTTTTTTTAAAAACAACTAGAATCCCTGGCCCAGGACATGTATAATTAATTCCCTGATCAGAATGGGTTTTCAAAGAATTCGATATAATGATACCTTATCTTAATTTTAATCAAAATTCAGTTGATTTCTGAAAATGCCTCAAATTTAAGCTTAAACCTGAAGGGTCTTAAAATAAAATTGAAATGGAGAGAATCTTGCTTCATTAGTATCTAAAAATTCAATGCAAATCTAGTATATATGACTTGTCAAATGGAACGTCATGCCCATATTATTCCCTCCTAAAACCCTTTAAAATACTCCAAAAGAAAGTGAAATTTGGGATTTATTTATTAATTGTTGTCTAATACCTATTAAAATTTCGCAAAATCAGAATGAATTTTTATAAAGGCCCCCCCCCCTTTTTTTTTCTCTTTGCATAAAACTGAATTCAACTGATTATATTCCACATTTGAACCTCTTACACTTAGCAGGATTCCAGAATTAATAATGATCATTTAAATTTAGTTTAGGTATATACTCTGTACATGCAAATATATAAACATTGAGAAATATAACGCAGAAAAACATCCAACATTCATAATTGTTTGTTTTTTTTCATTTTTTTAAGCGAACGCAACGTCAATCATTGTCAGGATAGCGGATATGTTGTGATTAGGTGTGTTTAATTTGAAGTCTTGACTAATTGTATCTTTCTTTCCAAATATGGACACAAAACACTGAAAATAAAGTATTGTTAGTCACACAGTTGTAATGAATGGCCCTACAAAAGAATGTGCGTGTTGTATGCAATTCAAGGAAAGCAGGGAGGTGGGGGAGACTTTATTCTATACAATAATGAAGTTCCATGCAAAAAGAGAGTTCCTTGGTTTGCTTAATGGATAGAATATTTGGGTTAGTAGATATAAACTAGTTGAAGTAGCTAAATCAGTTAGTAGAGAAATGCCAATGGATTTGAAAGAAAAAGGGGTAAATAAAGACCAGGTCAGAGATGAGTTAGTTTGGAAGTCAATTTCTGAAATTGCCCAACACGTTCCAACATGAAAAAAGCGAATGTTAATTTGAATATGCTTATAACTTAAATTAAGAAAAAAAACTTTTAACATTATTTAATTTTTTTTTTACTCATGTACAACATCTTAGATATCCTACAAGTATATATTGGGAATGATATTCAACTGCATCCACTGGAGAGGCCTTAATTTGGAAGTTTTGAGTTGCTATTTAATTGCTATTTCTCTAGGGTGCTCTCTTACCCAGAGTAGTTGTCAGCCAAGGTCATATCTATTGATTAAATAGAATCTGTTCTGAGAATAACCTGAAACTGTGTTCGATGGTATAAACATAACTTTTTTCCTGAATGACAAAGCCTATGAATTGAGACCTTCAAGAAAAAAAATGTTTTTCATTAAATAGGACTGAATTTTGCATTAAATAACTCTAAATGGGTTGATATCCTGGTAAATAATACAAATCTTGCAAATGTTTGTTTATTAAGATCCAACTTTTATGGTTATGGATGAATCTAATGACAAAAATTATGAGGGTTGTTCCAAAAATAAAGCCTCCTATTTTTTTTAATTCAAAAAGTTGAAGAGCTATGAAGATGGGATTGGTACCATTAAAACTAGTGATCGTTTGTGCTCTAGAATTTTTCTACATGGTCATCACTATTCTCAATACACTTTTGCCAAGAATTCAATGATACGTCTCTGCTTCTGATGCATGTTCGTGGCAAGGGTTGCTTTTTTAGAGTTGCACACCGTCAATATCTGCCACAGAGATGAAACTTTCAGGTCATGAATGTATACGTTCAACTATCATAACAATGCAATTTGCAATCCTCTTTCATCCATTCAGATGGAATAAAAAATAGAAAGCATTACTTTTGCTTGATATTGTATTAGTTTTAAGGAAGATAGCTAATAGTTCAGTTGGTCTTTTAGTAATTAGCCTGGACTGTGTATCTCTATAATTCGTTCTTGTAATATCATTATTTTGTATGCAGTGCCATCAAAAATGTTGGCAATTTCCTGTGCATATATTTTGGTTTTAATACAAGATATCTATGCCAAAATAATAATTTGCTTTGTGGAAAATAGCATCAGTCTACACACTGATACAATTTGTGAGTGATTTCTTTTGGCAACAATGGAAAAGAAAAGTTGAATCTAATACAGATTGGTACCCTGATTATGCTAACCTCTAAAAGGAGCAGGTTTATCATGACACAATTTAAACATAAACATTTTTTCCCATTTAAAAAAAAAATCAAACATTTTATTTCTTTAATATATATATATATATGTGTGTGTGTGTATGTATGTATGTATGTATGTATATATATATATATATATATATATATTAGTGGCAAAAAAAGGTCTGCACTTGTCATTATTTTCAAAAACTGCAAATTTAAGCTAAAATTAATGTAACTGTTTAAACAACCTATAACTCATTTGATTAGCCTCTATAATTTTTACCTGTTCAAATTTGACTTTTAATTGAAGTATCCTAGTGTTCACGTCAATTTAAAAAATTAACTTCTCTCTCTCTCTCTATATATATATATATTTGTTATTGTTGTTTTTTTTCAAACGATAAATACGGTTAATACTGGCTCCGCCTCAAAGCTCATTTTTCTTTTTTATTTACTTAGAAAGTCGCCCTTTAATTTTTTTTGAACGTATATAACATTTTATTTATCTACATGTACGTAGATTTTATTTTTATATATATATATATATATATATATATATATATATATATATATAAAAGTACCCGTCGTTGACTGGGTTCAAAAACAGCCTACAGAAAATGGACTCTGATTTATGAAAGTATGATAGGTTATGAAAAAGAAGGGTTGTAAAGAGATAGCTTCGAATTTGGGGATATCAAAACTAAAGCAAAATATGATGAAAGTAAAAATAAAATAGATAAACCCCATAATTTATTGTAACATACCTGTTCATACTGAAATACTTATCACAATATTCTGTGGATCTATATTAAAAAACCTTGTTAAACTTTGTGACATATTTCCATTCTATGGAGGTCAGGCGCGAACGAACACCCCATGATTTTATTATACCATATTTCTTCAAACTGAAACATAATTATCAAAGTATACTTACGCAGATAGATATGAAAAGTCTTTATTAAAGTTTGTGCCTATTTCCATTCTATGGAAGCTAGGCACAAACGCAAACCCCACAATTTTATGATACCATCCCTATTTAAGTTAAAACATGCTCACCAAAGTATTATGTATATCTATATCAAAAACATTTGTAAACGTTTTTTTTTTTTTTTTTTATTTTTTTTTTATTTTCATACTTTGTGGACCAGGCACAAACGCAGACCCCACAATTTTAATGAACCACCGTTCTGCCAGATCAAACATACCCATTCCTGTGTCTCGATACATCTATCATTATATGCAATCAGATTTTTAAAATAGTCAACCATATAGGAGCCTATTCGTGATCACACACACACATTCAGCTTTATATTATAGATATATAGTTAGTGGCCTAGTAAAGCCACAGGGAAGACAAACGAAGCGGCAAAACTGAAGGTGGCCTGCCAGGACACTATATATACAAATGTAGGCAAATTTGAGCATATTTTATTAGTTTGAAAATATAGATTCTTTTTTACCAATTGTCATAAAATTTTAATCATAGAATAATATAACTTCAAAAAGCCTGAAATTTTTCATGTACTTTCGCTTCATAGAACCAAAGATATGAGGATTTCATTATTCAATTTGGCTACAAGCATATATATATATATATATATATATATATATATATATATATATATATATACCACCTTTTTTAGCAAGTTTATAAGTTCCAAATCTCAGCGAATATTCAACTAGCCATCATTTAACAAATGATGGCTAGTTGAAAAGGTAATAACCTGAATTATCTAGTGGGCTATGTAACAATTTGCCCTTAAGGTCACACATTAAGAGGATCATCTAGAGCCTATTTTTGGCACTTTTTTTTTTTTTTTTTACAGCCATAAAATATTTTAATCATAGTCATTTGTTTTCCTAGTTTTGTATATGAATTACAAAATATCTGATATTTCCCCAAAACTTCTAGCCTTGTGGAGGGGAGACTACAAGTTACTGCTATGGTTTCAAATGATCTGAAATAACAGCAAAGAGAGACTTGATTCTAAATATTCCTCATGTGTTATATCTTCCCTATTTGGTTTTCATACATAAAGTAAATTTCACAGTGTATAAGGATCATTTGATATTGGGAGATATTCATAATTGTACCCTATTTCCAAAAGCGGGTAGATGAGATATAACATGAGAAATATTTGGAATCAAGTCTCCTCGTGCTGTTATTTCAGATCATTTGAAACCATACCAGCAAGTTTTAGTCTCTTCTCTATCAAGGCCAGAGGTTTTGAAAAAAAAAAAAAAAATAGTCATGCAGACATTCACATGTCTGTACAAATCAATATTAATATAAAAAAACTTTATTTACTATTGACCCTAAACTATATCCGATGGTGAGGCCCCAACTTGTGGGCTTTGAGGAGTGTGGAGTCACCCCTTAATTGCCATTGCTCCCAGGTCCACTCTGACCCGGAGTGGTAGTACCTGTTAGGGTCCCAACTATGGGTTGAATAGAAACCGACTTGAAACAAAAAACAAATATATTCTATTGAAAACTTTTTCTTCAAAATCACTGGATTCGGCATTAAATAACCCGAAAAGGATTGATATGCTGTAAAACAAAAACAACCAAACCTATTTTCTATTGAGCACTATTATATAAACCTAGTGGAAATTCTTTGGATATTTATCCTACGAATACATTCTTAACATGGGATATATATATATATTAGTAATGGGACGATTCCAAAATTTTACCGATTCTGTTCTAAATTTCCGATTCATTTAAACGTTCTCAGTATTCAATTAGAGGTTTATTGTTTGAAAAAAAAATGTGTTTAATTACTGTAAAACCCTGTGCAATGTTCGTATTTCTTTTTGCAAAATTTAAAATGTACACTGGGGTAGGTGGTGGGAGCATATATTACATGAGTAAATCTCTCTAAATATTTTTCTCAAATGTTTTTCCTTGTAATTGATTGACAGTTATGAGACACATGATTTATTTTTATTTTAAAACAAAGCGGGTTTGCAACGTTCGTTCTTAATGTTATTTGAATTTTTTCATAATTGAAAATAGTATATACAATTAGGGGGCGGTGTAAAAAGAGAATAGTTTACAAAATCCCCCTTTCACTATTGAAGTAATTTCCTAGAAAACCATTCTTAATATGGGAATTTCGGGGGGGGGGCTTTTCTGTGACTTCTCTCTATCAAAAAATGTTCATATTTGTATTTCTTATTCTAATTATTCAATTTGATCAGTTATTAGATTCATTTATTTTACTGTAAAAAGAAAGACAATGTAGAAATACTACTACGACTATTAATAATATTATTAATAATAATAATAATAGCAAATGTGTAGATTAAGATCTTTAGTTATGATTAGTCTATCCCAAAAAATAAGCTTCTACATTTTTGGGGCAGTTACGGTGAAGTTTTTTTTTTAGGTGATTACTTTGAAAACTTTTAACAAATCATCACAACTTGGGTAAATGTGTAGTTTAGCGGCGTCATTATTTGACAAACAAAAAATTATAAAAACTTATATAAAACATTATCAAACCCAAAGACTGAAATGAAACCAGAAAAAAATTTCATTTTTATCATTTTTTCATTTTTATTAGACTACCTGTATGACATTTGAGGCCGTGATATTGCTTTTAAAATTTGACCTTTCAAAGGTTTGACAGATTGGCCTTTTTAAGTCCAAATTTGGCCTTTTTGACGCTCTTTCATTACAAAAAAAAATATGGCGGCCAAAAAAAACAATAGTTCCATGAAAGTAAGTAAAAAGGCTAACTTTTTTTTTTTTTGCAATTCGCAATTATAACATTTTGTTGTGAAAGAAATAAAGTTCTCATTAGAATTCTGCAACCTATGCTAATCCACGAGAAAATAAAAATGTGATTCTTCATTTTTCAGTCGATTACATGTAAACAGTCTGAAAAAATAACAGAAAGAAAACAACAAAAAGTCGGTTTTGCACATAAAGTTTACAGAAAATGATCGCTCTTTTAGACCAGACTGCATTTTAAGGATGTAGACAATTTCGTTTGCTTTAAAACCTTGATCAAAATTTAGTATAAAATATGTTATTGAGAATAGTCATGCAAAACACATTTCTTTGTAGTACTAACCCTAAGTCTGTGTGGTGATATGAAAAATAAAGCGATTATAAGTTGTTTTCTGACATAGTCGGTCAGACTTAAGATTAGTGATAAAAACTTGGTGAACTGACCTAAAAGAATGACTCGGAAAAAGGGGGTCATTTTATGCTAAATTTATATGTGCAACAACTCAACCCACTCTAAATTCTATGATAATTATTTGTTTTATTTTTCTAGTATGTTCTTACCTAATCAGCTAAAAATGTAGAATCTCATTGAGGGGGTGATTTTAAATGTACATAGAATTTCTTTTTTATAATTTGATAAATTTCTAAACATTCATACTTTTAAGTATTTTATTCCAAGTTTTCATTAACTCATTATATCATAGGATTACTTCAAAGATGACCACTCCAGACAACATGATACAATAAAAATAAAACTTGTAGGGAGCAGCTTAATCCTTTTAATTTAACTGAACTCTCAGAGGTAATTTACTGACTTTTATCACCTAAGTGCTAAAATAAGTGTGAGCATTTCAAAGGGTTTCTTAAGGCAATAAAAGTAAGTTTGTGTGCAATAATTTACTAATAAAATAAAAAAAATTGGACCCAGAAATCCTTGTCTCATGTCCCTTACTTTCATGTTATAAATAAATATTTTTCTGATAAATAAAAACATGTGTTTCTTTTTCCAGGAAAAAAAGATTTGGAATCAAAAATGAGGTTTAAATTTTTATGATTCCGATACTTCTATAAGTTTTAATTTTTCCGATTCTGATTAATCTTCCTAACACTAATATATATATATATATATATATATATATATATATATATATATATATATATTAGTCCTTGTGCGAAAGAGCAGGACACAAAATGTTTTAAATAATAATAGAATAACAATAACAAAGACTTTCGCTGGCGAGGACTACTATTGAGCGTAACCAGTTATACAGTCCTTTCGAAATTTTCATCTCTATTTTTCTCGTTATCTACTGAATATTTTTAATGAAACTCACATGAAATATGTTCCTTATTAAATTGTAAAGATTTTCTATTCTGAAAGAAGTTTTAAAACATTTAATCTAAGAAAGTTATTTTAAAGTTTTTGTTAAAAATATTCGGATTTTCTCATTATTCAGACATGTATGACAAAGAGGGAGTTGCAAAAAAGAGTTGTGGTGTGAGGAGAAATACAAAATGAAATAGAGTAGGAGAGTTTTTATAAATCCATGCAAAACCACATTCATTTTTTTTAAATCCAAATTACTAAATTAAATAAAATATAATCTTAAAAAGATATGATTACAAGTTATAAAAACATTTCATCCAAGGCATGAAAATTGTTAAACAAAATGTTTTTACTATCGGCTTTAAAAATAAAGGTACAAGATTCAATTTGAAATTTATTTATCTTCAAAGTACACTTTTTTATATTTTACAAAGTAATTTTTACACCTTACTTTGTAAAATGTATAAAAGTGCACTTTGAAGATAAATAAATTTCAAATTGAATCTTGTACCTTTATTTTTAAAGCCGTAAATGTAAAAACATTTTGTTTAACAATTTTCATGCCTTGGATGAAATGTTTTTCTAACTTGTATATATATTGTAGTATAATAATTCTCTAAGTTACAAAATCAAGTTTTCTCAGTTATTTATTACTTTTCAAAAGGTATCCATCACAATATTATTTCATGACTAACAAGTCTGCAAAATTGTTATTGCTGCATATTTAGTCACTATATATATATATATATATATATATATATTATAACTACTTCATTTACTCACATAAATTAATATACGAAAGTATAATTTTATGCATAAACTTTAAATATTTACTTCAACAGTGCTCAATATGTAGGTAGAACTAGTTAGTAAGCTATAAAATATATATGGTGATTTAGCTACACTGAATATTCCGCGTTTCATCCACTCTAGGATTCTTCAGGCATTTTCATTTAGAAACACGGAAGAAACATATGTTTTTATAAGCCTGAAGAATTGTAGAGTGGATGAAACGCGGAATATAGCTTAATTGCCATATATATTTTATAACTTACTATATATATATATATATATATATATATATATATATAGTTTTCAAAAAAACTTTATTTATGAGAAAGTCCATTATGATTGGTATCTAAAAACCAAATACGTTTCAAATAAATGATTAACCTGAGAAAAAATGACTAGAGATACAAATTAAATAGTTTTACAACTTTAGTTATTGCTAGCATTCTTAGAATTCAGGTCAACAATTTTGAGACTACTTGGAATTAGTTATATTTTCTTAATTTTTAATTTGTGTGAATTCCAATATCTCTTTCTCTCTCTCTCTCATATATAAATATATATGGGAGGGGGGAGAAAAAACTGAATGATTGGAGAGAAAATGGATATGTGCATAAGCAAGACGAGTGTAAAGTCATTGTTTGTGAGCTTGTTATGCTGAGTTCACTTTTACAAATACCCTTAGGAAAGGAATAAAACCATCTTTTTTCTCTTCAATTGTGCACTAGTAGAGTAGACTGAACAATCAGGCCTTGATAAGGCAACAAATTTAGAAGGAAATCTTCGAAATAACACTTTTTTTGAGAGAAAATGTCATGTTCATTTCAAACAAATTCATATGAGGTCATTTTTATGATCTAGGGACTATCACACACATACATATGTACACTAACATGCATGCATACATACATTATCTTTTCTCTTGCTCATTACCAAATTGTTATCACCTTTGCAGTATTTTATAGCTTTCAAAGAAATACTTTATTTTCTACAATTTTTTTTTCTATTTAATTAATTTTTTGTTTTCTTTTCTATTTTAGGTTATTCCCAACATAAATTTACCAGTTGACTTGGAAACTGTTGCTGAGAAACCCTGGTACACTCCAGAAATCAAAACTAGGGTAAGCAGTTTGAGATCGGTCTCAGAATTCATGCTTTCCAGAATCAGCACATTTCTTGCCTCAAACTGCTAGATTTTTAAATTTCCTCCCTCCCCATTTCCTGCTTCCCTGACTGTACTATACAAAAATTTAAATGTAATGTGAATAGACATCATACTGTTCAACTTCCTTCTTAGAGTGCTCCTCCCCTTATGTCTCAATGGCAATGGTGCTTTATTTTGGGGTGAATACAATCTTTTTTTATGCCTTGTTAATAGCAGACATTTTATTTTTACTAATTTTTAGAAATAGGTCACAAGAATTAATTTGCATATGATAAGCATATTACATCCATTTCAACCACACAGCTGTTAACATTTCGAATTGGATATCTAGGTGACTAGTACTAGTCACAAAAGACTGACATAGTTAATCCACAAAGAAAGAAACATGTGCAGTCGATTTCATTAAATGCTTTACCCAGTCTGGCTATCAAACATGTTGAACATAGCTTTATCAGGTTTTATTATTTACTAGCAGGTTTCATCCGCTCACTATTGCTTCATAATTTTGTTCCTACTCACTACTTGACATCATTGAAACAAAACTAATCCAAAAGAAAAAGATAGAAGTCTTCCTACTTCCCTTTTCATATCAATAACAAAAAGAATTGACAAAACACTCTTTTTGTCCTGTTTTAATAATAAAAAGAATAGAGGAATAGTTTTTGTCTATATTAAAAGAAAAAATAATTCTTTTCAGATATTAAAAGCAAAAATAATTCTTTTCAGATATTAAAAGCAAAACAAAAAATTATTTTCAAATATTAAAAGCAAAAAAAAAAAATTATTTTCAAATATTAAAAGCAAAAAAAAAATTTTCAAATATTAAAAGCAAAAAAAAAAATTTTCAAATATTAAAAGCAAAAAAAAAATTATTTTCAAATATTAAAAGCAAAAAAAAAAATTATTTTCAAATATTAAAAGCAAAAAAAAAAAATTATTTTCAAATATTAAAAGCAAAAAAAAAAATTATTTTCAAATATTAAAAGCAAAAAAAAAATTATTTTCAAATATTAAAAGCAAAAAAATTCTTTTCAAATATTAAAAGCAAAAAAAAAAATCTTTTCAAATATTAAAAGCAAAACAAAATTCTTTTCAAATATTCAGATATTGAGATTAAGCTCCTTCTTTGCTCATAAAATTGAATTCATATAAAGATTTATAAAGTGAACTATACACGTACATTCCCTTTAAATGGTACTCAAGTAATATTTAAATGTATGTAAGTATGTATTGTGGATTACCACATAAGGTTAAAAATGAAATAAAATGGAATTTTTTCTTTAGAATTCGAATAAGAGCTACATGGCAGTGGTATCACAGAGACATGAAAGCTTCTTGTCTTACATGTCGAATGAGAAGAAAAAAGATCTTGTTTTTTCTTCTCTGAATGGCTTGAGATAGAAGTTGGGTTTGGATGACTATTGGTTGAAGGTTTTATGTGTATACATGTACGGTGTAAAAAAAAAGAAAAAAAACCTTAAGGAGATTTTTAAAACCTTAATTGCATTTGTGGTGTTTCTTTATTAATATATTATGATGGAAGTTTTTATTAAGAAATTGTTTGCAATGACAGTAAATGGAAACTCCAGCTGCCATCTCACCACTGCTATTTAAGGAAGTTTGATTGATTTTACTGACAATACACTGTAGTGATTGAAGAACATTCCAGCTATGTTATAATACAACTGATGTTCTAATTTTGAAAGTTTTTAGCTTTAGGATTGATAATTTGTATTATTTAGTTTATTTGAACTGCTATTCACGTTTTGGCTGATGTAACCTCCAACCTTCTTCAGGTGCATCTTTTTAACTTTAGAATTTTTATGCCAACTTCTGGAACCTACATAGGATTTTGCACTGGACCTTTTATTTATGGGGATGGATGTGGATTGTTCTCATTCTATCCCCCCCCCCCAGTCATGACTGACGGAATAAGAAACACTCTACCTTCTTGGAGGATAATAAAGGATTCAGTCTGAAATTCTGTATTGGTTTTCCAGTTTGTCATAAAGCTTCTCAAGTCCTAAAAGATGCACTTGAATACGGTTGAAGGTTACATTGAAGAAAACGTGAAAATAACAAACAAGATGAGAATAATCATCTAAATAATTTCAACAATTGTTCTAACAGATTGTTTAGAAAAGCAAACATTTTAGAAAAATTGTTCCCAACATTAAAGGCTGATATATCATTAAACAAATAACTCAAACTTTTATTGCGAATTATTATAATAGCATTGGATTTGAAGACAATAATAAAATAATTTTCAATTAATAACATGAGGCTGAAACATCTGCTGAAAACAGCCGATTCCCAATGTGCCATGGTTTTGCTCTGATATCAATGATTGACAGTTGATGTGTTGACAAACATTTATTATATATATATATATATAGATAGATAGATAGATCATTGTCAATATGGTCGTTTTCAAGTCCAACGCGAAGAAGTTCTTAATGAGTCGCCCCCTTAAGTAACCCAATCTACCAAATTTCCACTACTAACGATTACTACGATATTGTCCCATTGACTCCTATACACTCATTAACCCTTATACTTAAGTGATCGCGACAAGAGTTGACTCCTTTGCAAAAAAAAAAAAAAAAAATCACGGTATATGATGTAATTGGTGTAAGGTTTAACTGCCGAATTTTGAATTCTGTATACCTGAACAATTATTGGTGTTTTTTATAGAATCACTCCCATATTTCTAAAGTATTTATTTGGAATGGTTTTTCAGTTCCAATTTTTTTTAGTGCACCTGAAAAACAATCACTCAATTATTCAATTAGTAGAGGGGGAGGGTAACCGGCGTTGCCCTGGTTTTTAGAGGCGTGTGTGGTTGAGGGGGGAGTAAAATGAAAACAAAGCGAAGTCATAACCCTGTTAAAATATTATAAAAACAAACAATGGTAAAACTATAAAAAAAAAAAATCGTCTAAAAAAAAAAAAAAAAAAAAAAGAAATCCCAAAAATGTTTGAGGAAGGGGGGGGGGAACTCGAATCATTGAGGCGAAAACGCCAAAAAAAAAAGTGATGAATTGACTAAAAAGTGAATTAGGTCAAATATCAATTCCGCAGTGAAGTTTGTTTTGGTTTAGTTTCAGTAGTCACATCACACTCGAATTCTAAATGAATGTTTGTTTTCTTGAATCACGGTTAGTCATTAAAACCGGAAGTAAAATCCGGTTAGTCTCGCAGATTGCGTCTTACACTAACAAAAAATAAGGCAAAAGAAAACAATAGTAATCACGTTTTTGCTTTTTTTTTTTGCTTTTCTTTTTGCTTTTTTTTTTTGCTTTTTTTTTATTTCTATTTTATTATGGAAAAGCAGAAAGCATAAATCAGGTAAAAAAGATTTTAAAAAAAGAGAAACGGTATAAATAACCTTGTACGATTCTAAACCGGTGTGTTTCCTCATAGTGTTCCTTGTGAACGCATCCACTGCAGTGTAAATGGGGAGAGGGGAAGGAAGAATCTAATAGAGAGAAAAGATGTTGCAACTTCCATTGAATCTAAGCGATTTTAGCAGTGGACTCTCACCGGAAAAAATATAGGAATATACCATTGTCGAGGAACTGTAGAGGTAATAGGCCTAAAGCAAACCTCAGATAATGTGCTAGTTTGTATGCATTACATTTGCATGTAATGTCATGATTTTTAATCCTATCAAGCTCAAAGTTGGAGGAAAAAAAATGAGTTCATTTTATTTATGTAGATAGATAGAATAGAAGATAAAAGCCATTTTGCTTCCAATGTATCAGAAACAGAAATAATGAATTTTCTCTCAATGTTTCTGTTTGTAGCCTCATGCTTTTTCATTGACGTTTAAATTTTTTTTTTTTTAATTCTTGTTCACTGCAAGAAAGGCATATTGCCACTTGGCCGCAAGGAGCTACTATTTGGTCCCATGTCTACAAGTCTGTAAGGAAATGAGATATCTGTTCGCATTACATTTAAACTTCTGCATGTTAGTACAGCGAGAGAAGCAGAAAACAGGGAAAGAATTCCAAAATTTAGCCGGCCCTGTCGGTGGGGCATTAGAATACACCGACTGCCCCCCTGCAGAGGGTAAAAGTCCCTCAATGGGGGTCCTGGATATGACCTTAAACTATATCCAATGGTAAGGCCCCAGCTTGTGGGCTTTAGGGAGTGTGGAGTCACCCTTTAATTGCCATTGCTCCCAGGTCCACTCTGACCCAGAGTGGTAGTACCTGTTAGGGTTCCAATTATGGGTTAAATAGAAATCGACTTGAAAACAACAAATATATTCTATTAAAAAATTTTTCTTCAAAATCTTTGGATTCGGCATTAAATAACCCGAAAAGGGTTGATATGCCATAAAACAAAAACAACCAACCAAAATTTAGCAGTTATTGGGGGCCCAAATTTGCTCTCAGATCAGTGAATAAATATCCTCTGAATTTATCTGCTGGAATAATTCTTGTGAAAAAATACTGATGGGTTTTTTTATAACTAATTCTTTTTCTATCATATCTAAGAAACCAAATAAATACTACTGTGATTATTTTATTATTGTTAGTGTGATGATAATTAGTTTGTAAATTATTAGTAAAATGTTTTTGTTTTCTTTTTTAATAGATTAGCAGGATATCCAATCTGCTCTACCAACTTCCAAACCACAGTTCTGTTGTCATTACCTCAGTTGACAAAATGCTACAAGAACTTTTTACACATCGAGGTAAGTATACCATCTTGTCTATTAATAGGAGGTCATCTTTATTATCTAGGAAATAGACTTCACTTGAAGGAATGCATTTTAAATTAAATATTTTCTCATATTAAATAAATACTTTTGATTTAGGTATCAATGAAAATGAAAATCAATTTTTAGCAGTTCTAGCAGTAATGAAAGAATCAAAATATCTGATATAATCAAAAACAATATCAAATCAAACGCTCACAAAATACAGAAATAAGCTGAACCTGATTGAATAAATTTCACTTTTACACCAGAAAAATGTTTAAATCCTTAATTTGTTTTATTGTCACCTTTTTCATAGTTGTATGTTTAAAGAATAACAAAATCTATATTCCATTCCCTTTTCCAGGATCCGGAACTTTTTTCAAAATAACTGAGCCTATCCACAGTTACCACAAGCTTGATGATGTTGACCAGAACCGACTCCATAATCTTCTCTTAAAGTAAACTTCCATTTTTATCCTCCCTTCTTTTTAAACATGAGCAGAAGTGATAAAGAAGTATTTAAGATAAAGACCTGGGCAGAGATATGTTAGTTTAGAAGTCACTTTTTAAAAGCCTTCCAACACACACCAGTATGTAAAACTAATGTTTAATCAAAAATGGTGATGGCAATATAAAGTAAAAACATGTTTCTAGTTAACTCACAATGCTGGGAAATTTAATGAACCCTGCATAAGCAATCTTATTTACCTATTGTTATTATTATCATTATCATTATTATTATTATCATTATTATTATTATCATTATCATTATTATTATTATCATTATTATTATCATTATCATTATTATTATCATTATCATTATTATTATCATTATCATTATTATTATCATTATTATTATTATTATCATTATTATTATTATCATTATTATTATCATCATTATTATTATCATCATTATTATTATCATCATTATTATTATTATCATTATTATTATCATTATTATTTCAGTTGTCACTTAAGAATTTTTGTTTTGATTTGTGTCAACTAGAAGACTATTACCATAAATGTTTTTAATTCTGAAAATTGTTGAGCAATTCATAAAGCTGGCTATGATAGGTATTTGTAATATTGTTCTTTAAGTCTCGTCAAATTCCAACTATTCTACTTTATATTTTTTGTAATAAACTAATTCCCGTTTTCCTCGCCATAGTAAATTATTGCAAAAAATGATTTCAAAATCAAATCTACTTCCATAACTTTTTTTCTAATAGTTATATACTTCTTGGAACAAATTGCCTAAAACAGCTTTAATGTCAATGTATTTAAGAGATAAATTTAGAAATAGTAGTAAAAAGATGAATTTGCAGGAATATGTTTAAAGTCTGACTAGAACATCATTGGTTTATTTTAAACATTTAGGAAAAATTTTAATCTCTTATTGATCTTCTAATATATAAAGTAAAGCAAGTCTTTTTCTCAAATCAAAATCAATATTTCAGTCTGATTCATCAGTTTTTTGTTGGAACATTGATCCATGTTTTTGAAAATAAAAATGTATTTCAATTTAATTTCTTTCAATTTATTCATCTCAGAATATTGTTAAAATGGATGCATTTTTCAATAATAACTAAAAAAGAAAGCAACAGCAGCAAATTGTCCCTGAAAAAAAGGGAAAGGAAGTCATGTCTTTTTTCTTACTTTTCCTCCTTTCTTTCATTGCTTGAGAGACGCAGACAGTCTGCTTTATATATTGCATTAATAATATCACTAAATTGTTTGCCCTGTGGCTCTTCGCTACTTTTGTAGAAATAATCTAAGTTTGAACCCTAACCTAACTTAAGCATAATTATTTTATTCTGATTTTGTCTGAATATTATCTTAGACATTTCAATTTACAATATTTTTTTTTATGGAAATCACTCCAGACAAGGCAATAAGCCATTTGATGTAAGGAGCTAATATGAATGAGAGATGATTATCACAAAGACAGGAGATGCCTATTGGCTTTAGTCTTGAAAAATAAGGCTATATATGTAGGAGGATAGTAGATTTGTACAGATGGAGATTAGTTTCAGGTATGAGAAAATGTTTAGAGCAATATATAGAACCGACTTTCCAAGAAACAAAAAGAACAATAAATCTAATTATGAAGTTTCAGAGTCCATTTCTCCTCAAGAGCAGAACCAATGAGAATTGCAGGCAGAAAAGGGACACACCTACGATTGAAAGAGACAAGCTGATTGGTTCATTTTATGTTTATTTAATCTAAATAATTTACAGAAATTTGAAAATTGCTGGGTAGCCTTGCTAGTTTTACATATTTTGTAATTTTTTTTATTGATTATTGATTAAAATGAATTTGTATATGGAAGGACAGAATGTAAGCGAAAAATGGTGGACATTTGTCTGGTGTTATAATTAACAAGCAGGAAAGGCAAGAATATCATTCAATAGTAAATAAATTGACATTTCCTTTTTATTTATTTTTTTAATCATGTCAAATCTGTAAAAACAAAACAAGCAATTCAATCAACTACCAAACAAAATGTGAACAAAACGTTTTGCCATCTTTTTTGCTTTATGGTTTATGGACCTGTTTGTACTGTAGAAATGACATGCAATTATAAGCTGTCCAATTGGGGTCTTGAAATCTATAAACAGAAAGGCAATATTAAAAAAATGACAAATTCAATTTATGTAAAACCCTGACAATGATCTTTCTGTGCATATTTTAATTAAGTTTGAACACAAAGGAAATTTTCTTCCTGAAATATCATGTTATACAAAACTTCCATTGAATTGCATAGTATTCTTGTTTGTTTGATTGATCTAATTTTTTAGTAAAACTAGATTTTGATCTGAATTTCTAAACTTGATTTCCTTCCAGAGCGTTTGGCCGAACTCTGAAAGATGACTATTTTAATATGATTAGAGAACGACTACACACCTTGTATCTTTCTGAAGAGTAAGTGATTCTATTTTATCTTTTTATTTTTGTTTAATATTGTATGAGTGTTGTGTAACTAAGAATTGAAGTTTTGTGCTTGTCTATTTCCCTGCTGATAAATTGTAATCAGTTTTTGTAGATTGATTTATTCAATTTGATTAATTTAACATAAAATGGCATCCATTGCAATATATGTGTACAACTCTTACATCTCCATGCACAGTGGATGACATTTTATGACATAATTCATTAAAACAAAGCTAGGAATGACTGTACACAGTGAATGGCATCATTCATCGACCAGAGATTCTTTATAATGTTTTATCTAGAAAAGCCATGACCCTTAATGTCATGAATCATCTACTAGACAAACCATCTAGAACTTTGGAGTTCTAGAAAAACAATGATAAAGTTAACATGAACAAGAATCAAGTTTTATTTTTTATGTCGAATGACATGCAATCTTAACATTTTCTGGCTATATCTTATAGCTTTTCTTTTATACATCAGTAAATTGTGGTTGAAAAAATTTCTCATCATTGTCTTGGAGAAACACAAATGCCATTATTTTATTTGGATGTATACAAAAAAACATTAACATTTCCAAAAGAAAATATGCAAATGTTGAATTTGTCTTTCATTCTAAATAATTATTTTCAAATATGTTTGACTTTTAAAGAAATGAATGTATATGCTCTGTTTTTCCTTCTGACAGGATTAAAGTAATCTCTTTTTGCAATAAAATTGTTCAATATAGTTTCAAGTTATGTTTCAGAAATTTTGATGAGGATTGATAATTTGAATTATTTGGACTACTATTCTTATCTTGGTTATTTTCACAGAATTTTTGCTGATGTAACCTCCGACCTTCATGTAAATCTTTGCAAATTCTGGAACCTATATAAAATCTTAAATTGACCCCTTATTTAATCCAAAGTAGTTCTGTCAACCATGATTGGATAGAAGTGTTCAGTTTTCTTAGTTATTACCGTTTATAGTAAGGATTAAGCCTTTAACTTCCAGAAAATTTTCACTAACTGATTATTAATCAATGCCTCTATCCATTGACACATGGTATAACAGATAAAGGTATAAATTAACAATCAGTTTTAAGTAACAGTCTTCTAGAAGTTGAAGGTCCAGTCTTTACTCCAGGCAATAATAAAAGCAATTTAATAATTGCTGAACGCTTCTACTGGTTTATGGCTGAATAGGTCAAGAATAGTCAGCTCCATGGATTGAATAAAAGGTTCAGTTCAAAATTCTGTATAGGTTATCAAATTTGATATAAATATTCTTGAATTTGAAATGCTTTCAAGTTTTTGCTGGTTTTCTAAAACATTTTTTATTTTTATTTTATAACAGTTTAAAGACCAAAGCAGTTTTTTTTTAAATAAACATGTTTATTTACAATTTTAATTTTCAAATCGCATAAGAAGTGAAGGTATTTCCAGTTTGTTTAAATACACATAAATTTGGAAATTATAAAATAATTTTATTTCTAAAAGAAGTCTGCATTTTGACTGTTTTTTTTTTTAACTGTTATAATTCTAGAATTTCAATGCATTAAAATAAACAGCTGAAATATGTTCACTTTTTATTTGTTTTTCAGCTACAGTGCAGCTGCTATTATCCTGAATGAAGAAGATACAGATATACCCTACCTGGACAAATTTGCTGTTTCCCAAAAAGCACAGGTGAGTATAAAAGAGAGCGGTTGATCTTTGCTGTTTGAAACTACTGTAATTATATCAAGGTATCCTTACTTAGTCAGAAAAAAAAAAAAACTTTTGGAAACATTTTTTTCATGCTCGGGATTGCTGTAGCATGGAACAAGCTGCCAGCATCATTTGTTTGACTGCCGAAACATTGTATTCTTTAAAACCATTATGATTCATGAAATTCATCAAAACTACACCTGATGTATATTTTTTTTTTTTTTTTTTTTTTGTTTGCTTTTTTGTAGCTTGTTTTTATAAACAACGAAATCTGGAAAATTGCTGTAAAGAATGAGACAGAACTCAGTTTTCAAAGCATTGATTGACTTCATCCTATTCTACAGATCACTCTTGGACATTAAATGTTGCTCGATCTAAAAAAACTTGATGGATCATACATGAAGGTGCTACACATTGTCTACAACATATTGTGGCGAGATCAAGTAACAAAGAAAATGCTTTATGGTTGCCTAAAAACACATCTACGATTGTTCAATGCCAACTTTTGCCAGCAACTGGTCATGTATTTCGACACAATAAACCTGCTGAAAAATGCTTCTTTTAATCAACAGTATTGCATAGAGTATCTCCCAAAATGTCTGTCATTCATTCTCTGGACATGACTTGGCCAAAAAATATAATGTTGAGGCATGGAGAAGAAAGTACAAGTATGTAGAAAAAGCAAGATGATCAATAGAGTAATCAATACATCATTTTTATTGACAGTTTATGAAGACAACGAAAAGTAAAATATTAATAGATAATCAGAGTTTAAAGTGTCTAAGAACGTTGAGTGAAAAAGTTTTTTGTCTGTAAGAAGATGTAATCTTGTTTGTTTTCGCTGGTGCCATGTGGGTTTGCCTCTCTGTGTGTGTGTGTAAATTAAGTAGGTATTGTAGATGTGTATATATTATTTTTTTTTTGTCTTGTCTATGTATGAATATGTGCATGAGTTTATAGGATTCTGCTCCATTTCTGACAGCGTGTCAAATCTAAAAGAGGAAACCAGAAAGAGGAAAAAACTGTTTGGGTTTTTATATTATATGCAAAGTTAGATGAATATCTTTGCATTTGTGATTGATTAAAAGAGACTGATTTAAACTATTGTCAGATTGAAAGTCGATACTTAATAACAAATTTTGCTACTGTTGCTTTTCGTAACACGTTGAGAAGCTGTGCCCTTTAAAGAACTGAAGTGAGTGATTTTTTTCTACTTGGTCATGTCCAATATGCATCTCAAACAGTACAAGTGAGAGGAGTTATTTAGTCTCTAATCTTGTTGTGCATATAGATTCCAGGTTTCACTACCGAACTCCGACCTAATGACCGTGCCAGGATCAGGTGGATGTGTGACAGCAAACTGGATGAAAGGATCTCTTCGACCATATTCTATCAGAAACTTAGTTTTGATGAGGTTCTGCATGCCTTATGCCCTCAGCATCTTAGGTGATTTGGCTATCCATAGCATGCCACCTCTTATATCCACTCCATAACATGCCTACATATCCAAGGTGCTAGGGAATGTGGTAGGAGGAGGAAAACCTAGCTTGAGTGCATTAGAAGTGATTTAATTGTATGCAACATTGTAATATAGTCCCGGAACCAACACGTTGTGCTCTCAGTCACAAAATAGACACAGAATAGAAAAGAACTTCAACATTTTTTTTGTTGTACAATGTTTGTTTATTTCCTCATTCTCTCATTATCGCTGTGACGTCCCTCACGTGATCGTCTTCTTGAACGTCATATCCATCTCTAACATGATCTTGAACGTTATATCCATCTCTAACTTGATCTTGAACGTCATGTCCATCTCTAACTTGATCTTGAACGTCATATCATCTCTAACTTGATCTTGAACGTCATATCCATCTCTAACTTGATCTTGAACGTCATATCCATCTCTAACTTGATCTTGAACGTCATGTCCATCTCTAACATGATCTTGAACGTCATGTCCATCTCTAACATGATCTTGAACGTCATGTCCATCTCTAACATGATCTTGAACGTCATGTCCATCTCTAACTTGATCGTCTTCTTAAAGTCTTTATTTTTCCCTACCGGTGACGCCATTTCAAATGCATTTGCATGTGTGCTGTGTTACAATATCACTGCTTCAACCCTTTGGATCATATCAGATGAAGAGCAGAGGTAACACGTTGCTGGTGTTGCCTACCCCAGAGTCCGGGACACTTGCACCACTCTAATACCAAAACGAGATGATGATGGATGATCTTTACACCTGTATTTTTGTGCAAACTGAAAATTACCTATTATTCGAAACTATGGCTGTAGGTTTTGCAAATGTAGATGTAATCTTTGCAATGCTTAGTTTAACATTGAATAACAATTTGTTTGTAATGTAAATAATTATTTATGAAGATATGTGATTCCGGTTTTTGTCTTTTGACAGGGCGAAGGCACCGGGGAGATGTTGTGGGCATGTGTGAGACAAGACTTCAGACAGCTTTTCTGGAGATCAAGGGGAGATAACCCTATAAATCCTTGGTAAGAATTAGTGCTTGGCATTAAGAGTTATATATATCTTCACATTCTTAACTATTGAAAAGCAGTGACTCGACCATAAGCGATATGAAACTACAGTACCTTTGATTTATTTTCACTTATATATATTTAAATTATATTTAAATAAGTCTTATTAACGAGAAGTAAAAGCAAGTATTGAGCAAAAAAAAAGAATGTGAATATTGTTTTATTCTTGATTGAATATCACTGGACAGAAACTTGTTTTTGCATTCTTGTGTTTTTGCTGATTGCTGAAGTAGTTATTAGTTTTCCTTAGAAATACATTTTTTTAACATGCAATGTTTCTAAAAGTAATCCTTGTGATTCTGTATACTTTACAGTCAAGTTTTTATCAAGAATTTTATGTTTGTAATGAAAAAAATAAACTTATTTGAAAAATTTTATTAATTTGGTAAAATTAGCTTTCACGTGTATTGAGTACTTTATTTTTCAAGAAGAGTTTTAATGAAAACATTTAAGATGTTATATTCTTAGTATTACCTGAAGATTCTATATTTAATCCCCAGAAGATTATCACTTAGAACAATGAGCACTTTTACACACTTAAAGCTTGAATAGGTTTATGTCACCTATAATACATATTAGAATTTATGCACATACCTGTGGCACAACTGATAAAAGTACTAGTAATCAGTTCTAAGTTCCAGTCTTCTGAAGAATGAAGGTTCAATCGTCAGTATAGGCGATACTAGGAATACAATTTTGAATTAAGATTTCTACTTAGTCATGGCTGATGGAACAAGAGCAAGCTACTCCTTGATTAAATGAGTTCCATTCAAAATTCCATACATGTTCCCGAGTTTGATAAAATGCAGCTGAAGATCTGAGGTTACACTGCCTGAAACATTGCAAGAATAACATTCAAAATATTAAATCCAAGAGTAGTTGAATAATCCAAGTTATTTTTAATAATTTTCAGTTTTTTCTTCTTTTTTTTTTTTTTTTAAACTTTTAGGAACATTAAGTTTGTTCAACAAAATTGATTTAATTTATATGCATTATAATGTTGAAAAATTATATATAAGATAATTTCCAAATTAGATTATTTTTATGAATCTACTATACATAAAAGTTGATTACTTTAAGATAATTTTGAAATAAATTATGATCCCATGAATTATATCTTAAATATTGTAGAGTACAATTTTTTTTAACATGTTTTTCAATTCTAATATGAAAGATTTCTACTATTTAATTATGTAATTATTTTGTTTTTATCATTGAATTTTTTTTTTATTATACCGTATGAGTTACATTGAGCAATAATAATTTGAAACTATGTCTTCTCTGTATCAACTCTTAACATGGCTTAAAATGGATACTTTATAATAGGAGGCTAAATAAATTATAACTTTTAAAATATTAAGCAATTGATGTATTTTGTTTTTTTTTAGGTACTTCAAGAAATCTGAGGGAAGTTGGAGCAATGGAAAGTGGACTGTTTTCTGGTAAGAATTTTTTACATTGTTTTTTTTTGTTTTGTTTTTTTAGCTGCAGGAATTTTTTGGGTTTTTTTTCAAATACATGAATTTCTTTTTTTTTCTATCCAAATTTTCAGCTCTATGAGCCTTCAAGGTGATAAAGACAATTTTTTTTTGTTGAGATTAATATTTGTATATTTCGGGAAGTGCTGTGTCTCATGGAGGTCACATGACGAATCTGAAAATCCTATTTAGAAACTGTTCAGAGATGTATAAGCAAACAATCACATCAAGCCATACTCTGAACAAGTTGCTCTAAAAGTCGTCCACCACATGCCAATATATAAAACGGACATTAAATCGAATATAATGATGATGCAATAGATGTCAAAGCTTTCTAAGACTCACTGATATGTGAAGGACCACAAAGCATATTGCCACTTGGATATAAAAGGCTACTATTTGGAGCCCTTTCTACGTAGAAAGTTGGCTAGTGAGATAACTGGTCACATTACATTTAAATTTCTGCTTGATAGTACAGCAGTAGAGAACAGGAAAGGAATTTTGAAGTCTAGTAGTTCGAGGGAAGAAACTGTTAGAGTAGAAAGCTTTAAGTGAAGAGGTGGGATTTTGCTGTTTGTTGAATTAAGAGTATTGACATTGGAGAGATGCACAAGTGTTATGAGTTAATCGGAGCACATTCCATTAAAGTACTTGAAAAACAGGTGCAGGGATGCAACATTTTGGCTTTGGGATAAGAGCTTGAGTTTTGTTGATAGCGCGGAACCTATTACATTGGTCATTCTGTTTTGGACCCTGTCTAAGAGGGAAAGGCTTGTGATAGATGCATCAACCGAGATGGGGCAACAATATTCCATGCATAAGCAAATGGTAACGCCATACAGATATAGAATACTAGCAGGTGTAAGTAATTTTCTAGCACAACAGTGAGCTCACCTTATTTGCAGCAGCCTTGACAATGTCTTCAATGTATTTGTTCCAATTTATGTTGCCTGTGAATGTTAAGCTTAGGAGTTTGAACAATGAGTTCTCAGGTAAAGTGCTTAATATTTTTTGTCTTATTTCTTTGCAGGTATGGCATCCAGTATCATAATACATCATCGCATTTAATTGATTCAGCCCTGACAAAGGAAAACTCCTTCACCTCATAAAGTGAACACAGAGTTGTCGTCGTCGTTGTTGTTGTTGTTATTGTTGTACATACCTTTAAAACATGGACTTCTGTCTCAAACCTGTTTTCAAAAAAAGAAAAAAATGACAAAAAAAAAGCGCTTAAAATTGGACATTCTGGCACATCTGGAAAGGAACAATAAATCCTCATTTAACCATTTGTAATAAGAACTCTTAAAATGAAATGACTGAGCGAATGTATGTGTGTGTGCATGTTCTCCCACCCCTGTTTATACACACAAAAGACTGTGCATCCAAATATGTAATTCATGACCTTGTTGTAACCAAGACTGCAGGTTTTGAATAATTTTATTTTCTAAAAAAAAAAATGAAAAAAAAACGAAAAAAAAAATTTAGTATTCCAATTCTGACAGTTGTTTCATTTATTTATTTTACTTTCTTTTTTTTTTTTTTTTTCAAATGAAAAAAAAAACGATTTGTTACTTTTTCAAACAAAAAATGTTTCCCCCATTTTTCCCTTTTCTTCATACCAAATAATCCGACAATAAGTTGTGCTGGTTAATGTCAATTTTAAAGGAATCCTTAAAAAACAGTGTTCACTATTATTTCAAAACAAAATATTATTACATAAAAAGTGTAATGTTTTGTTTTTATTTTTTCATAAAACAGACATTACTATCATTATTTGAATGAGAATTACATCTTTCAAGATGGCTATGTCTTGTGTACATGGTGACAATTGCATTATAGTCAAGTTTTTTTTATTTTTTTTATTTGGGGAGGAACTTTGTTTCAGAATCAACCTATTTTGCACGCATTTTGGATGCAATTGATTTGATTTTAAATTGTATTTTTAGTCTGAAAATAAAATTGCAATTTAGTCTGTTTTACTTACCTCCCCCAGAAAAAAAATGTACTGTAAGACCAACCATCAATTTCATCCAAAATGTGTAAAATAATAAATTCATTTCAAGACAGGTTTCCTCAAAATTTTGGACCACAATGCAACAGTAACCATATAAACAAAATACAACCATTTTCAAAAACGGTCTCTAACAATCATTGAAACAATTTTATTAAGTTAAATAGTTTTTTGTTGTTTTATTAAAAAAACATTAAATATACTGCTTTTTATTCAGTAATAAGGTGTTTTGAGTTCTTAAGGGATCTCTTAAAGTTAATATTAACCGCTGTGCCAAAACACATTTTTTTGTTTGATGACAGATATAACGCAGCGTGATTGTAATATGTATATAGTATCTGCATGTGTAACTTTTTTGTTCATGTAAACATGCATACATATCTATGTATAAATTATATGTATATTTGTTTGTATATGTACATATCAATCCATATATAATTTGAGGTTTTGTAAAAAGAATTTAAAACAAAAAAAATGGAGTAAATCATTTTATAGAATTGTTTTTTCATATAGAACATTTCTAAGAAAATTCTTGTATGTTGATAGAAATTATTTTTCTAAAATTGATGTAAATTTTGTTAACATTTTAGCTTTTGCTCGATTAATTTACTAATTAATTAATTCAAGTGGTTTTAAATTCCTTTTGCTTTAAAATAAAATGAATATGAAATAAAAAAAAATAATAAATATCCAAACAACCTTCCATTCTTAAGATGGATACTCAAATGTAGTTTATACTTTTTCAGGAAACATTTTGGCTTATCTTGATAATCCTAAAATTACAATGACGTTTCTTTTAAGTTATTCCATATTTTAAGAAAATCTTCAGTTGCTATACTAATAAATGTGTTCATGTTTTATTCATTCCATTTAATTTCATATTTACTTTAAACATTTTTTCAAATGTTTCTGTTGATGTAAATCTTTTGAACTTGAGTGTCTAGTTTAGTGACAGGTAAGACTTTTACCACATTTTAAAATGAAGGCCCTGGCGTTTTGATATGGTTCGGTTCTCTCAGCACTTTGGCTTAGTATATTGGAGAAAATGCTGATTGAAATGTGCAGATTCCGGGATTTGAGGCTGGACTCAAATTTGAGTGGCCATGTTTCACCCTGATTTATGTGTTAAATTAATCTTATCACTTTGCAAAAAAAAATAAATACATAATAATAACCAATCGCTGAGCTTGTTTCATTTGATCTTTAAACTCAATTAAAAAAATAAAATATTTTAAAAAGTTTTTTTTCCATCTCTAAAGGACGTTTTCATGTATGTTTGTGTTAATTAGTATGTTATAACAAATATTATTTTTTCATTAAATTTAATTTTCATTCTTCATTGTGTTTATGCATTAACTAATAATGAAGTTTAATTTCTTAGAAATAATTAAAAAAATACCATCTGATCAAAAGCATCCACCAAAATGGAGACAGTGATGACCAAAGAAAATTTTTTTCATAATTTCTTGCTGGCAATTTCTATAATTTTCCAAATCTAACCTTATTGAAATATTTCCATTAAACTTTTTTCTTAAAAGTTTTAAAAAAATATAACTCTTATTAATGTAAACAGGAAGATTTATTAAAATCAGGTTCCAAGCTGAGTTTTAATATAAACAAGAATAAAAAAGCATTGGAAATGCAAAAGGATATAGGAATGGTATGCCAAAAAGTATACAAACAAGATAGCTATGAATGGCTAGGCACATGGAAATAGAATTGCATCCAAAGTATAGCCCTATAGCTTTTCTCCAATCTTCATTCCGTGCCATCATTACGGTTGTAAAAAGCTATAGGGCTATACTTTGGATGCAATTCTATTCCCATGTGCCTAGCCATTCATAGCTATCTTGTTTGTATACTTTTTGGCATACCATCCCTATATCCTTTTGCATTTCCAATGCTTTTTTATTCTTGTTAATTAGTATTTTTACTTACAGTCTTATTTTTAAACTTACATTCATGATAGTATTGTCTTTTTTAGGAGGCGGCTCATTGCCGCCTCCATTAGTAGCAGGTCGCTTCCTGCTGGGTTTTAGGTCTTTGGGCCTTAGGAGTTGCCTCTTGGTCCTCCATCGGTTCTATATTACATAGAGAGTGCTACCGCCTCTCTGATAAAACAGAGTATTATAAAGTTCTAAAATGTTCATATCTTCACTATTAAATTTTTCTTGACTTTCTTGCAGTTTCTTTTGCGATTAATTTAACTTATTTCCTTTGGCGTTTGGTGAGTTCTTAGAAGAACTGGTCTGATCTACTTTTCTTAGCGAGCGAAGAGATTCAGCTGCATTTAACAATGGTTGCTATAGTGTATTTTTGCGCATGCGTGAGAATTTCAAGTTTCCTCCTTATTTTTTAATAGTTTGACAGTAGTCATGTGTCTTTCTGCCAAGAGCGACAGACGTCAGTGTTAGCCGTGATCGTCTAGAGGTTAGGACCCCACGTTGTGGCCGTGCTAACTTAGGTTCGAATCCTGGTCACAGCATTGACATTTTGTACATATTTTACAGTCCAAAATCTGAAGAATTATTTGTTTTTATAACATTGTTTTTTGACGTCGTACTTGCTGATAGGTTACTCTTATAACAATTTTGATCAACTGAGATAAAGATTTCGTGGTTTCATTAACGCTGGTGGGTTACTGTTTAAAGAAAAAACCTTAACGTTCACCTCAAATATTCAGTGTCCAAGAAATATAGGCCACTGGCAAACTGGAACGTCTGTGAGCATCCGGTGTATTATTTGGAGCTGTCCCTTTTGAGAGAAGTTCCGTGTTCGAAGTGGTCTGTCTACATTGGGTATATAGTGTTTAAAACTTGTTATTACACGTAATCTTATTTAATTATGGAGTTAGCTAAAAAGCGATGGGTCACTGCACTTCTCGATATAAAGAGCAGTCGATTGATGCTTGAACTGTTGTCAGAGACCGTTCGTACACCGAGATACATCGTCTCAAAAGAAAGAAGAACAATTGACCATTTTTGTACCCTTTTTTTTTTTTTTGCTCTCTTTTGACATTTTAACCGACGTTCTGACACTCGCTGGATTCGTAAGACACTTCTCTGTAAGAATATGTGCTTTTTGAAACTTATAAGTTGATTTTAGTGGAGATTTGGATAGTTTTGTTTTGTAGGCGTATATAGGCGTGTACGGGCCATCCCTATATAGTGCTACCGCCTCTCTGATTTGTAAGATTTAAGTGTTCTCTTCCAGTCATTTTATTTTTTAATTTTTTTTTTTTTAAATATGTATATGAATGCAAATATTTTTAATGTCTAGTTGATATTTTCAATGATTTTTATAGGATCATTGAAGAACTTCAGATATATTTCCATTAAGTTACAAGCCATTGTAGTTGCTTCCATATTGTTGGCAGCATCTTAGAGCTTTAAATCATTTTATACACTATGAAGAATTATCTGTGACTGTAAAAAGACAATAAACGGCATTTCTATGCTAAGCGTTCATCATAACGAGGTGCTTCCATGTAAAAGAATGTAATTTGTTTGGAAATGCATCAACTAACAGCTACGTTAGTGACCCCCCCCTTTTTTCTTTTTTTTTTTTTGCACAGTTGGTTTTGTTTGATCAACGGAGCGAGTGGAGGAGTGAAGGCGGAAATGCTTAAAGTATTCTCATAAAATTTTCATGTCATTCTTGTTTTCATGATTTCATAACATCCTGTACATTCAAGAGATCATTATGTAAAAATAAAAGCTTGGCTTCAATCAACAATAGACAAAAGAATTTCATTAGTCGCTTCAGGATCATAGAACAACAAACACGCACATGGAATAGTGGATAAGCATATATACAAGTGACCAGACATAAACAGATACATTTCTAAAGTAAACAATATTTCGGTTGTGCGAACGATCTTAATCTTTGGTAAAGAAGAGCTTTACAGTAAAGATTAATGTCATTTGACACAACCGAAATAATGGTTTGTTTTAGAAATGTTCGTTGTAATTATTTCTACTAGTTTGTTTTCATGCTTATCTGCTCTTTCATATACTAGGAATTCTTTGTTTGAAATTTAATTCCACATTTTAAATTCCATTTTATATATATATATATATATATATATATATATATATATTATTCAAACACTACTGTGTTTGAATATATGGTTAAGTGTTAGTTTTACTCATTTAGAATTGCTTTAAAGCTTCACCGCTCACTCATTTTGCAACCAAATTTGAAGCAATTTTTACAGGTCATCTTCTCAACTATATCTTGAAATAAAAATTTTCAATGTGCGTTCATTAAAACAAAAGTTATAATAAAATTACTGATGTTCAAAAGGAACGTAAGAGACAATTTCTTCTAATTGGCTATTGGTTACCATAGCAACTTTTTCAACATTGACGTTTTAGAGACAATTTCTTCGGATTGGCTGTTGGTTACCATAGCAACTCTTTGGTTTTTGACACCTTCATAAATCATAGCGGGAATGTCGCTCGCATGCCATCTTATTTGGGTTATATAGAGAGAGTTAACAAAAGTGATGCTCTTTGCCATAATATTTCGCTTATGATATCGCCCGTTAATTCTGTTTCTCCCTTTTTTGTCCCTTCTTTCTATTTATTTACTTAATTACATCTTTTATTTTATTTTTTTATTTAGTCAGTTTAAGAAGTTGGTAATTTTTTTATGGATTGTTGACACTGTGTATGATATTGAACACAAAAAGGAAATTATTTCAAAGCAAAGCCTGGAAAGATCATGGATTATATAGAAAAATGCGAGCATGAAAAGTAATATGGTTAGAAAAGTAAAAGGACTAGTTGTTAAAACTGGAAAAGAAAAAGACAAGATATTCTAGTAAAAATATAAATTTATTTCTTAAAATATTCTAGCATTAAGAATTTATATATAATGTCAAATTGAATTTTTAAAAATTCTTAATGCAACATTTTCAGTTATAAATAACTTTGATATTTTTTACTAGAATATCTTGTCTTTTTCTTTTCCAGTTTTAACAATTAGTCCTTTTACTTTTCTGTGATCACATTTTCTATGTTAATCTATGAAAAGATTTGTAAGAAATTAAATGATAAACTAGATAAAAATATTGACATAGAAATCTCTTTAAAATGTACATTGACTTTAATATTTTGAATGGCTTCGTAGTCTGTCATGAAATGAAAATTTATCAAGGTAGCCTTTCCATATCTTTCTCATAATTTACTCCTGATCTCACTCAACCAACCCATGAATAAACTCCCCTCCTTTTCAAATGCTTAGCAATACTTTCATATCCTCCTTTACTTACCTTTTTCTTCCATTCTCTTCATTCACCTTAATAATCTTTCATTCCATGACTAAGATTGAGCAAATTGATTTGAAATATCTGAGCTAATTAACATTTTAAACAAATATTTTTAATTAGTTGGTTTCATTGTTTATCAACTCATTCCATACACAGACCATTTAATTTTTGTTAGAAATGTATTTTCCTTAAAATAAACTCTCCCAGCCATATTGAAATATATTCACTCTATTGAGTGGAAGTGAATCTAATAGCGTGCTTGATTATTCTATTGTAAAAATATAGTATTTATTTATTAAATTTACAGAAATATTGATCTCGTGATGCCATTATTACAAATGAAGGAAACAAAGTACCAGTACTGGTATTGTTTCTTTGAATCAATCATCCAGAAGTCTTGAAATAAAGACGAAATGTTGATGGACATATAATTTTTTTTTTTTTTTTTTTTTTTTTTTTTTTTTTTTTTTTTTTCATATATACAGTTAAATAATTCAGTGTATGGGAGGGAAAGCCATCCTTGATATTGTTTTTAATTCCAATTATTATGAACTTTGACCTGCTAACATTGCAAAAACTAACAAGAAAAATATACTGTAAACACTTGGAAACAATATTAAATATGAGCCGAAGTACCCGTTTTTAAATTTGACAAATCATAAACATAATCTAAAAAATGACTGCTTTCTTTTTAATAAAAAATTGTGATTATTTCTCATCAAGCTTTTATATACCTTTCAACTACCTCCTCTCTTCAACCCCTGATATGAATATATGGTACAAAATTACCTATAAAGGTTGATGTGCCATGAATCAAAAAAATATATCTCTTTTCTTTTCTATAGACCATCCTTATCATAAAAAGGGAAAAGCAAAAAAAAAAAACAATCAGTTCTCAATGCTGACAAATATTAAGATACAAGCAAACATCCAATTTTTAAATATTTTTTCTCATCCATTTTTACCCATTTTAATTGCCTTCATCCATCATATTTGACCCATATTAATCCTAACAAAGTATAAAAAGCTTTTAATAAACTATTTTCAAAACCTAAACCTTTAAACAAACTTTGTCTATACATAGACAACTCTTTTTCTCGTATTAAACTCCAAAATTGGCAAATCTCCAAAAATTAATTTCCTTTGAATATGTTGTAGGTATTAATGTGAAATGAAAGGTTTGCACAAAAATATGAAAAATATATTGAGGGAATTTTTCAGTGGGACACTTATTCACAAATTATCTTCAACCTGCCCATGCATTAACACCT
Organism: Euprymna scolopes; assembly: GCF_053919585.1. Taxonomy (NCBI): domain Eukaryota; kingdom Metazoa; phylum Mollusca; class Cephalopoda; order Sepiida; family Sepiolidae; genus Euprymna; species Euprymna scolopes. The sequence goes on from NC_136494.1 coordinate 58,644,908, forward strand.
TTAGAAGGGACTGGAAGCATTATACAATAAACATTGGTGACATAACTTATTTTAACTAAAAAAATTATTCAAAAGCAATGTATTTTTGTTTATCACTTTTGACCTGCTTATGTTAAAAAAATTATAATTTAATGAGATATAAGCATGTTAAATTACCATTAAAATCAGTTTTGAGCAAAGTGGCCATCTTGTTTAGTCACTTGTGTAGGTTAGGTACCTTACTTATAACTAAACAAGATGGCTACTTTGCTCAGCACCGATATAATTTTTTATGCGTTAACATGTTTGTAAGAAACTAGCAGTATTATGCTTATGTGTAAAATAAAAAAAAAATTTAATTAAAAATAATGATTATTGAAATTTTTAACTTTCACTGTTTTATAGCAACTGTTCATCTTCGCTGATGGCCGACATTTTGTATTAAGGGAGATAAAACTGTCTCAAAATAAGATAACCTTCCTTCTTATATTTCCTAACCCAGTGTTTCTCAACCTTTTATCTTTGCATAATGCCTAAAATAAACTATTTTTCAAGGAATGACCACACACAAAAAATATATACCATTACTTTTCAATTTTTTTTTTTTTTTCGTTCATGTGGTTCTATATATATTTTAACAGATTTATGAAAAAGTGAGTACTTTGTCAAATTTCTCTGTAATGCTAAATAAAATTTAGTCTCCATTTATAATATTTCATTATGGAGTTTTCATTCACACAATTCTAAATGCAAACATAACAAACATAACTCATACCATATATCCGCATTGTAAACATAATAAAAACATAATTGTAAACAGAATAAAAACATAATTGTTGCATCAGTTTGTTATTTGTTTATACTTTACTGGCAATGTTTTATAGATAAAATGTAAATCAAGGTAAAATGTCATGTGGACACTAACTCATAAAGGCAGTTTCACACTGATGCCATCCAATTATTACAAACTTTTTCCTAATGATTGCGAAAATAAATTTTTATCCCCAAGTTCTGTGTTTTTATTTTTTTAAATTCCAGTTTCTGCTCCACAATGAATTTCCTGGAGAAGTCCCTTCTGATTAATATTTGCCAGTTTAAAAATATTCTGTTATTCTGAAGAAGAAAAAAAAGGCAAGTTCGTTTGCTTATTTTAAAACTGATAAACATTAATCAGAAGGGACTTTGGTACTTGTACAGTTTAATCAAGACATAAAAAATTAAAATATCGAAAAAAAAATTCATATTGTACATATCTGTTTTGGACTGAAGCGCTCTGAAAAAAAAACATTTCACTTAATTTGATCAAGTAGTTTTTTTTTTTTTTTACAGCAGAAAAATACGTTTTTATGACAGCATGCTCAAGGTGTTTGGATTTTTAGAACATGCCATGGGGACATAACTCGGTCTAAAGCGCTGACCCCCCCCCCTTCCCATGTTAAATCATAACTTTTCTTCCTAAAAATCGAAACCTGGCTACCTTTTGATCGGTATCATGAATTGTTTTTTGCTTAAAAAAAAAAAAACCTACTTGATCAAATTAAGTGAATTTTTTTTCTGAGAACTTCATTCCATAACGGATACGTACAATATAACTTTTTTCTATATTTTCATTTTTTAATGTCTTGATCAAACTGTACAAGTAGCAGAACTTTCCCACAGCATTCATCATGAAACAGAACAACTAGCAGAAACCGAAAATGTGCAAAACCTGAGGATAATTAATTTTTAATAACATAAAATGTTAGATATGATGTCTGTATTATAATAACAATGGAGATATTGTGCATGTTTAGTAATATTACATGTACAATACTAAAAAAGTTAATGCATTAAGTTATCTAACTTGCTCTTGTGAAATCCTTACAGTTTGGGGAACCCCAATTGAGAAATGTGAATACCAAATGCGTATACAAAATGTGTTTATTGAAACTTATTTTAATTTGCCTTTAAATCTGCTGTTGTATAACACCTGTCCATCTTTACTGGAGGACACCGTTTTGAATGAAGAGAGATAAATGTGATGAAAAATTGTTGCAAAAATGAAAGATAATAACCTCCTATTATATATATTTTAGGACAAATAATATTCGCACAAGGTCATTTCTATAATATGCCAAGAGAGATCTAATTTTTTTTTTTTTTTTTTTTTTTTTTTTTTTTTCATTTTTATTTATAAGTTTTTAGGGAGCTTATAAAAATCTCTCCTTTTTTTTCTCCCAATGAATAGAGTTTGTAGCGGTATGTTATTTTTGTTTTACTTAAAAAAAAAAAAAAAATAGTATTTCTTAAAGAACATTATCAATACAGAAAAAAAAACAAAAAGATCATGAAACAAAATTTTTACAAAATGTATAAAATTGAACAATATGGTTTAAGAAATTAAAACAGTATAAACTACTTAATGTTTTAATCTTTTTCTGTAATTGATAATGATAAAAAATAGTTCCAAATAAAATAGAACTTTGATCTTTACAGTATACTCACAAATTTATAATCCAAATATAATTGATGATATAAAGAATTTTAGATAAAAAAAAATTGATGGCATAGAATCCCTGTTCATAAATAAATAAATTTTGACGGAGAAATGAAAGTGAAGCTAATCTTACTGATTCAAAAGCTTGCCTCCAGTAAAGAGCTTCAGATGTTAGATTTCTTGGCCTGTTATAGGGATAGCCTTGATTTCACGCAAATTAAATGCTACAATGAAATTTTAAATATAGTGCCCCAAAATAAAGATGCTGCCCATGATTGGGTTAAATAATTAAAAAAACAATGATTTCAAAATCTTTTCATTCAATGATATGTAAGCCCTGTGATAATTTCTAATTTGGTCTTTTAAGGCTTCCATAGCAGAAATTTTAAACCGATGTATTTAATCTTATCTTGAATGTAAATATTCTTGTAATGTTTGACCGTGAAAATCATTTGATTATGTAAATAAAATTAAACCAAAAAATTTGTAGAAAGTTTGTACAATTCTATTCTTACCCGTATTTTACATTTGTATAAAATTGAAAACTTAAGGCTTGGACGTGTGTGATTGACATCATAATTACCAACATGGACCACATAATCGGCAAGCTAAGTTTAGACTTCAGCCATTATGTATTAATATTGTAGGGAAAGGTTTGAGTGCTTTCCCACTCTAGTTATGGATAAAATAGTAGTCTGTCCTCAATGATATATTTTGGGGCATTAAAAGGAAACACAAAAGGAGGTTGATATGCTATTTAAAAAAAAAGGTGTCAGTTCATTGAAGATTCCATTGTTAGCAGTAATAATAACGTTGATTTCTTGAGGATAGTAGTATCAACTTCTTTAGTATATTTAGGCTGGGGTTGCCTAATTTGCCTTTTATAACCAAATTTGGTTAATTTATTATTTATTTTTTTTTTTTTTCAAAGCAGCTTGGAATTCGAAAATTGTGTTTAGCTTTTTTTTTTTTTTTTTTTTAAATTTGTCTGTTTTTCTGTTATTATACAGAAATATATTTGATAGTAATTATTAAAGTAAACAAATTATTTTTTATTTAAAATAATTATTTAAATTAAAATGATTTTATGTTGTCCTTTCAATTGTTTTAATTTATAAATAATTGGGTATTTATGCAAAATATGGACAGTGCTAAAATAGTAATAATAATAATTTAGAAAGGGATAGCGGGCTTTTTAACTATTCTGTACTTTCACCTAACAACTTAATAAACAAAACATACAGTTAAAATTGAATTCAACGTTAATCCTATCGAAAAAAAAATATGGTCCATATTCTGCATAAGCAACAATAATTGTTAGCATTATTTAAAATTCCTTTTAGTTTCTCGATTTTTTAAAATTTTTGTTTGAATAAATATTCAATTGATAGTAAATGAAAAAAACTAATCCAGTGTGTATTTATGAAGGCTATGTCCGATATAGCCATGTTTGCTGTGATTTTAAAGCTTTTAAATTGTCAATTCAAAAGTTTTTTTTAACTTGACTTTTATGAATATTTGCTTTTTGATTTCCTCAACTTTAAAATTCTGGCTTCAAGCAATTATGGCCTGGCACGCTTGATTTGGGAAACAATCTTTTGTCTAGGCATATTTGGTTATAATGTACTATTTTTTATCTGCATATTTTGATTGAGATTTGTTCAAGTGTTTAACTGCTTGACACACTTTTTATATGACTGTTGTCTGTGTATCGATACACCTATGAATTCTATAAGGTTTATCTTGTCTAAATATGAGATGTAAATTAAATTTTAAAAAATGCTTTGAAAAGAAGCAAAAGAGAAAATAAATTTAAGGTGTTCAAATAAAAACGTTTCATTTTTACACTAAGAAAGAAGAACAAACAGGTTGCAACGTATCTGCTCTCCTGCCCTCAAAGAAAGTTTTTATTTCAAGTGGTAATAATTCCAAATACTCCTGATTTGATTACAGATCATCCTCGGAATTTTTTAGCCAGTTTCAACTGGCATCAAATATTCTCATTAGGAAAGTTTAGAAAGTTTCAATCAAAACATGGAGACAAGAATTGTTCACAAGATTTTACCAAATATATATATATATAAGGATTTAATTGGATAAAACTTCTGATAATCTTATTAAATAACAATTAAATAAAAACTTTAAAATAAAATTTTCAGAACTTCTGATAACCTTATTAACTAAAAATAAAAACAAGGTATTCAATTTTTTAAAATTCTTTATTGACCTATGAATCTGTTTTGATCCGTCAGATCTGTTAAGTGATGTGAAATAATTACTAAATAGGTGAAAACTAAAAAGAATTGGAGACATCGAAAGAATTATGGTACTATTTAAAAGAAAATTGCCTTAATGTCAATTGAAGACATGGAAACGATTTTTAGCTTTTTTATGGCTTCATATTTCCATTAAAAGTACATGTTATTTATAGTTAAATATATTTGTTTCTGTCATAAATTGCTGTGCAGTTTTTTAAATTTTGTGAGTCACTCTAAAGTTCTCACGATTCAGTGGGTCAACTGTCTTCAAATTCAACTTTGTCCAATCACTTACTTTCAAGTTTTCCTTGATCAGTCAACCTTCCTGTGATTAAATCTTCAAGACATTCATGCTTCATGACCATTCTTGCATAAGCAATTCGTCTTTAGGATAACTTCTACTGGACAAATCTAATGCTCTCAGCAAATGCATCAACCAAATGTGCTTTCAGTTTGGTCATATTTCACGTTACAGATCAACATAATCATGGATTTAACACCATGCTGAAATCGGGCAAGAGAACACTAGTCATGATAATATATTCTGAGGAACATCCTATTGACTAAAACGTTGATTGTATGAGCCAATAAATAACTTAACAATTTTAATTTTTTTCTATTTAATAATTTACTAGACTGAAAGTGATCCGTTGGGTCACAATCATTACCACTGTTTGTTCAACTCTCATTTGATTAAAAAAATTGAACTGTGATATATCTACAATTCTTTTTGCATAACAAAACAATAACAAATTTCTTTACTTCTGTAAATATAATATTATAAATAATATAAAAGTAAAAATGGTCTATTTGTTTAATTTACATAATGTTTACGGTGTGTATAAACGCATTATGTAAATTATCTCTAAAGAAAAAAATCATTCTTTCTCTGAATGCTCTCGGAGACATTCAGAAATAGTAAATAGTGGTTGAATTAACAGTAAAACGGGCAAGAGAGAGAATGGTGACTTGTTCAATTAATTATAAATTACAATTAATTAAAAGAATTAAAAAGGAATTTTCTTCAAACAATCCAATCCTAAAAGTGAGGAATATTTTAGCATGTATATTGTGTTATTAAAATATATATGTAAAAAGCCTTAAGGAAACAAATGTTGATTAACTCACATTTAGTTTCATATGCTATAAGTATTCTTATGAAAGAAACTTGTTAAAATTCTCTATAATTGTCAAGCAGGTTAATATACATTTTTATCTATTATTTCTGAACTTTTTTAAAACAATATTTAGATTTTTCCCGGTGAAGTTTTACATATAAGTTTTTTTCTTGTATTATTTTTTTCTTCTAAAATAAAAAAAATTGCAGTATTGAAACCTTCACCTTTTATATTGGTTGTACGTAAAGGAATTTAGTTTTTATTTTATTTTTTTTTTGTCTCTAGGACATTCCGTCCTTCACTGAACAAAACTTTGAATTTTTTTTTTTTTTTTTTTTTTTAGACTAATATAGGTACATTTTTATGTTTTTTATGTTATTGTATCGTCAAAATTGATACTTTTTATGTGTCTGTGTATGTAATATATATTGGAAGTTTGATATTTCAGGTTAAATTTGAATGGAAATATCAAATGATATAGAATTATAAATATATACCAGGTGGCTTATTTCCAATTAGAGCGTTCAATGTTTTAAGTGTACATAGCAAATACTTAACGCTATTGGGTAACTTTCTCTACCACAGTTCAGATAATAATTATTACAACCCACAGGCCTTACCAAGCTGAAGATGAAACTAAATCCTTTAATTATATCTAGATTTCCAAACACTCACTGGGCCTCCTTAATGCTACCTCCCTCTCTACCTCAAGTTACGCCTATCTATTCTATCCTTACACTCTCTTTCATCCACTCTCTTGTCTGAGAGATGACACTCCTAATTTCTGTGTTGCTTAAAATTAGTGATTTTTAGTTTCATTTTCAGTCTTGACAAAGTCTGTAAACCTGAATAGTTTAGTTTCAATAGTTTAGTTTTAGTTTCATTTCCAGTCTGTAATCCTGAATAATTATTGTCTAGAATGTGCTCAAGTCTTATATGGGAATAATTCCTTAATGTGATGGAAAGGATGGAAAATTTTGGTAGCCATTCATCATACTATGTTCTATTACTGTAGTGAGCATTCGTGAATTAAATATTGAATAATTCCGATGAAATATTTGAATTTATTTATTTGTTTTTTCTAAATGTACCAGACTACATTTTTACTGACTTGTATCTAGGAGGTGACAGGTGGTTTTATATATATATATATATATATATATATATATATATATATAAAACTTGTGATTACCATTTTTTTTTTTTTTTTTTTACAGAAGGCTATCCTTCCATGATTGCAATGCTTGATTATGGCCACGCTGATGGCTCAGCAGCAGAGATTTACTTTTACAAGTCTAACTGCAAATAACACACATATGAACACTTTCTTCTGTTTGTGTATATTTATCTTTTTCCTCCGTTTTAGCTTCATATAATTGGTTGCTCCTATAATGAGATAAAAGAGACTTTGGCCATTGAGGAACCTTATAATATTTAGCTCTAGTCCAGGAGTGGGAAAATATTTTTATTCACGTGCCACATGAACTTTTAAAAATTGACAGACAGGCTAGGTTAGCCCAGCATTCAATGTATACATATCAAACAGAGAGAAAAAAAAATACAGTATTAATAGTTACATTCACTTTTAGTGGGAACAGTGTTGTTGATTATTTTGTTTCTTTTGTTGGTGTATTGTGGTGTTAGTTTTTTTGTAAGTTTGAGAACAGATCTGAGGTTTTCATCCCTCAACTAGGAGATGTCGGTTGTTTTGTCCATGTTCATCATACTAAAAGTTTATTTATGTAAACAAGTTGATTCCCTGTGTCATCTTCTGAGTATTTGGAAATGTGACTGCACTACTGAAGCATAAAACTCATCCAGTTTAAAGGAGTTAAACTTCTTTTTAAGACAATGTCAAATTAGAAATCAATTTGTTCCAAGGGAAACTCTCGTTGGTCTAGTCTCATCTTTTCAAAGTAATTTTTCATTTGATGATATAAGAACTCCAATGTCAGCCGTCTTTTATTTTGTTGATTGCTTTAAAATGGCGAGAGGGTGGGGCAAAAGTTTTCAAATCGTCATACTTGAAATATATAATAATAAATTTAATTTCCAATATTTGTATAGGATTAAATGTTTCAATGTTGCATCTAAACCAAAATTTTAGTTGTACTCATGTTCATTAGTTAGAGAATAAGGAGTGCATGATTGCCCAAATGATGTTGTCACAGACTATGGAATCAGCTAGGTTAAGTTCAAATTCTGTTTGATCTAATATATATATTAATACCATTGAAAAAGATATGAACCCACAATTTCTGCCCTCATTAGGTAAAATAATCATTTGTGTTCAAGTAATCGCATACAATTGACCATTGGATAAACACACATATTAACCTACTTCAGCATGGCCTACATAAATAGAAGGTCGTTCCACTGAAGTTACATGACCTGCTGACATTGCAGAATAAAGTACACTGGCCACGGTTAGGCAATAGACAACTATCATGAGGATGGTTATTTTCTGATTCCATTCTCAAATTGTTGAAGGATTTATAAAACTGGTCCAAAACTGACTATTTTCTTTTCCAAAAGAAAGAATTATTTTACATTCGGACATGTGCAATTAAAAGGGAGTATTTTTTGTCGAGAAAATATCATACTGAAGTTTTATTTTTTGAAAATGTATTTAATTATTAATTTTAAAATGCACTGGTTTTAAAATAATCCTAGTAATTGTCATCTATTGTAGTTATTTTATTCTGTAACATCAGCAAGTTACGTAACGTTAGTGCAACAGCCTTTATTTATGTAGGCCACGCTTAAGTAGGTAAATATGTATGTTCACCAGTCATTGAGAATAAGTGCTTACTTTCAACATTAAATGATGATCTGAAACGTGGTTGATATAATGTAAAACAACACCTAATAAACCATTGTTAGTGAATAATAAACTTCAACAATCAACTCTTTGATATTTATGCCAACGCAATAAAGTTTTGTATGTTTCCAGAATTTTTTTGGTCTCATCTACAGTTTTATGACTTACTTCAAATATTCCTTATCCTCGAGTGGCTTTTGGCCCTGATAAGTAGTGACTCCTTAGTAAAAAAAAAAAAAAAAATCATTCCATCATTTCATGCAGACCAAAATAAAACATTTATTTCATTTATAATAAAAGAAAAAAAATTAGATATCAAATTTTTAACAATTTTCTAATTGGTTTATTTATATATTTTTCATAATTGTAGTTTTTGATTGTATTTATTTAAAAAGAAAAAACAAATAAAAATAACTCATCTGTAACTGCCTCATGTTCATTTAGTGAAATGCAATGAAATTCTAATATATATTCAGAAAAAAATTAAAAAACGTGATTTTGAAAATCCTCAAGTCTTTTTGGTGTTTCCATGCTAATGCATTTTAACTCTGATTGAAGAAGATATCTTTGTCATTCTCTTCCATTTGGAGAGAAAGATTTTTTTCTTTTTTTTTTTGCTCGGGTGCCTTCTTCCATTCAAGATGCTTTAATTCTGGAGAGAAAGGAGAAAAAACTGGCTTTTATGGAGATCAAATCTCTTTTCAGCTTCGAAAGCATTCATATAAAACTTGGTTTGAAAAAGAAAAAAAGATGCAAACGCAAAATCAGTTGAAATTACAGAAATATAGGGCAAAAAGTATACATAACAAAGATAACTGTTGCATTTTTCTTTTTTTTTTTTTTTTTTAAAGTAATTTTCTTTTTAATTATTGGACTCTCAAATTTTTGGTTGGATTCAAATTTTTCAGGAACTGATTCTTTCTTTTACAATCTAAATTTCTATTGTCTTATGAAAATAGAAACCGTTCTCTTAATTTTTTCTATTTTGTTTTTGCTTTTTATTTTCTTAAACAATAAAAACTCTTAGCTTTTCCAAGTCACCGGACAGTAACAATGCGAGTCACAAGGAAAGTAATTTCAGAATAAGTTAACTTATGATTTCAATGCCACTTAAAGTGAATTCATTGGATCCCATTAGTGCTTATATATATGCCGTACTTTGGGATGATTGGACCAAGTTTGGGGTAATTGCGCCAACTAGCTAAAAGTGTTCTTTTAACAACCATGCATATAAAGAGCACTTTTTTAAAATTATCCCCTGATTTGGCGCAATTACCCTAAAAGAAGATATATATATATATATAATGAAAAGTTCTGAAAGTAGATGCATTTTTTTTAATAGGAACTTTTTATGTGTTTTTGAAGAGAGGAAAAAGGCATGAATAGCTCAGTATATTCTTTATTTATATCTCACTATGTAATAGCAGTTATTGATAGCATTGGTTTCACAAATACCAAGGAATGCTTAACCAGACCGAGTAATGTTAAAGGTGGTAATTTTTGCTCATCACAGTAAATTTCCTTGTATCTGAGAAATCGAAAGTAGCTGTTACTGCATAGTATAATAAAAACAAAGAATGTGTGTTCAACTGATATATAAGTTGTGGCTTGAAATAAATTATTAAAAAATGCAGTTCATAGGATTTGAATCTACATCAATCACAGGATCATTCTTATAGCCATAAATGGTTCCTTCTTGGTTGTTAGTTTGAATCCTGCCACATAATCTGCATTTTTTTACCAATCTAGTTAGTGTTTTTTGTCAGGCAACATCTTGTGTTGTGCGTGTAATATTAGTTTTTTTGCTTACAGTGACAAGTCAAGTTTGATCTAAACTTCTCATAGTTGCCACTATTCAACTGAAGAAATATTCAATTGAATAAAGCATTAGCTGTGAGACGGTCATATAGACTAAAACCTCGACTTTTTAATGTAAGCAAATATATATATAATTTCAATTGACATTATACATTAGTTTGATGTTCCATCGATACTGTCGGTTTCACAGAAACAGTGGGAGTCTGTTTTATAATGCAACTGACAAAGATAAAACTAATCAATATTGTCAATTGAAATAAAATAATATATATGCTCTTATACAAGTAGCTGAGATTACTGGTTCTCTTCTATAACACTAAATTACACACTATACATAATATATATACTTCCAGTTTAGTACAATGTATTTACTTTTAAAACGTTTAATTGAATAAAATGTCATAAATTTATAATCCATGATGTAAAAATTTGTTTTTTCTGGAAGGTTTTTTTTTTTTTTATTTTCTCATCTTTTTGTATTTGTTATTTTTTTCTTTTTCAATTTCCAAACGAAAGTGTTTTGCAATCAAAGTACTTTTGCATGTTTTTTTTTTTTTTTTTTTTTTTTTTTTTAACCAAAAATTTGGAAAATAACAAAAATGTAAAGATGAGGACAACTGACACCCACATCTACATCAACTCTTATCACACAAAAAGGAAATCTTGACCAACCTTTGCAAAATGGATTAAACGGGTTGTAAAGATAGAAAGGACATTGTCATGCGAAAATACAATTTTGAGTTTTAAATGTGAATTCTTGAAAGAAAATGATCCTAAAAACAGAATTTCATCTTCTCCTCTGTGTCTGTTTTGCGTTGATAATGTTCTTGCTGGTTACATTTGCAACCTTCTTGGATTTAAACAAGTGAACATTTAATACTGTACGCAACATAAAATTCAAATCAGAATTTGTGATTTGAATAAAACGATTTGGAATAAAATTCTAAAGATTTGAGAAGAACATGACTTGCATTACTTATTGCGTTTATAAATTACCAAATTAGGTATAACTAGCTGTATGTATCCAGCATTGTCCAAAATGCAGTGAATCTTTTTAACTTCTAATTATTATTTGTTTGCAGATCTTTTCAAACTTATACAGAAAAAGAAATGATTTCTTTGTTGTAAGGTAGACAACTATTATATTTTAAATTTTTAAATGAGTTATCTCCCTTTCTATTTTGTGACTTGTGACTGCTTTGTTCAGTATTGAGGATATTAATCTGATTATGAAAAACAAGCTATACCGGTTAATGTGGCCCAGGACACAGTTAAGTCGTTTTGGCTTTTAATTTTTATTGGTTGAATGTTTTTCACCTTTAGGCAAATAATTTCCCTGCTTCTACACTATTAGGACGAAATTTTGTAGTCGATAAATGGAGTTTTCAGATATTAAAAAAAACAAAAAAACAATGGTTTCTACTGATTTTTTTTTTTTTTTTTTTTTTTTTTTTTTGGTCAATTCTAATAAATTACAATGTTAGCTTCCAAATTATGCAGTTGAAATCACCTGAATATTACTGAATTATAAAAAAAAAAAAAACTTCAATCGTGTTAGTAGGTGAAAAAATGTGGCCATCTAATTTTTATAAAATAAAGCGAAACAAAACCATAAATAAGGGGAGTAACTCTAACTGTTTAATGTGACAAATGCAAAACAACAAAATAAACATAACATATATACAGTGAACCTGCCAAAAGTCCATGGGCATGCAGGAAAGCAAAAATATAGATTTTATTTGAGCAAAAATAATAAATAGCGCATTGATTAAATTTCCTCTGGTCCATTTGGAAAATCCCAGAACTTTTTTGAATTTTCCAAGAATTATGAGAAGGGAATTAACTCCCTTGTGAATTCTCTTGTTTCTTATATACGTAAACATGATCGTGTTCTTCAAATTCTATTTTCTTTAATAAATAATTTTCTACCTTATCGATTTTCATTATTTTTGGATATAATTATCTTAAAAATATGTAGATACCATTGTTTTCATGTTAAATTCAGTTTTACGGTTTCCGAAATTTCGTCCTAATAGTGTAGAAATGCCATAATTTCTATTATATTCTTCAATTTAAAATGAGTTATCCCCCTTGTTGATTTTTATTAGTAACTTATTATATAACATTATATTATATAACATTATATTATATAAAAAATGCTGTAAAGAAGGTGGGTCCCTTTACCATGCTAAAAACTTCTGGAGAGTATTTTTTTTATCTATATAAAGCTCATGCTTGCAGTATTCTTGCTAGATTACAAGATCCAAAAGAGTCTCAGATTTAATAGGTTACACACTATCAGCCAACCTCTAAACCTGTCCCATCGCCACAATGTTACATATCTGTGCCTGTTTTACAAGTACTTTGACAGAATCTGCTCTAATGAACTCACACCACTTGTACCCCTTCAACATACATACCTCCCGACTAACCCATCAAGCAGCAAAATCACTGTTGAGGTTCCTTGATGCCTGACAAAACTTCTACTTAAATGGCTTCTTTCTTTGGACTTCCCTCCCTGTTTCCCGCTTCTCTGAATTTACTAGCATGTAGAAGTTTAAATGTAATGCGAACAGACATCTTGCTGTTAAATTAAAGTCACCAAAATTAATTTCTGTTTCTTCATAAATACATCTTTTTATTTCTTTTAGATCCAGGTACAGCTAATATATCATCATCATGCAATCCGTAAGTCTTCACGATGACTAGTCGGGATTTCCATGCTTTATCCCTCTGTGTTGGCCTAGTCCTCATTCTGTGTGAAACATCCGGTCATATGTGGGCGCCAAAGTTGTGTCATCGATAGTGTTCTAGCTCTAAGACTTCTCCAATCTTTCTCTCTATTTCTTCCTTCCCTTTGTGGAAACTGTTCCACCAGTTGATCCTTTCTTTGGCTTGTTCCTCCCAACTCTCGACATTGATGTTCATCACCTTTAGGTGCCGCTTTGTTACATCTTTGTAACAAAGTTTCTGACCTCCTACCTAGCAGGTTCCATTTTCCAGTTCCTTGTAGAAGACCATCTTTGGGATTCGGTTGTCTTCCATTTTGGCAATGTGCCTAGTTCATCGTAGTTGCATAGTAGCAAGGGTAGCTTCTATGCTGTCTAGGTTTGCTCTCCTGAGAACTTCCACATTTGATACATAGTCACTCCATTTGATCTTCATGATCCTTCTCAGGTATCTCTGCTGGACAGCTTCCAATCTCCTTATGTGTTCTCTGCTGAGTAGGATGGATGGCTCTCGTCTGGGTGAGGCCCCGTGTTTTGACAAGCTTCTGGGTTTGACCTTTACTCCTGATCTGAAATGGAACACATACATCAAGTCTGTTGCCAAGGTCGCTGGAAAGATGGTGGGATCCTTCTACCGCTCCAGAAGATATCTCACTACTGATGCAATTCTCTATCAATATAAAAGCCAAGTACGTCCAAGGATGGAATACTGTTGCCATATCTGGGCAGGAGCGGCGAAAAACAGCCTATCATGCCTTGACAGAGTACAAAATAGACTTCGTGGCTTAGTGGGGGATGCCCTTTTCTCTACCCTGCAACCTCTCTCTCACAGAAGAGACGTTGTTTTATCGTTATTTTCATGGCAGGTGCTCGTCTGAACTCCAATCTCTGGTCCCCCCTCGCCAATCTTTCACGAAAAACACCCGTCTAGCTGAATCCACTGTGAAAAATTTCCCCCACTCTATATCTGTGCCTAAATCAAAATGCGGATTCCATTAACAAAGCTTCTTTCTTAGAACTGCACGCCTGTGGAACTCTGTTCCGTCTGCCTGCTTCCCTCCGGACTACAACTTGGATGTGTTCAAGTCCAATGTTAACAAATTCCTAATGAACCGCCCCCTTAATTAAACACTTCATCAAATCTCCACACTAACGTAATGTACTTGCAATGACCCTTATCCCTGAGTGGCTTCCGGGCCTTGATAAGTGGTGATCACTGTGTAAAAAAAAAAAAAAAAAAAAAAAGTCTCTGGTAAGTACAGCAAGGCTGGCAGGACGACGGCTTTGTAGACTCTGCACTTTGTGTCTAGCCAGATATCAGTCTTTATCCAGTGCTGCTTTTCTAGCTTACCAAAGGAGTCACATGTGTTTTGGATTCGGTAGCTTATACATGAATTTCCCCCTTTTTTTTTCATTTTCTTTCTTTGAAGGCGAATATTTTTTGTAGTTATCAGAAAATCAGTTCTGCTGTAATGTGTTCCTCAGATGGGGAGTCTTTGGAAAGAAACTCCATGCATGGAAATTTCGGCTTACACTAAGCATATGGAAGAAGAAAAGAATTTTTCTTTCAATTGTGGTAAGAAGATGAGTTCTTGTTCTTACAAGAATGAACAAGAGATTGGAGCTGAGTAAAGCACCTTCCATGGAATTAACGATCAAATAGAAAGAGACTAGCAACGTCTTCTGTGCAGAGAAAGAGACTGTGAGGAACGGAAGAGAGATCATCTTTCACTAGATTTCAGGGTCAATTTTAAATTATCTGTCGGCAACAAAGAGTATTCTGAGTGGAACTGACTCAAATGTCAAAGTCTTCCTTAACTCTCCAGGGTCGTGGGGCATTATTTCATGCAGCGTGTCTTTGGCAAGAATAGCCTGGCTGCGCCCATCTCTCTCCAGGCTCCGAGTACATGCAGCATTTGGTATTATCCATTTTAGTATTGGCCAGCCTCAACTTTGCTTAACTTCAGTTATCTGATGGGAACTGGTGTGTTAATGTGATTATGCCATATAATATGTTTCTTTTGAATGAACCACATTAGTTTTTGTAATAATTTATTTTGAATGAACCACATTAGTTTTTGTAATAATTTATTTTGAATGAACCACATTAGTTTTTGTAATAATTTCTTTTGAATGAACCACATTAGTTTTTGTAATAATTTCTTTTGAATGAACCACATTAGTTTTTGTAATAATTTCTTTTGAATGAACCACATTAGTTTTTGTAATAATTTCTTTTGAATGAACCACATTAGTTTTTGTAATAATTTATTTTGAATGAACCACATTAGTTTTTGTAATAATTTATTTTGAATGAACCACATTAGTTTTTGTAATAATTTCTCAGATATCTTTCTAGTTAGAATTCTGTCTGGAAAAATATTGAATACTTATAGTAGAGACTACATGAAGGTTACCAATATCCCAAGCGAAAGTGTTTCTGTGGAATGAACTGGATTCGAACTTGGCAAATCCAGGTTGTCAGTCCGTGTTGTTAACCACTTAGCTACCATCACTTCCCTGTTGTTGTTGTTGTTGTTGTTGTTGTTGTTGGAAACGTAAATTCTTGTTCATCTTTAGACAAAATCACTCAAATGCTGATATTAGTTTATAAGAAAGTTTATTAATAAAAAATGATCAGTGAGGGAGACAGATAACTTACATGTGCACGAGAGAAAAAGACGGCTTGATAGTTGGTATCATTACATTTAGCTATATTGTGCACTCTTATTGGGGCTCTTCAAGGAGGAACCATGTTTTGCATCCACCTGTTTAAGTTGTCAACCAGGAAAAAAGCAGAATTATCCCTGCTCAAAAGTCATCTGATTTCATCAATTTACATTTCTGGAATCACCTCTGCCCCCTATGTGTCACTCAAACCTTTTCCATTCAAATCTGTAATCTTGCTTATGTAACAAAATAAAGCCTTTAGAAAATTGGAAATTTTCTTAGCGTGTTCAGTCATGTAAATCTAATTTTCACACATTTTTGAGATTGTATGTTTTTGATTGTTTTCAAGTCATCTGATGTCCTTGCAATTTATTAAAGAATTCAAGAAAGTATTCCAGTATTATAAACCCATCCTGGACCAAATACTTTAACTGGTAAACAATATTTTTAATTTGAGCTTACTTTTTACAAATATCATGGATGTTAAGATAGCCAATCAAATAAAATAATAAAAGTATAAAAGATGTGGAAAAAAAATTTCAAACAGTATTTTTGCATAAGATTATTTTCATATTTAGCATAAATAAACTTCAATCTATGCTTGACATGTTCACCAAGTTTCAATCATGGATGTCTAACAGTCTTTGTTTTGTTGCCATTCCATGAGATGCTCCAAATAGGCATCTCTGCATTGCAAACTTCTGATGACCGTTTTTCAGTTTAAGAATAGGTTGAGAATTGTCTTCATAGACTTTCTCTTTTAGATAACTCCTCAGAAAAAAAATCATTCAAAGATTAATAGCCACGATGTATCCAGTGCCACATGGACTTCGAACATTTGCAAACTACTGTTTCCGGCACAATGATCCAAACTCCACAATGATCCAAATAAAAAAAAAGCCTCCCAATGATTCAGCTGAAATTGTTATAGGTAGAGCTTCTGTTAGTTTCCACAAAGTCTTCTTGCAGAAACGTTCTGAAGAAGAGTTTATTTGGCACGTTATGATTGCCACACATGATATTAAAGATGAGGATGAGGTTGCCATGCAGTCACTTATGCTCCAACAAATTCAGATTGGGGCCTCTAGTCGTTGATCATAGTAATCATTTACAGTATCAGTACATTTTTTGTACTCTTTCCAAGTATTAGAGATTCCAAACGAGTATGAAACCTAAATGCCATATTCTAGAATGAGTCATACTAGAGACATGTATAGTGGAAAAAAATGTTGGTTGTTACGGTGGTAAAAGAACGGTTTTATGTCATCTAAATAAATTGAGCAGAAGGAATAAATGATGAATTGACCACAATGTCCAATCTCTGGACAGCATTGTTTCATTTGAAATCATGTGCCAAGAACACATCAAATGGTAAGAACACATACATACATACATACATACATACATGATGATTGCAACGTCTTGTCAGACGAGTGCCACTCCCTCAGACACTTAAAAGTCCATGAGCCCAAAAAATGACTTCCATCGCCACAGGACCATTTTAATAGACAAATGCCGTAGGGAGTATCTATACACAAATGATGTTACAAAGTCTTAGCTTTGTACGACAGCTAAGTCTCTCTTTCTCGATTCAAAATGTTGAGATCCAGCAACAAGCAAGAGCAAGATAGCCAGCAACAAGTTAAGCTGCAGACCAGCTTAATGCGGATACTGGTCTCCCGCTTTATGGTTTTTTAAATCAGAGATTTGCTTCTCCTAGAAAGGTTGCCTTCACCACGGCTTACAGGAGTTCTCTCCACCCCAACACACACATACATACACACAAACACACACTGTGCTAGTTGACCGTTGACCCGGAAAAAGGGTTCATTCGCCCTTTGAAAGGTCTTGTTTTTAATCTTTCAGGGAGACTAGCCGCCCTTCTCACCAAACAAGTCTGGTGGGGGAAACAGTTTAGTCGCCCGTGACCCGACCATGAGGCAGGTAGTATTGGGTTACATAGTACCAATAACATATGACATGACCTGACACATACATACATACATACATACATACATACATACATACATACACACGTAGTAAGTATTCTCTTTATGCAAACATAAAAAAATCAATAATACTCTGTCGATTGTCTTGGACACAGCTGTTCCAAGAATAAAGCTTTAATACCTGACTTGATTGCACAGTTCGGTTATTTTGAGATGGGGGGGGGGGGTTATTAAATTAGAGTTTTTGAATAAAATATTATATTTATATGATCACCTATTTAAAGCTATTTAGTTATTCCTTTTGGCTAGGAGCAAAGTATAGTATCTGTTCTAATATTACAGCAATCTTTTCTGCCATAGGTCAGTGAAGTAGAAATCTTTCTAGACTGAGGCAATTTTAATTCATTTTTTTAATCCCAATTCATAGTGTCTCTTTTTGGGGGTAGCTGTGGATTTTCTGCATGTTAATTTGATTGCAAAATGAAACTTATCAAAATTTCCATTTCTTTGTAAACAACTTAGTTATTTTAGTTGAAAGCAAACTAGTTTTACTAATGTTAAAAATTATGACTGTACCCATTTTAAAATGAATTGTTCCAAAATCGGACTTTGTCATCCTGTAGACTTAATCAGGTTTGCTATGTATGTTAATGTAAAAGGAATCCATTAGTTGAAGTTTTGACAAGCAGTTTACAAACAGGATGAATTGGTAAAAGACTAGTCAAAATATCTAGTTATATGGACAATTTCTCGTTAAAATTTCCATCAGAAACTGAATGATAGCAAAAGTGTAGTACCTGAACAGCTTCATCTTTTCTATCCTCGATCTTTGAAAAATGAAAGATATATTACAACGTACGAAAATGGTTAATTGGGGAGAGGAAAATTATGTTCTCAATTTCTTTACTAACTGTTAACAGTGTTAGAGAAATAAAGAACTTAAATGGAAGATTCGAGTATCTATGTATCTCATATAGACTTCATGTGTTAGCCCAGGCTGTGGGCCCCTTGATTTCTGAGAACTTCGACTGAAGTTTTAAACCTATTTGTTATAACTCCCACTTCTTCACTTAGCCAACATTCAACCTGCTATCTCTATATCCCCT
The DNA here is from genome assembly GCF_053919585.1 of Euprymna scolopes. Lineage (NCBI taxonomy): Eukaryota > Metazoa > Mollusca > Cephalopoda > Sepiida > Sepiolidae > Euprymna > Euprymna scolopes. Next base: position 58,663,832 of record NC_136494.1, read on the forward strand.
ACCTCTCACCGAATACATACAAGCATATTATATTTGCATATCCCCCCCCTCTCTCTCTCTCTTATTATAAACACTGGACTGACAAAATTCCAAAATAACGATAGTATTCATCTCCGAAAATAAAATCCAAATAATGAACACCGTGATGGATGACTATCCATATTAAAATGTATGTAAACCGAACCTTCTTCCCAGCACTGGAGCAGAAGTTGATAGAAATGATCAAGGAGAACTGTATTTTTGCCGGCCTTGATGTTTTCAGGTGGAATACCATCGCCACCTGGAGCTTTACCACTAGTAAGGATGTCAATGGCTTCAGTGACTTCATCAGGGGAGGGGGGAGTATCCAGCTCATCCATGGCTGGCAGGGGTGGGATGCCTTCAATTGCTGCATTAGTGACGATATTCTTATGTGAGTATAGCTGCTTATAATATTCAGCCCATCTCTCCATTTGCTTTTCACAGTTAGTGATGATATTGCCTGATTCTGATTTCAGTGGTGCAGTCTTAACTATACTAAGGCCGAAGGCCACCTTCAGTCCCGCATACATCCCCCAAACATTTCCGCAGTCAGCAGAAAGTTGGATGCTGCTACATAGGTTCAGCCAGCATTCGTTGGTGTATCGTCTGGCAGTCTTCTTGGCATCACTTTTGGCCTTCCTGAGTGCAGCAAGTGTCTTCTCGGAAGGGTCTCTTTTATATTCAAGCAGCGCAACACGTTTAGCTGAGATAACTGGCTCTAATTCAGTGATCCCCGTTTCAAACCAGTCTGGATTCTTCTTTTTCTGCTTACCAAAGATGTCCATACCAGAGTTGTAGATGGCCTCGCGAATGTGTCCCCATCTCTCTTCTGCTGTATTGGTTGGACAGTCTTTTAAGGCTTCCTGGAGCGAGTCTACAATGCACGCGCACGCGTTGGGAAAGGAGGTGAAGGCTATATTTATGCGGGGTCATTCTTTTTGCTTGGTGTTGTGGATTTTCTTAGGTTTGATACAGACTTTAACTGCAACTAGCGTGTGGTAAATATCACAGTCTGCACTGTGGTAGCTGCAAGTATTACAGACATAATTCAGCAAATTTCTTCTGGTAATGATGCGATCTAGTTGGTGCCACTGACGGGACCTGGGGTGCTGCCAAAACACTCTGTGATATGGCTTTGTTTGGAAAAATGTGTTTGTGATGCATAAGTCATTGAATGGACACAACTCGAGGAATCTCTCTCCATTTTCGTTCATCTTTCTGATGCCAAAATGACCGATGCAACAAGACCAGGAGTCACGGTTTGCTCTGATACAGACATTGAAATCACTGAAGAGGTATAGTTTATCTGAGGCAGGAATTGTGGTTATGGTGCTTACTAGCTCCTTGTAGAACTCGTCCTTTATCTTAGTACAAGAGTTGAGAGTGGGAGCATAGATACTCAGGATATTCACTGGGCCTGATTTTCTGGAGAGACACATAGGGAGGATTCTTGGTGTGGCTTTGGATAGAAGTTCAACTGTGGACAGAAGACTGTTCTTCACTGCCAGTTCAACACGGTGTTGGCGTGGCTCCTCTGCCTTGCCAGAAAAAAGTGTAATCCTGTTCTCTGATGCTACCACTGTCTGCGAGTCTCATCTCCTGCAGGGCTGCAATGTCAATGTTGAGCCTCTTTAACTCACGGTTTATTATAGCTGTCTTTCTTACGTTGTCAATTTGCTGGAGATCATTTGAGAGTTCAGGATACATGGTCCTAATATTCCAAGTTGCCAGTCTCAGCGCTGACGGCTTTGAAAATTTTCAAGATTTGGTTTTGGTTTTGGCAGGTGCAAAGTTTCTGATCTGCTTTTCAGCTTTTTTCCTAGCTCCAGTCACCCAATGAAGCAAACAGACCATTAGCGAGTCAGAATCTAATTAACCAGGGGCTGTTCGGCTTAAGGTGGGCGATGGTTGACTAGTCGGGATTTCGATGATCCCTTCCACTGTCAGAGACAAACCGTAGCATTCAAGTTTATGCCAATATGGTCAAGACTTATAACAGAGCAGTACATTTGGCACCAGTTTGGTTGCAGGAGTTGCTAGAGCAGTTTGCACAGCACACTGATCCGCCTTTGGGGCTCCACTCCTGGTTTGATAACTTTACTCCCCTACACTTGGTCGTTGGATCATTAATCTCTTCCGCCCTCTAGCCATTGACAAATTAGCAGCAGTTCCTCCTTCTAAATTAGTGATGCAGTGTAAACATCACCCCCTCCCCCTCATGTGGTTTAGCCCGCCAGCTGAAGCAGTGTACCAGGGTGTGACACTTGGAATAAGCATGTGAGAGATTAGGAGGTGGATGGGGTCCAGTGGCACTCATCTGCCTTAAAAGGTAGGACACAGTATGCCAAGCTGCCAAAGATACTACCTCTATCCAGCGTCCCCTACACCCTATACATACATACATAAAAAAATTTAAAAAGGCTTCCTTCAGTATTGACAGACTATGGATACCTACTGTAAGGGTGCCTGCACGTGAAATTTTTGTGGCAATCTCCAACCACACCTCTCCTGAGTCGACATTGTTGAATACTAGTGGCAAGTGGAGGTTCAGGGTGACTGGAAAGCACATACAGCGCCTAGAATTCAAAATGGTCACTCATCTAGTACTAGCCAGGCACAACATTGCTTAATTTCGGTGATCTGATGAGAACCGGTGTGTCAATGTGATTATGCCGTACATACATACATGCATACATACATACATACATCCACACATACACACATACATGGTGATTGTCACTTCTTGACAGAAGAAGACCATCTTTCCCTTACTTTATTGTTGATTACTCAATCATTTTCATGTATTTTTGAAAAAAATATTTTTTTTAATTATATACACATATATGCACTTATACACACATACATATATACATGTGGAGATCTGATCAAAATGCATGAATTCCTATTTTCTGTGTGAACGAAAGTGGTTCTTCAGACCAGCCCAGCTCTTACACAGTCTGTTGCAAAGGTCACACTTAAACTGAGATTGAGAGATACCAACTGCTGCTGCTCTACTGTGGACGCTCATATGATGCTTCAGGCCTCCACTCGATTTACAGACCACAAAGCAAACAGAACATCTGTGCCCTGCAATGTTATCCCCATCAAAGAAAGATTGATCTCCATGTGAATGCTTATGGCTAGCCAGGTCAGCTCCGGATAAAGTCATTTTACCACATAAATCACAGGTGTGGTTCTGCATGAAATCCTCCGACAGACCTGATATATCTGACAGATTTTCCTTCCGGATATCACGCTTCATTTTTGCATGCTCATATTTTTTTTTCTCAAAACTATCACAGCCATGATAGACCAAGGAGCGCCACTTTTTACGATCATTGGAAGCATGTTTCCTAACTGAACATGTCAATACCAAGAGCTTTAAGATTATCTTTGATGTTATCCTTAAAGTGTTTCCTCGGTTTATGTTGTGGATGCTTTCCTTGTATAATTTTACCATAGAACAGGCGCTTTGGCAATCTATCGTCGTCCATCCTTGTCAGATGTCCAGCCCACCTCATCTGGTTGCATATAATCAACTCACAAGATACATCAGCCTGCATGAGAACATCCACATCAGATATAAAAGTGCTCCACCTGATGCCCAGAATGTGTCTCAGGAATTTCTGGTGCACTCTCTCCATGACTTTTATGTGTCTACCATAAGTTGTCCAGGCTTCAGAAACGTAAAGCAGGGATGGTAAAATACAAGATTGATAGAACCTGATCTTTGTATGAATAGTTATACCCCTGTCAGACCATACTCGCTTCCCTAAGCCACCAAAAGCCTTAGTGGCATGCTGTATCCTATAGTTGACCTCAGCATCCAGGGTTCCATCTCTGACGAGAGTACTACCCAAATACACAAATGTGTCAACCACGGCAAGTCTCTGGTTGTTGACAAAAATATTTGGTTCCACATACAAACTACCAGGTGGAGGTGTGAACATGAGTTTAGTCTTCTCAAGACTAATAGTAAGCCCAAAAGACGCACAGGCCCCAGAAAACAGATCCATGATACCCTGCATATCCCTCTCACCATGGGCCATGAGATCAGCGTCATCCACATAAAGCAATTCACGAACCAGGTGCTGAAATGTCCTTGTAGAAGCATGAAAACGACGAAGATCAATGACCCTACCTGTAGTTCTGAAACGCAAACAAACACCTAGAGAACATTCCCTAAAGGCATATGATAACATAGTTGCAAAATAAATTGAAAAAAGTGTAGGTGCTGGGATATCACCCTGCTTCACACCATTGTCAACCGATATGGGTTCCGATAGACATCCGTTGAAGTTCAGTCGAGCCTTCATATTAGTGTGGAGCTCCCTGAGTAATTATAGAAATTGAGGTGGACATCCCAACTTCCCCAGAATTATCCATAGGGCACTTCTGTTCACCGTATCAAAAGCCTTAGTGAAATCAACAAAAACCTGATAAAGTGGAACACAGTGTTCAGTACATTTCTCCTGCAACTGCTGAGCAGAGAAGATCATGTTCGTGGTTTCTCTGCCCGGACGAAAGCCACTTTGGCTTTCTGGAATGACGGATTGACAAATATACTTAAACAATCTATTGAGTGGAACTCTGGAAAATACTTTGCCAACTGCTTCCAACAAACTTATCCCACAATAACTTCCACAGTCGGTCCTGGACCCTTTCCCTTGTACAGTGATATAAGAATTGCATCAACCCAATCCTGATGGACGGGAACACCCTTCCAGATATCAGTGATAAGATGAAGAATTTCATGAACAAGTCTATCACCCCCCATGTAAGAGGACTTCCACAGGAATACCATCAAGCCCTGGAGCCCTCCCAACGTTCACTTCCTTGATTGCATCTCTAATTTCATTCTCAGATGGGAATACAGACATTTCATGGATAAGCTTCTGTTGTGATAAAAATTCATTGATGACGTCCTCATCAACATTAGAGGGGTTGTCAAAGAGATCAGAATAATGTTCGGTCCAATGAAGGAGAATCTTGTTAGGATCCTTTATAAGGGCAATTCCATCATTTGAGAGTAGGGGAGATGTAGATAGTGTTTGAGGACCAAAAACCTTTTTAAGCAAATGGTACATGTGTTTGAGGTCTTTACAATCAAAAACTATCTGGATTTGGTTGGCGAGTTTAGCCCACCACTGATTCTTCATTTGGCAGAGTAGCTTTTGGAGAATACCCTTGTTTGCTTTAAGTGACTGTCGGAGGGACCCTCGACCCCCATGAGAGGCAGACAACATCTTATGGTGCAACTCATTTTTAGCACTTAAGAGTGGAGTAATTTCAGAATCATTATCATCAAACCAATCCTGATGTTTAGATTTGTGGAAGCCAAGAACATCTACACTTATTTCATAGATTGTATTTTTAAAATGCGCCCACGACCCATCAAAATCAGCAGAATTAACTACGGATCAAAGCTTTTCACGTACACTTGGATCAGCCAGCCTGGACACATCAACCCGCCTGGGAATCCCAACACCACCCAACCTACACTTCCTCCTTATACAGACTTTCAACTTCCCGCATACCAAAAAGTGATCTGTGCTGCATTCAGCTCCACGCATAACATGTACACTACAGACGTCCCGCAAATCTGCCTTCCTGGAAATAATGTAATCGATCAAGTGACCTTGTTTTGAACGAGGATGGGTCCAGGTAAACCTATGGACCTCTTTGTGGCTGAAGAAAGTGTTACAGATAGCAAGGTCAAACTGAGTGCATAGATGGAGAAGATGCAGACCATTACTGTTGACCCTACCTACACCAAACCGGCCGAGTGAGTCACAGGTGTGATGATCCTTGTCAACCCTTGCATTTAGATCACCCATGAGTAAGATCTTCTCAGATAAAGGAATAGAGGAAATGGTACGACTGAGATCTCGGTAAAACGCTGTGATGGTGTCTTCATCATGACCCATGGTAGGGGCATACACAGATAAAATCGTCATATACCTACTGTGTGCAAGAGGGAAGCGCATCATCATAATTCTGTCACTTACACAGATTGGCTGTTCAATCTTCTTCACCAAATCAGAACGTACTGCAAAGCCAATTCCATCCTCTCGTCTCAGCCCCGATGGTTTTCCTTTCCAAAAAAAGGTGTATCCCGAGCACACTTCCACCAATTGATCCTCACCACTCAATCGTGTTTCAGACAATACCGCAATGTCTATGCTGTACCTAGCGAGCTTTCTTGCAACAATAGCTGTCCTACGCTCAGGTCTTTCACTATCCAGGACATCTAGCAAAGTTCTCACATTCCACGTAGCAACAATTAGGTTATTCCTCTCCTGATAAAATTTTGATTTTCCTTGTTTATTATTTTTCTTCAACTTTATCTTGTTTCTCCTGCAAATATAGAGCAACCGCCGACCGCAGCTAATAAAAGCGTAGCCAATTTTTAGGTCACCTTTTTTAGACCCTTCCCAAATTCATGGGTGAGCAGTGTATCCCTAGAAAAGGCTGCTCAGCTGGCAGATCATCCACTGAAGTTGCTTCCACCCTGTAAGCGATTTAGTCGACAATGTTAGATAAATCACTGGCCGCCTATGTGCAGATTTGCAGCTATGCACTTCCAGCACACTAAGCATGTGCACGTCACCACTCACCTATCGCCATAGGACTTCTTTTTTCTTTTTTTTTTTTTCAAAAGATATTTGCACATAACGATCGCGACACAACATGCTTGTGCTACACATATTGTACCCTCTCGCACCCTACCACTAGTTGCCCAGTGACAAACTGAAATAGTGAGATGACTGAGCAGTGGCATAGTGTGCATGTTTTATTATCACGAAGTTTTACCTCTCCGGCAGCTGGACATATACACACACATACACATAAGCAAGCAAACATGCATATGTATTTATATATCCCTAGTTCTCACAATATAGTAACCCCCCAGAACTTGAGAGGGAGGCTAACAGGTACTACACCTTGCCCAAGGGTGACCTGAAACTATGCAAGGCAGAGGCGTTCATGTCCCTGGGGTAGTAGGTTACCCGCATACCCAACATACATACATACATACATACATACATACATACATACATACATACATACATTTAAACAGACAGGTGAGATTTATATAATAGATTACAAACAGAATTATGTATACATACCCACACTAATTTTCTACAACAAATCTTAGTTATTTCATCTTTCATTTGTTATTTGAATAAATCGCATGTATTCGAAAGTCTTGTGCTTGTTAGTGGTTAATGTTTTGTTGTTATATGTGCAAACCATTCAATCCAGGTAAAAAATATTATTCTTTTAACGAAATTAAATTCTTGGTCCTATTTGACTTTGAGAAGTTTTATTCATTTTAGTCCAAGAGACGAGATGATCAGCAGCTATTCATGAATGTGGTAAATAAAAACAGCAATGATAAAGAAAATAAAAAGATCCTGTATGAACATCGCATGTATAGAGAACACTTCTTATTTGCTATGAAAACGAACACTTCTTATTTGCTATGAAAACGAACACTTCTTATTTGCTATGAAAATGAACACTTCTTATTTGCTATGAAAACGAACACTTCTTATTTGCTATGAAAACGAACACTTCTTATTTGCTCTTGAAAACGAACACTTCTTATTTACTCTTGAAAATGAACACTTCTTATTTGCTCTTGAAAATGAACACTTCTTATTTGCTCTTGAAAATGAACACTTCTTATTTGCTCTTGAAAATGTTACAAAATGAGTTTTGCAAAAAAACAAAAAAACAAAAGCTCTTCTCATCATGCGCAGTGTGCGCACACACTCTTGATTTGCTCTTGTGAGTACTGTCTAGATATGTGTCAAGGTAGGATAGGAGGTAGAGTTGGGATGTTGTTCAAAATTGGAGAATAAATGCTGCTGTGGAATGCATCATAGAATGGTGGATATTTGAGGGAAACCTTTTCAGAATTTTAGTTTGGGGGAAGTTTTTGTGGCGAGACAGTTTTAAAGAAACATTTCTAAATAAAACATTTTAGGTAATACTCAAATGTGACAGGTCGATGAAAATGTTATGTGATAAACACAAACAAAATAATGAGTTTAAAAGCATCAGTTTACAAAAGAGATATTTTATATACATTTAAAATGGAGATTTACATACAAAAATATAAAATGTGTGTTCATATTTTGAGAGTCCTTGTAGAACAAAGTGGATTCATTAACTGATTCATTAACTGACTCATGGATAATTCATGGCCCTCCAAACGAGGGCCATGAATTATCCATGAGTCTGAAAAATCCTAATCAAAACTTCCCCACTCAATTACAAAATTTACATTTGGTTGCAAGTTTTCAATAATAGTTAGTATTCAGTTGTTTACACTGTAGAAAGTTCGTGAAAAATGCTAGGAGTATTTAAATGAATAAGTTTATACATTTATTTTTTTTGTGCAGCTGACAATGTGAAGGAGTTAATGAGCTGTGTGTATGTGTGTGCATTAGTGTCAATGCGCATATGCTTATGACTGCACATGGGTGTGGGGTGAGTGGGGTTTAGAAATGCTTTCCCAATGCCCAACAGAGGGAAATTAACATAAAGCAGATGTTAGTTCTGTCATGGACTCAAACTGTCTGTGAAGGAAAAAATCCGTCTTTTTATACATTCAAGGCGGATCAAAACGGCAACGTTGATAAATTCAGAGAAATGCGTTTGATTGGTTTAAACTATTCTTATTTGTTTTTATTAATTACGGTGAATGCATGCGTAGAGTCATATGTGTAGAAGAAACAAGTTTAACTCTTTGTGGGCTGATGAGGTCCCTAAAGGCCCGAGTGAGTCATGTGATATTAAATATATTTACTTTTTTAATTGAAAAGAAATGTATTTTTTTTTTAAATAAAAGCATTTTTCAATAGTTTCCATTTCTTCCACACATATCAGAAAAACATTACAGTATGTAAAAAAAAAAAAAAAAAAAAAAAATGCAACAAAAACAAAAAAACAGCATACGACGTCATGAAGAATACACATATAAAGTTTGGCAAGTCTGATTTCATACATTCCGTGTGGACGCCATTGGTCTTCTAGATAATCTTGGACATGCAGTCCATGAAAGGTTAAACATTTTCATTTTGAACACCGAAGGGTGAACTTTGTCACTTGCGACAGATAACTATCCCTGTGTGGGTAAAAATGTGAGGGAAATGGTACTTTTTATGTAAATACTCAATGACATGGATGGGTTTCATTCTCCTGAGTAAGTAATATTTTTATTACAGCCTGCATTTTGTCTATTTTTTAGCCAGCAGGTCTCATCTACAAAATATCCCCAAAATTTATTAAATATTTGGTTGCTTATGTAACATTATACATGGAATCCACATGTTGTATTCAGTCTACGTCGCAAGGAACATAGACCAAGTAATAACTCGACTTCTTTTTTTTTTTGTAACAATGACATTTATTTCCAGGTATTTTACCAGAATAAACCCTGATCATGCTCCTTCTCTCTGACCTATGTCCTCTTGACCGTTGTTTCAAATGTGCTCTCAAAAATGTTCTCAAACATGTTCTCGAACATGTTCTCGAACATGATAAATATGCTGAACATGATCGCTCTATAGTCTTTTTTTGCACACGACTCGAAATTTGCATTCATGCGTCCACACTCTGTTACATTACTGATTAGCCTAGGTATAATCAGGGCCCAATTTGGTTACTTCTGCTAGTACTTTTATATCAATTTTCGATAAAAATTTCTTACATGTCATACACTATAATTATTTGCGTGTAGCAGATTGTTGCAATAAGCACTTTCTGTGGCCAATCTTGCAGTCAATACATTGACAAGCTGTGACATGGCAAAAGATACTGCAGCTGAATCATTGCGATCGCACTGTAATGATATCCCAGGAAATTTTTTTTAACAAATTTAAATAACACGACTTTTTCAATAATGATAATGATGGTTCCCAAGTTTTTTTTTTGTTGTTTTTTTGCAACTTTTATATTTATTTTATATTTCAGACTATTATGCGTCTCTCTCAACCTAACATGGTCTTGTTTCATGTTTAGCAAGGAAGAATAATATTAGGGAATAACATGTTAAACCATTGCCGTTTCTTCTCTACTCGCCTTTCCGTTTTATTTTATTCCCTTGCTTTTTTCTTATCTTCTAGCAAGCAACGCTCACAGCAAAAGAGAAGTGGGTTGTACTTACAACCATTGTTTACAACTACGTCTGTCAAAGCAGATCATATGGCCTGATTGGAATAAAAAAAAAAAACAAATAAAATAGTGTTTATTAATTTACTATCAAACCATGTATGGAGTACTATTTTCATATTTGGGCTGGTGAATCTCTGTCCCATTTGAGAGGTCCTGATAAGGTGCAGAAAAATATCTGTAATTTGATTGACCCAACCTGTTCTTCTTCTCTGCAACCTCTGTCTCATATACGTGATGTTGCTAGTCTCACTCTTTTCTATAAAGATTATTATAACATATGTTCTTCAGAATTCTCTGACCTTTTCTCTGCTTCCTTTGTTCCAGTTCGTTTAACTCGTTGGTCTAGTGGTTTTCATTATCGCTGTTTTGATATCTCATTATAATACAGCTTCCTATTCCAAGAACTGCAGGTTTGTGGAACACTTCATACTGACTGTTTTCCTCCTACTTACAGCATTGGTCTTTTAAAGACTAAAGTCAATAGGCATCTCCAGTCTTTGTGATAATCATCTTTCGTTATTGTTAGCTGTTTACATCAAGTGGTTTAATTCTGTGTCTGGAGTGATTTCCATGAAAAGAAATCAATCATAAGGTTTCCAGGTGATTTACAAAACAAGTCAGAGAGTCTCAGAATTTAGATAAATAAAACAGATTGTTATCCAACAGTAAAGAGATTCTCCAGCTGACACCAGAGTGTCGATACACAAAAAAACAAAACAAAAACAAAAAAACGTAGGATTTCATATTACATCCGTTACAACAGAAAATTAACAATAATGACAAACTTTCATACAAAATAACATAATTGCTGACATGAATGTTTGCTAGCAAATAAAATTTAAAAAATTCAAGTTACTCCATTCCTCTTTCGACTCGTATACCGTTCTATTTATACCCTACAAGCACTTTAACTTACTCAAAATACATCTATATATATATAAAGTAGTAGCGTTCATGTGTGTGTGTGAGTGTATGTTTCTGTGTGTACAATTCTCCTACAGCCCACACCACTGAACCGATCATGACCAAACCTGGCATGAGGATGGTCCCCCGCCTAGGGATGGTACACACCATTTTCCAACGTCATGGTACAAAATTAAGGTCATATTTGGCACAGATTTTCATAAACTCCCCCACCTAGAGATGGTGCACACCAAGTTGGGGGTTCGCTACCTTAAACACCTTAAACAATAGTTGCTCTTACAACAATCTACTTACTGCAAGGGTGCCCGCGAAGTGGGTATCCGAGCGTACAGTAAAATCCCATGTGGAGGGCGGATATCTTTGCTGGTATTCAAAATAATTCAATATAATAATAGACCATACATGTTTGCTTATTTTTCATACGGATCAATGGCACGACTTCGGGATTATTTTCTACTAAACATTTTAATCCATTAAAAACGAGCAAAAATTATAGTCTGTTGACTTAGAATGAGTGGCTTATGTAAAATCCATTGTTGAATATGAGTAAATTTGTGCTCATTTTTGTATTAAATACTAATCTCTATTAATCACCAACCATGCATCGAATAGATACCATAATACTTAGTTCGCTGCACCTTATCATAATAAAAGTCCATACAAAATTACAGCCATATTGGCTTAGTAGTTTCTGAGAAAAAGTAGAACGGACAAACAAACAGACTACAAGAAATATAATATAGACATGTATATGTCCCGAAACACATGGCCATTAAAAAACATTCTTTTTTGTAAACATCTTACATGTACAATGTGTGTGATAGTGCACTGCTATTTCAACAAATCCATAGATAAACACTATCTTGTGACAAATAAAATAATTTTGGGCCTGGTGTTGCCACATACATCAACAAAACCCTGAAAAAAATGACATCAAACAAATATAATATCAGTGGGGTTTAGAAGAAATATCTGTGCCATAACTGACAAGAGCTCTTTTGATAGCTATCATTGGCATCCTGTGAATCTTGGCACCTCTTATTTTAGACTAGCATTTCAGCCCGGCGTTGCCCGGGTGTTTGAAGGTGTATGTTGAGTAAAAAAAAAGAAAAAAAGCGGCCAATTTTTTTAAAATTTGACCCCTATTATGACCCCTTAACATTTATTGTTTTGGGCTCAAATCAAATTATTAAGTTATATCCATGTCCAAGGAACCTATATCTAAAATTTCAATTGTTTATACCCAAAACTGGCGGAGGCGTTTTGTAGAGTTCTCAAAGGTCAAATCGTTTAACTTTGACCCCTTAACATCCAAATTTTTGGCCGAAAACTGATTACAAAGATTTTCCCAAAGCTCAGTACCCTGTATATCAAATTTCGAGTCTGTAGACTGAAGATTGACAGAATTATTGCATAGGAAAATGTACATATACACACACACACACACACACACACAGACACACAAACACGTTCACTTTTATAGATATACTAGCATTTCAGCCCGGCGTTGTCTGAGTGTTTGGAGGTGTATGTTGAGCAAAAAAAAAAAAAAAAAAAGCGGTCGGTTTTTTTAACTTTGACCCCTATTATGACCCGTTAACATTTATTGTTTTGGGCTCTGTAGACTGAAAATTGAGTTATTGCGTAGGGAAATGTACACACACACACACACACACACACACACACACACACACACACACACACACACACACGAGAGATTTGGGAAAATCTTTGTAATCCGTTTTCGACCAGGAATTTGGCTGTTAGGAGGGTAAAAGTTCAACGATTTGACCTTTGAGAACTCTACCAAACGCCTCCGCCAATTTTGGGAATAAACAATTGAAATTTTAGATATAGGTTCCTTGGACATGGATCTTACTTAATAACTTGATTTGAGCCCAAAACAATAAATGTTAAGGGGTCATAATAGGGGTAAAACTTTAAAAAATTTGACCTTTGCAGCCTCTACCAAATTACTCAGACAATTTCTCGTCTAAACATTCGAAATTTTACATAAAGGGTATTCAGAGATAAGGCAAGCTTTTTAATTGGTTTGGGTAAAAAAAAAATGAGCTATCAATATATAAATGTATGTATATATGTTTGCATGTCTGCCTAAAACATTCAACAGAGGCGACGGATTTTCACAATATCAGTATCGTTTGAAGCTCGACCCTTCAGACGAAAAATACCGAAAAATTGGCTAAAAACATTAATTTCTTCACCCTCAACTGGGCACTTTTCTACAGAGAGGGTTCGCTTATATTTTCGAAAGTCATCCCCTCTTTTCGATTGTCTAGCCTTAATTTGAATCTATGTCACTTCTGATTTGGCAGTGGTTGTAACAGCAAAAACATCACGTTTTTTTTTTCATGTTCTTTTCCTCCTTTGCAGTACGCGTTCGAGACTGCCTTCCTACTACCAATTTTTTTTTGTTTGCTCAACACACACCCCCAAACACTTGCGTAATGCGGAGCACCCATGCTAGTATATATATATATATATATATATATATATATATATATATATATATATATATATATATATATATATATATTATTTTTAAAATGTAATTATCCACTTTTTAAAAATAATAAATAATATATATATATACCGCTCCCCATGTGGGGGTACCAAATTGGTTAAAAGGGAAAATTATTCCCAACTCGCATTTAGGTAAAAATGCACTTTCGTAAATAATTGAATTCATTCAAAACATATCGCTTAAACCAAAACAAAACAACATCTATATATATATATATATATATATATATATATATATATGCTCCTATAAATTCGTTTTTCTTTTGTGTGTATTGATATTTATATTAAAAACCCTCTTTTCTATTTATTTAAAAAAGAAAATACAATTTTCTTATACATGGGTTGTGGAATTGCATTCACTAGCAAACGATCTAACTAATTTGCATATTCTTTTAAACATTCATTTTAATTAATTCCTTATTAGTTGCTTCGGTTTTCTAATGGGATAATCATCTTTAGTTAACTATTACTTGTAATTATACTCATGCAAATATTCTTCATGATTTATACTTGTATAATATTTGCGTAAAAAGTTTATAGTAAACACAAAATTATTTCCATATATATTTATTTATACGTATATATTTTTGTTTAATAAATTTTGCCTACCTAACTCCTCCTAGAATTTTTGGTCTACAGACATGAAACTTCATATATAAGGTAACCTTGATTCCAGTAAAGCAACTGGCCCTGACGGTATTCCAATTATAGTGTTGAAAAAGCTTCAACCAAAACTTGCCCCCATAGTTACAAAACTGTTTAAGCGTTGCCTTAAGAAGTGCTTTCCAACACCCTGGAAAACCTCATCAGTATGTCCTGTATTTAAGAATTCAGGTGATAAGTCATCTCCCTCTCAATACAGACCAATAAGTCTCCTGTATGTCATGAGTAAGCTGCTGGAATTCATATTAAATAGAGAAGTAGTCAACCACCTCAGCAGAAATAACCTTCTTAGTGACATGCAATATAGTTTCCGTTCTGCTAGATCGACAGCAGATGTGCTAACAGTTATATCTCATAGGATTAGTGAATCTCTTGACAAAGGCTTCATGTCTAGAGCAATTGCTCTTGACATATCAAAGGCCTTCGATAAGGTATGGCATAAACGTCTACTTCACAAGATTTCCAGCTACGGTATAACTGGAAATGTTTTTTCAATTGTTAAATAATTTCTCTCTATAGGCTCATAAGAGTAGTGGTTGATGGGCAGAAATCAGAGGCACACAGTATTAATGCTGGAATCCCTCAGAAGTCCATCCTGGGCCCAACTCTCTTCCTGATCTACATCAATGATCTCCCAAAACACATACTTAAATCATTCGTTGACATCTATGCTGATGACATGACTATCTATGGCAACACATCAAAGGCCGTTAGTGACAATGTTCTCTCTGATTCTCTCTCCTCTGATCTTGAGCGCGTGATACAGTAGGGGAAGAGGTGGCTGGTTACCTTTAATGCATCTAAAACTAAGCTCCTATCTTTACACCATCAACGCTCTGATCCCCAGCTGGCATCAATTGAAATGAATGGCTCTCATCTTGGGGAGGCTCCATGTTTTGACAAGCTTCTGAGTATGATCTTTATTCCTGATCTGAAATGGAACACGTATACCAGGTCTGTTGCCAAGGTCGCTGGGGGGATGGTGGGATCTTTCTACCATTCCAGAAGATATCTCACTAATGATGCAATTCTCAATCTATATAAAAGCCAAGTACGTCCAAGGATGGAGTACTGCTGCCACATCTGGGCAGGAGCTGCTAAAAACAGCCTATCTTGCTTTGACAGAGTACAAAATAGACTTTGTGGCTTAGTGAGGGATGCCCCTTCCTCTTCCCTGCAACCTCTCCCTCACAGAAGAGACGTTGCGAGCATATCTTTATTTTATTGTTATTTCCATGGCAAGTGCCCATCTGAGCTCCAATCTCTGGTCCTTCCTTGTCAATCTTTCACGATAAACACCCGTCTAGCTGAAACCACTGTCAATAATTTTCCTCACTCTTTATCTGTGCCTAAATCAAAACGTAGATCCCATGTACAAATCTTCTTTCTTAGAAGTGTACACCTGTGGAACTCTCTTTCGTTTGCCTGTTTCCCACCTGACTACAACCTGGATGTCTTCAAGTCCAACATAAACAAATTCCTGATGAACTGCCCCCTTAAGTAAGACACTTTATCAAATTTCCAATACTAATGATTACTACGATACTATTCCATTGATTACTGTACACGCAATAACCCTTATCCCCGAGTGGCTTCCGGGCCTTGATAAGTTGTGACCACCATGTAAAAAAAAAAAAGGATGTAATTGAATCCATGCGAAACTTTATATTTGGGTTTTAGTCGGGAAAAATCGGTGCAAAAGTGTGAAAATTAAAAAAAAGGAAATTTGCCAGGTGAAGGTCGAACGCCAGCATTATGAATGCATAACGTAGTTGATATTGGTTCATGTTTTAATTTTTAGCCTTACAGTAAACATACTTTCATAGCCCAGTTATTGACGGCAGAGGCAAAATAAATCGTGAGATGAACGTTTTGGTTTCGATTCTCAGTGGTGGCACATGAGTCTTTTTTTTTTTATACTTTTTAAATCATTACTATATATTGCACCCAATCTATCTATCTATCTATCTATCAATCTATATATCTATAAAAGTGAACGTGTCTGTGTGTCTGTCTGTGTGTCTCTCTGTGTGTCTGTGTACATTTCCCTATGCAATAACTTGAAATTTGATATACAGGGTATGGAGATTTGGGAAAATCGATGTGATCCGTTTTCGGGCAGGAATTTGGCTGTTGGGGGGGGGGTCAAAGTTCAACGATTTGACCTTTTAGAACAATAAATATTAAGGGGTCATAATAAGGGTCAAATTAAAAAAAAAAATTGACCTCTGCGGTCTCTACCAAATTACTCACACAATTTCTGGTCTAAACATTTGAAATTTTACATAAAGGGTATTCAGAGATAGAGCAAGCTTTTTAATCGGTTTGGGTCGAAAATTTGAGCTACCAATATATAAATGTGTGTATGTATGTTTGCATGTCTGCCTAAAACTTTCAATAGAGGCAACGGATTTTCACAAGAGCAGGATCGTTTTGAAGTTCGACCTTTCAGACGACAAATATCGAAAAATTGGCTTAAAGCAGTAATTTCTTACCCTCAACTGGGAACTTTTCTACAAAGAGGGGTAGCTTTTCCGTCGATATTTTAGAAAGTCATCCCCTCTTTTTGATTGTTTAGCCTTAATTTAAACCTACATTACTTCCGGTTTGATGGTGGTCATAACAGCAAAGACGCCAGATTTTTTCCCGTTCTTTTCCGCCTTCATGGTACAGGTTTGAGCCTGCCTTTCTACTACCATTTTTTTTTTTTTGCTCAACATACGCATCCAAACACCCGGGCAACGCCGGGCTGAAATGCTAGTCTATATATATATATATATATATATATATATATATATATATATATATATATATATATATATATATTGTTACAACACAAGGGGAGATTTTTGGTTGGGGAAATATTCCCCTGTGCAAAATCTTATGACTCTACAAGACTAACAGTACACGTATTGATAAAGAAAATGAAAATAAGAAATACATGTTGGCCATATGAGTTACGACCTATATGACATGCTGTCTTTATTCAGATCAACATCGTCACAAAATAACCAAGTGAAGCATACGTATGGCAGAATAATATGTGCAATATCCAGAGAGAAAGGTAATTTGTTCAAAGAAAATAATAATCCAATTTCGAAGAGTTTTGAAAAGTCAGTAGGCGACAATGTATTCCAGATGTAAATCTGCATTTCTTGCTCATGTTCTCTTCAGCAGTATCAGCATTGTCTCTCTCTTTCGTTGACAGGTAATTCCGTGGCAGATTGGACAATAAATGCCTTAATTTCTTGTCTCTTTAAATGGGATTAACCTTGCTTACTTTTTCGGTAAATATGTCTGCAGGTCCTTCCTTCATCTATGTAATATTGGAAGATCCGTTCCTTTATCGTATATGAGATAAGTTCTTCTTTTGCATCTCAGTGCAACATGATGACACCTTTTTTGCTATCCTTGTGCCATACATTATTAGTTCTTTGCACCACTGAACAAGGCGGTCAACACTGCATTCAATTCAGCCTTCTCTGCCCATTCCTGTCCTAGGGGTTGGTTTCGGTACATTACACATGGCAGTTTATACGATGGATTCGACCACAGTGCGATCGGGGTGAACGCTAGCCTCTCTGTGACTTCTGTAGGGCGTCTATGTATCGAATGAATTTTTCTTGTATTCTTTTCACCACATGCTTAGTTTTCGCACTGAAACATTCCTCGCATCAGTTTCTCTTTCTCTCGGGTTACCTTCAGGAAGAAAAAGTGTGTAAGGAGAGAGAGGGAATGGGATGGGTTATGGGGTGATCCTGTCTGGACAGTTTTCGGCTTGGCGTTTTAAAACGTGGGCGTTCTGAAGAAAGGGGTTGTTCAGTGATCGAAATTAAAATAAATACAAAAACAAAAAGAGGGCGGGGTTCTCTTGCTATACCGCATTATAACTTCCGCTTCCGTGTCACACGTTCATCCATAATAGAAAAAATAGAAAAAAAAGAAAACCTCATTTCCTTCTATATTATTTGTCTTTTCCTCTTTTTTCTTTTACCATTATTCTAATTCATGATTCCGTGACAAAGTATTGGTTATGATATTATCTTTGCCTTTTATGTGGCTGATAAACCGAATTCTTGTAACATAAGACTTCACGAAAGCAATCTCCTATTTTTATTTTTTGTCCTATTCACGTAGTGGGTTGTGGTTTGTATAAATTATGATAGGACACTGTGCTGAGGATATATACATCTCAAAATGTAACAGGCTTAAAACTAATGCTAATGCTTCCTTCTCGCTGGTGGAGTAGGATTTTTTAAACTGGTCGAGTTTTCTTGAATAAAACCTGACTGGGTTCAGTTCGTTATCTTTCCCCGTTTATAACAAGACTGTCCCAATTCCACTATTGCTAGCATCTAATGCTAAGCTAAACTGTTGATTAAATGATGGAGCCTTTAATACTGGTTATGTATTCAGTATTAGCTTGATTTTCTCGAAGGCTTCATGGCATTCAGCTGTCTATCTGAATTTTTTCTTTACATGGTGGTCACCACTTATCAAGGCCCAGAAGCCACTCGAGGATAAGGGTTATTGTGTGTACAATAATCAATGAGATAGTATCGTAGTAATAGTTAGTATTGGAGATTTGATAAAGTGTCATTACTTTAGGGGGCGATTCATCAGGAATTTGTTTGTGTTGGACTTGAAGACATCTAGGTTGAAGTCGGGGGAAAACAGGCAAACGGCAGAGAGTTCCACAGGCGTGCAGTTCTAAGAAAGAAGCTTTGTTCATGGAATATACGTTTTGATTTAGGCATAGACAAAGAGTGGGGAAAGTTATTGACAGTGGTTTCTGCTAGTCGGGTGTTTTTTGTGAAAGATTGGCGAGGGGGGACCAGAGAATGGAGCTCAGACAAGCACTTGCCATGGAAATAACGATAAAACAGAGACAGGCTTGCAATGTCTCTTCTGTGGGGGAGGGGTTGCAGGGAAGAGAAAAGGGCATCCCCCACTAAGCCACAAAGTCTATTTTGTACTCTGTCAAGGCAGGATAGGCTGTTTTTATCAGCTCCTGCCCAAATGTTGCAGCAGTACTCCATCCTTGGACGTACTTGGCTTTTATATAGATAGAAAATTGCATCATTAGTGAGATATCTTCTGGCGCAGTGGAAGGATCCCACAATTTTCCCAGCGACTTTGGCCACCAACTTGATGTATGTGTTCCATTTCAGATCAGGAGTAAAGGTCAAACCCAGAAGCTTATCAAAACATGGAGCCTCCCCTAGACGAGAGCCATTCATTTCAATCGATGCCAGATGGGGATCAGAGTGTTTATGATGTAATGATAGGAGCTTGACCTTAGATGCATTAAAAGTAACCAGCCACCTCTTCCCCTACTGTACCACGCGCTCAAGATCAGAGGAGAGAGAATCAGAGAGAACATTGTCACTAACGGCCTTTGATGAGTTGCCATAGATAGTCGTGTAATCAGCATAGGTCAACGAATGGTTTAGTATGTGTTTTTGGAGATCATTGATGTAGATCAAGAAGAGAGTTGGGCCCAGGATGGACCCCTAAGGGACTCCAGCATTAATACTGCGGGCCTCTGATTTCTGCCCATCAGCCACTACTCTTATGAGCCTATCAGAGAGAAATGATTTAATGATTGAGAAAACATTTCCAGTTATACCGTTGCTGGAAATCTTGTGAAGTAGGCGTTTATGCCATACCTTATCGAAGGCCTTTCATATGTCAAGAGCAATTGCCCTAGACATGAAGCCTTTGTCGAGAGATTCGCTAATTCTATGAGATATAACCATTAGCACATCTGCTATAGATCTAGCAGAACGGAAACCATATTGCATGTCACTAAGAAGGTTATTTCTGCTGAGGTGGTTGACTACTTCTTTATTTAATATGGATTCCAGCAACTTACTCATGACACACAGGAGACTTATTGATCTGTATTGAGAGGGAGATGACTTATCACCTGAATTCTTAAATACAGGGCAAACTGATGAGGTTTTCCAGGGTGTTGGAAAACACTTCTTCTTAAGGCAACGCTTAAACAATTTGGTAACTATGGGGGCAAGTTCTGGTTGTAGCTTTTTTAACACATAATTGGAATACCGTCAGGGCCAGTTGCTTTACTGGAATCAAGGTTCTTGATTAGCTTGGTGACCTCATGCACAGATATTTGTATGTTACCTAGCGTGTTCTGTGTTATAGGAGGAAATATGGGGAGTTGATGGCCTTCGTTGCATAGGGTAGAATTAGCTGGAAGTTCTTGGCAAATAGTTTGGCCTTGTCTGAAGCTGACGAGATGACCTCTGGTCCGTTGATAATGGTTGGGATAGAATGCACACTTCTGTTCAGGATCCTATTTGTTATTTGCCAGAACTGGTGGGAACCAAGCCGCTGCTCAGCTACTTTGGATTTAACGGATTGATTGCATTTTTTATTACTCTTTTACAGTGGTTGCTGGCGTTCCTGAAAGCAGCTTTAGTTTCAGTACATCTATTACGTTGGTAGCTATGGAAAAAGTGATTTCTGTGTGCAATGGCAGCAGCACATTCTGGGGAGAACCATGGCTTGCTGTTAGGTTTTTCTTGGAATTTTTCGGATAGTATGAATTGGTCTATGCCTACAAGTTACCATTCGGTCAGGTCTGATACTATAGAGGACACATCCCTTTTAAACATGGAATGGAGAGCTAGATCAGATATGAATGTACGGAATCTATCCCAGTCAGCCATAGAGTATCTGTATACAGTACGGTGGAGACGTATGTCTGAAGACTTATTATGTTTCATTTTTTTGACGTGTTTCTTTAATAGTTCTGATAGAAGTGCAAATCCACTACAGAATATTCTGTAATATACTTCCATGTTCCAAAACCGTCTCAGGCTTCGGACATTCCTTGGCACTGGATATTTCTCTATGTCATGGATTTTGGCCTTTATCGGAGTAATTTCTTTTGTGGCCTTCCACATGTCCCAAATATTTCACTTCATCCCAGCAGAATTTACTTTTTGGCACCTTTATAATTAACTTTTCCCTTTTCTGATGGTTTTAACATGTTCTGCCCACGTGTCATTGTCTATTATGATATCGTTTATATATGTGTCAACATTTGCCACTCCAACAAGACACACGTTTATTCACCTCAGAAAGGTTGCTTGAGAATTTCTCATTCCAATTGACATTATTGGTGTGCCCCCTAAGGGATGACAAAGCCGATATTCGTCTGGCCAATAAGGGTATCCCTTAAGGAGGTCGCATTTTGTAATATATCTTGCTCGGACGATCCTATCTATGCAGTCATCCATTCTGAGAATAGATCTGGGATTTGCTTTAGTAATCGCATTCACTCTATGGTAGTTGATACAGAATCTCACTGTGCTGTCGGACTTATCTACCAACATGAATGCTGATACCTATTCACTTTGGCTAGGTTTTCTTATTTTGTTTTCTAGCATGTATTCTATTGCTTCCCGCATTGCTGCTAGCTTTCTCAGACTTACACGGTGAGGGTGTTGTCTAATTGGTTTGTAATCTTTTAGCTCTACATCATGTGTTGCCATGCTTGTGTGCCTGGGCACGTCCAAGAATAAGTCCGTGTATTCCATTAATAATGCTTTTGATCCCTGCCCTTCTTCCAGGCGTAGATGTGTTCATTAGACGGGTTCTTCCGTATATAAGTCTCCCTCCCAGGAGAGTTCTAATTCATATCATCATTGGAACATGGTGCAGCTAGCATCGATTTTTATTTTCATCCGCATCAAATATTTCTTTTTCATGACATTTTGTGTCCTCTTTTACGTTTAGGATTATCTATCCTATAATTTAGGAGGTTAATCTGTTCTATGACCGTATACCATCCTTGGTGTTTCATGTGTGAGGATGCCCACGGATAAAATATAACATAAAACCAGTCGTTGTGTTTACTCGGCAACCATCTTTATTTAATACTCTTCTTACACCGATCACCTCCAAGGGGCGTTACTCCAAACGGTGTAACACCTGTTACTGTTCATGCAACACTTGGTACCTTGCTTTGAACGGTTTTCCATTTAGTTGAAAGGGTATTAACACTTTATCCCCCTTCCTGAAGTCTATCTTTACTGCTTTCCTATCGTGTAAGGCCTTCATAGATCTCTAGCTATCTTTTAAATGAGTTTTGACCAGCTCTTGCATTTCAGCTAATGTTCACCATATTTCAGTGATGTAACCCAATATATTATCATTACTAACCCACTGTTTCTTTATCAATTTAACGGCCTACATACTGGATGACCTAAGACTAATTTGAACAGAATGAATACTAATCATTCTTGCAACTGCTTCACTAATGCTTTGCTTGTTTTTTATTGACTTTATAATTTTTTGTGGTCCTGGATATGACCTTAAACTATATCCGATGGTGAGGGCCCCAGCTTGCAGGCCTTAGGGAGTGTGGAGCCACCCTTTAATTGCCATTGCTCCCAGGTCCACTCTGACCCGGAGTGGTAGCACCTGTTAGGGTCCCAACTATGGGTTAAATAGAATACGACTTAAAAAACAAATATACTCTATTAAAAAAAATCGCTCTTCAAAATCACCAGATTCGGCATTAAATAACCTGAAAAGGGTTGATATGCCGTAAACCAAAACAACCAACCAAACAACCAATTATAATTTTTTGTAATTTTACTTTTAACTACAACCTAAACACAAAACCTCGGAAGTCTAGAGTTAACCCCATTTTCTGTTACCACACATGGTGACTTATGCGCCTGAAGAAAGTCGGAGGTTACACCAGTCGAAACATTGTGCAAATAACACTGAAGATGAGAATATTAGTCCAATTAATCCAAATAATATAAATAACCATCCCTCATCTAAAAACTTCAAAACTGTAAATAAATTCCAGGAGAAAAAATTCAGGTTTTAATAACATTCACAAAATGACAGCCTTTTCTTTACCCAAATTTTTTAACCCATTACGAAGTGGGAGAACATCTATTCTTTTAAACCACTTCATGTGTGTACGTGTGTGTGTTTACTTATTTCACCTCGGCAAAGATGTAGTATAGTTAACAGCTGGGAAATTGAAAAGAAACAAAATAGACAATAAATAACTGTTACTAAATGCAACAACAGCAATTTACATTATCATCATCGTCGTCGTCATCGTCAGCATAACGTCTGTTTTAGATGTTGGTATCTGATTTATTGGCGTTTGATATATCAGCATCAGATGGATTCGAATCTGTTATATCAACCATTTATGTATTGGTATTTTATGTTTGAGTATAATATACCAGTAAGTAATGTATATATATATTTAATCTATGAGCAATTTATGGATTGTATCCGCTATGTCAGCACCTGATGTATTATTAAAAATGATTATAATGGCGTCATTTGATAGGTACCCTGTAAAAAAACAATCAATCATATGCCACTATTTACAACATCTGCTGCACCCTACATGAACGCGTGTTTCAAACATCCAGCCTCTTTCCTGCCACCTAAACCAGTGGTCAAAGAAGTACTAGTGCCATCAAGCAGCCTATCCGACATAACTTCTTGAGTATAGCCCATATTTAAAGTCTTTCTTTCGAATCTACTCTGCTCTCCTAGCAAAACCACATGGAATAATAAGAGATGTTACCAAGAGAAAGCTTAAAAGCAAGTCCTAAAAAATACTACCTTCTTTTCTTTCTTTTTTTTTTAACAAGCTTTTCTCCTTCACATCCTCCCTTTTTTAAAAAAATGTATGGAACTATTTCATCATTGTTTTGTGCCTTCACTCTCGCTGCATCACTTAGAAACGAATATCTGAACTTCTTTTCCAATTGGAAAATGCTACATTAATACTAAATAATAATAATATTGTGACTACAATTAAATACATTCCTTACAAATATAGTGGATGGCATGACCGGGATTTTAACTACGTATTGCTGTTAAAAACAATTTAATCTATCTATCTATATGTATCTATATATCTATAAAAGTGAAAGTGTGTGTGTGTGTGTATGTATGTGTGTGTGTGTGTGCGCGCGTGTGTGTGTGTGTGTGTGTCTGGGTACATTTCCCTACGCAATAACTCTGTCAATTTTTAGTCTACAGACTCGAAATTTAATATACAGTGTACTGTGATTTGGGAAAATCGATGTGATGTGTTTTTGGCCAGAAATTTGGCGATTAAGGGGTCAAAGTTCAACGATTTGAGCGTTGAGAACTCTACCAAACTCCTCCCACAATTTCGGGTTTACACACTTGAAATTTTAGATATAGGTTCCTTGGACATGGATCTAACTTAATAATTTGATTTGAGCCCAAAACAATAAATTTTAAGGGATCATAATAGGGGTCAAAGTTAAAAATATTGATCGCTTTTTTTTTTTTTTTTGCTCAGCATACACCTTCAAATACCCGGGTAACGCCGGGCACCCATGCTAGTATATCTATAAAAGTGAACGTGTCTGTGTGTCTGTCTGTGTACATTTCCCTACGCAATAACTCTGTCAATTTTAAGTCAACAAACTCGAAATTCGATATAAAGGGTGCTGAGATTTGGGAAAATCTTTGTGATCGGTTTGCAAACAGAAATTTGGCTGTTAAGGGGTTAACGTTCAACGATTTGACCTTTGAGAACTCTGGTCTAAACATTTGAAATTTTAGATATAAGTTCCTTGGACATGGAGCTAACTTAATAACGTGATTTGAGCCAAAAAGAATAAAGTTTAAGGAGTCATTTGAAGTCAAAGTGTAAAAACATTGGTCGTTTTTTTTTTTTTTTTTTGCTCAGCATACACCTCCAAACACTCGGGCAACGCTGGCCACCCATGCTAGTATATCTATAAAAGTGAACGTGTCTGTGTGTCTGTCTGTGTGTCTGTCTGACTGTCTGTGTGTCTGTGTACATTTTCCTTCGCAATAACTCTGTTAATTTTTAGTCTACAGACTCGAAATTTGATATACAGTGTACTAAGATTTGGGAAAATCTATGTGATCGGTTTGGGGCCAGAAATTTTGCTGTTAAGGGGTCAAATTTCAACGATTTGACCTTTGAGATCTCTACAATACTCCTCCTAAAATTTTGGGTCTAAATAATTGAAATTTTAGATATAGATTCCTTGGACATTGATCTAACTTAATAAATCGATTTGAGTCCAAAACAATAAATATTTAGGGGTCATAATAGGGGTCAAAATTTAAACAATTGGCAGTTTTTTTTGTTTTTTTTTTTTTTGCTCAGTATACACTGCCAAACACCCGGGCAACGTCGGGATGAAATGCTAGTATATCTATAAAAGTGAACGTGTCTGTGTCTCTGTGTGTGTGTCTGTCTGTGTGTCTGTATACATTTCCCTGCGCAATAACTCTGTTAATTTTTAGTCTACAGACTCGAAATTTGATATACAGGGTACTGAGATTTCGGAAAATCTATGTGATCAGGTTGCGGCCAAAAATTTGGCTGTTAAGGGGTCAAATTTCAACGATTTGAGCGTTGAGAACTCTACCAAACACCTCCAACAATTTGGGGTCTAAACACTTGAAATTTTAGATATAGGTTCCCTGGACATGGATCTAACTTAATAACCTGATTTGAGGCCAAAACAATAAATTTTACAGTGTCATAATAGGGGTCAAAGTTTAAAAAATGATCGATTTTTTTTTTCTTAGCATACACCTCCAAACATTTCTCTACGCAATAACTCTGCTTATATTAAGTCTACAGACTCGATATTTGATATACGGTTTACGGAGGTTTGGGAAAATCTTTTTGATCAGTTTTCGGCTAGAAATTTAGCTGTTAAGAAGTCAAAATTCAACGATTTGATCTTTCAGAACTCTACCAAACTCCTCCGATAATTTGAGGTCTAAACACTTGAAATTTTAGATATAGGTTCCTTGGACATGGATCTAACTTAATAACTTGATTTGAGCCCAAAAGAATAAATATTAAGGGGTCATAATAAGGGTCAACTTTTAAAAAATTAACATTTGTTTTTTTTTGCCGAGTATACATCTCAAAACACCCGGGCAACACCGGGCTGAAATACTAGTATATCTATAAAAGTGAACGTGTCTGTGTGTATGTGTGTAGCTCTGTCTGTCTGTCTGTGTGTCTGCATACATTTTCCTTTGCAATAACTCTGTTAATTTTCAATCTACAGACTCGAAATTTCATATACAGGCTACTGAGATTTGGGAAAATTTATGTGGTAAGGTTTCGGCCAGAAATTTTGCTGTTATGGGGCAAAAGTTTAACAATTTGACCTTTGAGAACTCTACTAAACTCCTCCGACAATTTGTGGTCTAAACACTTGAAATTTTAGATATAGGTTCCTTGGACATGGATCTAACTTAATAACTCGATTTGAGCCCAAAACAATAAATTTTAAGGAGTCATAATAGGGGTCAAAGTTTTAAATAATTGACCGTTTTTTTTTTTTGTTTTTTTTTTTGCTCAGCATACACCTCCAAACACCCGAGCAACGCTGGCCACCCATGCTAGTATATGTATAAAAGTGAACGTGTCTGTGTGCTGTCTGTGTGTCTGTCTATTGTTCTGTCTGTCTGTGTGTCTGTGTACATTTTCCTTCGATATAATTCTGTTAATTTTTAGTCTACAGACTCGAAATTTAATATACAGGTTACTGAGATTTGGGAAAATCTATGTGATCGGTTTTCGGATAGAAATTTTGCTGTTGAGGGTCAAAGTTCAACGATTTAACCTTTGAGAACTCTACAATACTCCGACAGTTTGGTGTCTAAACAATTGAAATTTTAGATATAGATTCCTTGGACATGGATCTAACTTAATAAATCAATTTGAGCCCAAAACAATAAATATTTAGGGGTCATATTAGGGGTCAAATTTAAAACAATGTAAATAAAATGTATATTGTTTTTTTTTATACAGCAGACCAAAAATTTAACATTTTAACTTCACAGTTAAAAATCCCAATACTGATAGGGAAAATAAAACCCGGTATCTTGTCTAACATTCAGTGTTACTTACCACTATATGGCTGTACAGTTGTTTGTTCTTTCTTGCAACGTTTTACGAGGCTTGTTTTCCTATATAGTGGAACTAAAATTTCGTTTCTTATTTAAACAAGTAAAAATTCCAACATTCTTTACACGTCAGCAATAAATGGTTTAGTATTAGATATTGATAGATATAAATAGCGTATCAGGAATTAATGAATTGACATTGATATTGTAAATAATTGATTAATAGGTATCTAAGATATTAGCAATTAATGGATTGAAATCTCAGATGTAAGCAATTGGTGTATTTGTATACAAGCAGTTCATGGCTTGGCACCTGATATACAGGGTGGGCCAAAAGTCACTGACCCATTTCAATTTTAAATGATTTATTTATTTTAACAGTTACATGCATGAAATTATAATATCACAAAATAAAAGCGATAAACTTTATTTTACCTTAGTAAGATTGAGAAAATTGTGTTATTAAATGTGAAAAATAACTGCAAATGCCTTCCATTTTCTGCTTCACAAATTTGAGCTCTTTTGATTACCTCTGCCATAACCTTTTCCAAAGTTTCTGGCCTTATTCTCTTATTTCTCTAGTGATGTTTTCCTTTAGCTCTATTAAAGATTGAGGCTTGTTGACAAAATCTTTTCCTTTAGATATCCCACAATAAGGGCTCTCTCACATTGAAATGTCTTCGATAGGGTTTTTGGGTTTGAATTTTGATAGTAAATTTGTACAAATTTTTTTACGTTGGACAATACTGAATTTTTCCAGAATTAATTTTCAGGATCTGAAAAAAAAAAAATATTAAGAAATTAAAAAAATACTGAGAAATAAAAGAGTTATTTAAAATTAAAATGGGTTAGTGACTTTTGTCCCACCCTGTATGATATATCAACAACTGGAAATTAATGGAAATTGCCCCAGCCAAGGCTTGAAGCCACTTAATGTAAGGAGCTAAGAAGAACAAAAAATGATTATTGCAAAGACAGGAGATGCCTATTGACCGTAGTTTTGATACAAAAAAGCTATTGGTATGAAGGCAACGGGAAAAGAGTTTCACCAGTCTGCAGTTCTTGGAAAGAAGTTATTGAAATAGGAAGGTGTATTTCAACGATGCATCAAATAAGCAAATTGATGGAGACCAATAAACGAACAAGTCAAGAAAGTTAGATTGGTATCTAATATGCATCTGGTAGGTCAACATCTGATGATAGAATTGACATCTGATATGTCAGGAATTGATGGCTTGGCATATATAGCATCGATTGGTGGATTGACATCTGACATGTCAGCAACTGATGTAGTGACATCTGGTTTGCAATTGATGTATTGGTATTTGCTATATTAACAAATGGTAATTTAACATCTGATTCGTTAGTATCTAAGAACCGAATGTTTTTTTATATAGAAATAATTTCAAACAAGACATGAAGCCACTTAATGTAAGGAGCTAAAAAATACTTCAAAGTCAAAAACTAGCCAAAATAAGCTTTATATAGATAGATTTCAACCCAGAAAACAGCAATTCTCTCTCCTTTGTCAGAAAGATCGCTCATGGAATGTTAGGAATAACAAGAGTGATAAAATAAAGGAAGTGAGAATTTAGGTAATTCCATGGTTGTATATCTATAAAAGTGAACGTGTCTGTGTGTCTGTCTGTGTACATTTCCCTACGCAATAACTCTGTCAATTTTTAGTCTACAGACTTGAAATTTTATATACAGGGTACTGAAATTCGGGAAAATCTTTACGATCCGTTTTCGGCCAGAAATTTGCCTGTTATGGGTCAAAGTTCAACGATTTGACCTTTGAGAACTCTACCAAACTCCTCCGACAATTTGGGGTCTAAACACTTGAAATTTTAGATATAGTTCATTGAACATGGATCTAACTTAATAACTTGTTATCATGGTTTAAGCTGAAAAATGAAGAAAGTAGAATATCAGGCGGAGTTTAGGAATTTTCTGTTATTGTTTATCATGTTTAGAAGATGATTATCAAAACATGCCCCACCCCTCAACGAAATTATTTATTTTTATGCCTCAAAGGGAGTGGTGATTACTTTACTGTTATATCTTTTTTGTAAACTGAACGCAATTGCAATAATGTAGCAAAATAAAAGTAGAAACGCTAGCAACGTCATTGTTCAATGGCTCAGATTCCGTAATGCTTCATTCTTTTGCAGTATCCCTTCATCTGCTTCTCAGGTGAAGGAATAACAACAGAGTTAAAAAAAAAAAAAAAAAAACATCTGAACACAGTAAGAACATAGAAACCAGAGGCAGATCTTCCTCGTTTCTTCATAATGTTTATTTCTTTGATATCATAACATAAGCTCTAATTTGGTTTCGAATGTAATTTTCCATTCTCAGCTTAATTTTAACCTTTTGTGGAAAATATTGTTTTTAACATTCTTGTTGCAATTGAGACGCCAAGTGTTACCAGGTTTTATATGTTTTCTCGGGACTGGTCTGCATAAATTTTCATAGAAATTCTCGGGACTGGTCTGCATAAATTTTCATAGAAAATACATGCAGCAGCAGCATCATCATCATCAACATCATCATCATCATCATCATCATCATCATCATCATCATCGTCGTCGTCGTCCATCCGACATATGTGTAAGCAATAAAAATGGTTTTATACTATGGTTTGTTTAAATATTAAATGTTTCAAGTTAAAATTTGTACTTGTGCACTTTTGCCATCGTGCTGAAATAATAACATTATTATTTTGAAAGCCATTCTTAACATGGGTAGGAGAGGGTCTTTTGTAACTTTTCTATGCTTCCACCTAACAATTTAATAAAAATAAAAAAAGATATCATGAAGCTTGAATTTAACATGAAAAAAACTATTTAAAAATAGCATGGTGGCAAAAGTGCACAAGCACCTTAAAATCTATTAAATAATATGCATGTAATATGAAAAAAAAACAGGTTTGAAATGTCTAAAGATGCTAAAATAATCGAGATTTTCACAAAATGTAGTCTTACTGGAACCGGAAGTAGTGTATTATGTAAAAACTTAAAACCAATTTACCTCCTCCCTTGAGGCTTGCATTCATGAACATCTGTGGGCTTAGAACTAATTTAGATGCTGTTGAATCATTTCTCCTAGCAAACACCCTGGCACTAAGTGAAACTAACCTACACTCCTCCATCCTCTCTAACCACTAATATGCCTGGTTATCTCCCATTTTCAGACAGACATATGTACAGACTTAGAGTTTATATTCGAAACACCCTCCCCTTGACTAGAGAATCAAAACTAGAATCAGACGACCAGACCTTCATGTGATTTAGGCTTAACCTGCAACATAGAGTTAGCTACTTATATTTTTTCTACCACTCTCCTTCGTACCAGGACTGTACCCTAATAAACAAATCTCTGACAGCATAGATACAGCACTTTCCTGTGATACTCACGCGTAAGCACATGTATTTGGTGACTAATGACCACCACAGCAATTGGCTTGGTTTCTCAACTTACACAGATGCAGCTGGTAGTATAGCACATAGCTTCTCTACATCTCATTCCCTATCACAGACAGTTATATTTCTGACACGTTTCCCAGATCAGCAAGATCAACAAGCCTCAGTTCTAGATCTAGTTCTGACCACAGTTCCTGATGATTGTGTAACGAATGCTCATAGCCCACTCGGGAATGCTAATCACACTGTGATAATGATAGAAATCACCCTAAACTCTCGGCCAAAAGCCAAAGAGCTACTGCTCAAAATAACAAGGCACTCATCAGAGATACCCCATGGAGAAATATTTTTCTCTTCCTGCAGAACAGTGCACAAATGAAACCACTGAATAGTTCAAAGCAGCAATTGAAATACGTTCCCACACGGAAGTTCTTTAGCTAATCCCACTCTTCCCAATGGTTTACTTCTACTTGTGCAGTTGCCATTGCTCAAACGTAACATGCATACTGCAGATTTATCTGACATAAGTGTAATACAAACAGACAAAAGTTTATAGAAGCTATAAGTGATTGTAAGGAAGAAATAGCAACAGCTAAGAGAGAATACACTGAAACCACTAGAAAACGTATTGAAATTAGGAATTCATGATTTCTGGAAAATCTAATACAGTGTAGTAAATAATGGGCAATCAACAATTCCTCCACTATCCAACAATCATGAGGTTGTTTGCACAACACCCAAGGAAGCTAACATGCTTACCAGTCGGTTTTCCTCAAGCTCTACATTGGACCCAGCAAACCACTCCCTCCCTGATTTTCCTTTGAGGACATACATCACACTAAATGATCTGAAAATCACCCCTTCTCAAGTGCATGATATCATAAAAAACCTAGACACCTCAAAAGCATGTGGACACGATCTCACCCCGGCTGTACTATTAAAAAATATGCTTTACTAACGTTGCTCCCGTTCTCTCCAAACTTTTCAGCAAATGTCTTAATGAATCTTGCTTTTCTGACAGCTTGAAAACTGCTTTTTCAAGAATTCTGACAAAAGAACTGACCCATTAAATTATCGCCCTTTAGCCTCCTCCCTCTTTTCACCAAAATATGTAAATCCATAATTAATCAAGTTCTAGTCCATCATCTTACAGTTGCTAAACTTCCGTCTGACGAACAATATGGATTTAGGCAAGCCCGTTCTACTGCAGATATCCTAACTGTAACCTCTGAATGTATACCACACACTGAACAAAGCAGGGGTGGGTAGGGCAGTAGCCCTAGATATATATAAGGCTTTTGACAAGGTTTGGCATGATAGTCTTCTCAGGAAAATCAGATCATATGGTATTACTGGATGAATACTTAACATAATTAAACCTTTCTTAAATAAGAGAATTCAAGTTGTCCTCAACAGTTGTACATCTAAACAATATGATATAAATGCGGGTGTACTTCAGGGATCGATCCTGTGACCTTTATTATTTCTGATATTCATAAATGACCTCCCTGATAAAATTGTCTCTGAGATGAGTATATTTGTTGAAGACACCATGC
The DNA here is from genome assembly GCF_053919585.1 of Euprymna scolopes. Taxonomy (NCBI): domain Eukaryota; kingdom Metazoa; phylum Mollusca; class Cephalopoda; order Sepiida; family Sepiolidae; genus Euprymna; species Euprymna scolopes. The sequence continues at coordinate 58,696,104 of NC_136494.1, forward strand.
TCTATAGCAGGCACGAGGGGAAAATGAATGAACACATATCTAAGGCAATGGCAGAAACCCTAGAGGAAGACCTCCAATCTGTAGTGAAATGGGGACCAAAATAGATGGTCATATTCAAAGCTGGTTTCCTTCAATAATTACAAGAAACCTTTCAACCATTAATAGCTATGCCTAATGATACATTACCTAAAAGCACTTCGTTCTAACTCCTCAGCTTAATGTTCACAAGGAACATGAGTTGCAACAGATACATTGAGGGCATTGCCAAGGCTGCTGCAAAGAAGGTGGGCTCTCTCTCTCTCTCCCTTGCCAGAAAGTTACTCTCGCCTGGAAGTATCCTGTACCTCTACAAGGCCACCATTCGCCCATGTATAAAGTATTGTTATCACATTTGAGCTGGTGCACCTGCTACTGGTCTTTGAACAGGGTTCAAAAGAGAGTCGGTAACCTAATTGGTCCTAAACTGTCAGCTAGACTTCAGCCTCTGTCCAATCGATGAAATGTTGCATCCCTCTGCCTGTTTTACAAGTATTTTAGTGGTAGATGCTCCAACGAACTTGTACCCCTTCGACATAAATACCCCCAACAAATCAGATAAGCAGCAAAATCCCACCCCATACACAGTAGAGATCCCAAGATGTAAGAAAGTCTTCTGCTCTAATAGTTTCTTCCCCAGAGCTGTTAGACTTTGGAACTCCCTTCCGGATTCCTTCTTTCCCAACTGTACTGACATGCAGAAATTCAAGTGTAATGTGAACAGTCATCTTGCTGCTAAACTCCTTAAATAGTCTCCTTGTAATTATGTTCCAGATATTAGTCCCTACATCAAAGTGACACTGTGCCTTGTTTGAGGTGAAAATGCAATAATAAAATAAATAAAATAAAAGGAAAATGATTTAACGTTAACGCAGCAAGTACTTTCATTACCCCTAAAAGCAATTTTAATAATTTACAAAATTAATAATGGCTATAATAATAGAAGGAATGTTAAAAATAAAAGTTTTTAATATTTGCTTTTTATTAAAATATCAAGTGTTTACAAATTATTTATTTATAAAATAAAGATATTTTTTACGACCTAACCCAGCATAGTTTACCTCCTAAAAAAATTTTTTTGAGGAAATTAAAGGAAGCTATCAAAATCAAGAGGTGGGGCAAGATCAGCAAAGGTACCCTCCTCCTGCAGGACAATGCTCCGATCCACAACTCGCATGTCGCCAGATCAGAAGCACAGGCGTGTGGTTATGAAATACTCACCCATCCTCCCTACTCTCCTGACCTTGCACCCTCTGACTTTCACCTCTTCCCACTTCCCAGCCATGAAGTTGTTTTTGAAAGGAAAGCATTTCCCAGATGATGCAGCCTTGATTTCTGAAGTCACGTCGTGGTTGCAGGACCAACCTGGGGTGTTCTACAAAAACGGTCTCCAGAGCTGCATCAAACGATAAAAGAAATGCATAACTCTGTGTGGTTCCTATGTAGAGAAAGACTAATAACTGTGCCAAGTTCCGTTGCTCTACTACTATGGGAAGTGGGTCAGGGGCATTACTTATTGCACGTCCCTCGTATAATAACTTAGCCTAATCATTTAGGCTTTAAAATAAAGTGTCAAGGAGACAAACAGTTGGAGGCGTCCAAATGCCTTATATCCAGAAAGAGTTGAGTTCCATCCTTCTGATTCGGCTGTTTTACTGGAAATGCCTGTAAAAAGAAAAAAACATTCAAAAGCCCATTAAGCTCATCGTTAGTAGTTAAAACATCGACTGATTGGATTAGTCTAAACAAAGACAGTGAATGGCCAAATCAGCGAACGAGGGGGTTGCTTATAATTATAGAATTTCTCACATTCTTTCATTATCTTTAAAGGCAGTTGAAACGTGTTAGTCAACAAAAAAGTAGATTTTGATTTTTGGACGGGGGGAGTTAAACTACATTGGGTTATTGATTGAGATTGTCGGACTGGCTTCTTCATCTTGGTTGTTATCATCACAACGTTTCGGTTGTTTTGTCCTCCGGCCTTCATCAGGTGTTTTGTATCGAACTGGGGAACCGTTTGTTAGGAGTCTCGAACCCAACCCTTTATTATTATTAAGGGGGTACCGTGTTCGGACTCCAGCTAGGCTCTGGGACATAATTGCTGATTCTCTGTTTTGAATGTTACTTTTCAGGATTGAACTCAGCACCTTTGGGTAACTGTAAACTTTGATACAACGTCTAGGACCACTCGGCCATATGTCACTAGGTCAATTTTTAGTTGGTTTTTGTTAATGTTAAACCTATGTTGTTATTCAAGGTTTTCTCTCTCTATCAGAGGTGTCCAAATTGCATTCAGCTCTATGCTTGGTTTGCTCAGTAGGTTGTTATGTCCGAGCATGTGAGCTGTTTCTTTAAGTTTTCTCACTTTCCAGTGGGTCTCTCTGTTTATTATTTTTACTTCATCCCATAGGGGGCGATGCCCCCCCCCCTCTCCATCCAGACATGGTTGGCTATACCCGATTTTTCCGTCTCCCCTTTAGTTACCGCTTTTCGGTGTTCTTCCACTCTTACTTTAAGGGGGCGGCATGTTTCATCCTTGTAAACCCTCCATCGTAACAACTACCCCGATAGCATACTATCCACCAGACGTGTTAATAGTATAAGAGAGGAGAATGAAACCCAAAAACCTCCAACGGTCAACCATACATACGAGGCATCTCCGAAAAGATTCAAAGAATATGTGCCCCCTACAACATCAGGACGGTATTCAAGAGCAAGTCAACACTCAGACGACACCTGATACGAGTGAAGACCCGCATGGAGGAGAACATGATCAAAAACTGCATATACTTCATCCCATGCAGTTACGGTTCGGTTCATTACACAGTGTTGTTTACGATCTAGGTTTTTGTTTAGCCATGTTTTTTGTTTGTTTGTTTGTTTTTTTTTTTTTTTCGCTTAAGACAAAAAGGGGTGCTTCTGCAGAATATTAGGATTTGAAACAAATGCATTTTAAGAAAAATAAATAAATAAATAATAACACTGTGGTGTACTTATGGGGAGGGGGCGGTGGTGGTGCCCCCTCCCCAATGTAAACCGCCCCCTCCCCAATGTAAACAGAATTTTTGTGAAATGATAAATGTTGGCACATTACTTACGGAAAAACGGTTAATTAATCTGCAGAAGCACCTGTTAATGGAATACCTACCCTAAAAAGAACGAAAAACATTAAAATGTTTGGTGGTTATGTTTTTGCAAACCGCCCGTGAAACCTTTATTTTTTGATAAATTAAAAAAAACACATTTTTTTTTTTTAACTTTCTTATTTGAAAGATTCCTACGCGATGTGATACGACACCCCACTACGCCCGTTCGCACGCGATCGTATTATGTAAGAAAAACAGTACCGAAGGCGGTGAAATGGCACAAAATAGTCCCAAGGTCTAGGGGTTCATACCATGCAAACGGTAAATTTGAGGCGGGTTGATTATCAGATTCGTTGTCAGCGACCTCGAATACCCCTAAAAAACAAATTAGAGTGGTCGGTGTTCTGTTGTGGCGTAAAGTAACATTTACCAAAAAAAATTCATACAGACTAACCGGCCCGACATTTTGTATTTTATAATGGAGGATTTTAATTGAAAGCAAGGGAGATAAGTCAGTTTGTCATACAGAATTAACCGCAAAGAACTATTCTAAATTAAAACATACTATAAAACTAACTCGATAAATTTTATTTCTGCTTATAATTACTTTTCTACTGGATCATTTTTCGTAATTTTTGGTATTTATACTAATTTCGACATTCCACGTAAGTATGTAATAGTTTTTTTTTTTTTTTTTAAACCTAAAATACATTTGTTTTAAATCTCATTTATCTCTTAATGCGTGATAATAAATTCATTTTAACTCAAAAACTCATAATGTCATAATATTAGTAAAAAGAAAAGAAGCGTTTTTAAAACGGCGCGAAATAATTCGTGTAACAATAGTTGATTGCTTGTATTTCTAGGAATCGTATGTGTCGTAATTCTATGAAATGAAAGCAGAGATATTTTAACGATTCGTCGCGCGCTATCTCCTCCCCATCCTGGCCATCGAGTGACGAGAGAGAAAAAAAAAATAATAATAACAATCTGATTCTAATTCAGAACGTTGGCAGGTGTCCGAAATAGGACTGTGCCAAGCATAAAAAAAAAAAAAAAAAAAATCATATTGACATATCCACTTTTTCTCTAGTCGGCGGACGTAACAAATCTTAATTTCTTAAACTATGAGTAAGTATTTTTTTTTCTTTTAATATTGTCGTTAAATCATCTTTTAATTCACTGCCAAATTTGTGAGTGCCTTGTCCCTATATACTCCCACCTCTCACGAAATCAGTTGGACACAAGATCGATTTTTAATATAATGGCAATTCAGCTCCCCAAAAAGGGGCACTCTGGGTTGGGACGAAAAGTTATAATTGCCCCTGTCTATAAGGATTTCTCCTTTATTGATCGGGGATAGAACAAATGTACATTGTACAGATACTACACTTAGCTAAAAGGCCAGGAAAAGACTACTAAAAGTTTGTGTTTCAATTATTTAAGTAAAAATAACAATAACAACAATAATAATAATAATAATAATGATAATAAATATTTCTTATTTTTAATCCCCATACAAAACACGTATTTTAACAAAATATAACTATTTCACTTAGTAATATTAACTTAATATATAAATCCGCATTCGCTATTAAACCCTTCAGTTTAAGTTTAGTACGTAAACAGAGGCAACAGTTGTTAACAAAAAAAAACAAAAAAAAAAACACAAGTTCAGTTAAAAACAATCACTCTAAAACGAGCTTTGCACGGACCTTCGTGTTTATCAGAGTGTAGTATCTGTTGTTCTAGTCTGACGCTATCCTCCCACGTATTACTTCCTTATTCAGGAAAGAAAGGATGGTTTATTATTGCTCAACTCAAGCGCGGTCGGTGCCCTTAAGTCAAGCGAAGCGAAGCGCCCTTACCAGGTAATGCCGACAGGTCTCACAACGGCAAATTTTGCAACTTATTTATAGGAGTGAGGGTGACGAGGGTCCACTATAAAACTGCTGAGCGTATCTGCGAATCCTGTATCTGTATTTTTTTTTTCTTTTTTACTATTGCAGATTACGGACCGTGCTGAAATAATAGCGTTCTTATTTAGAAACCCATTTCGGTATTATTATACAAACACCGTGACAGCGTTGGTTAGGATTAGGGTTAGGGTTAGGGGTTAGGGTTAGGGTTAATTCGCTGTCACGGTGTTTGTATAGTTTTACCCCCATTTCTTGTAACTACTTTCACTTAACAATTTAATAAACAAAATATACGGTAAAAAAATTGAATTTAACTTGAAAATCCTATCTAAAAATAGTACGGTCCGTCATTATTCTCTACGAGTGTATATATATATATATATATATATATATATATATATATATATATATATATATATATAATCAAATATCTGTTTCTATGCTCGTATAAAACTAATAATGAATCGATTTCTTTATATTTATAGCATAAAATCCAAATGTCTCCTTGTAAATAAATAAATAAATAAACAGAAACATGTTCGTGGTTTCCGTAAAGTTTTTCTGTTTCTCTGGATCCCGAATGGGAATCACTGTTAAAACAACGAACGGATTGATGCTTCCAATGCATACTGTTGTTTTCTTTCGAAATTATTATCTTTTCTTCTTTTATATGGTCTTAACCGAGTCTTTCGTCTGTTGCACGCACCGACTGTACACGTTTATAATAAGGCCGGCTACTCCTATTAAAAACAAACAAGCATTTTCCTACGTGGTATATTTATTATATTATATTATTTTAGTCATTTTTCTACATAAAATGCGTAACATTTGTATAACATAAAATAGACAATTCTTATTTTCTAAAAAAAAAAATTAAAAAAAAAAAAAAAAAAACTTGTACGCGTGTACTTTACTTTTAAACATCAGTGACAGAAGAAAAAGTCGGTTCTTGTCCAGAATTCCCCCGATATTAAAACAAGTAATAATAAAAATAAAAAAAATTGTACGTTCCCGTGATGAAACGAAAACATCATACTCCAAAGATGACGTAAATTGATCGAGTAGATTTTTTTTATAAAGAAAAATATTTTAAATAGGTTAATGAGAAGCAATAAACATTACAACAAATATCTCGCAAATTTAAATTATTGTTGAGTTATCTCCCTCGTTTCTTAAAATTAATTACAAGATAGTGATGTAAGACAGTTGCTCCTCTCTTACACATAAAATTTGATTTTCTTGGTGAAAAATCAAGCTATTAGATCAATTTACGTGTTTTTAGTATATTATGTTTCCCTTCCGTCATAGGTACAAACAGTGGCGTAGCATTTGCTTTTGCCGCCCTGGGCGGTCGTAAAATTTGTCCCCCTCCTCCACTGACATACAGGGTGACACACAAAAAAAACAAAAGCTAAATGGAGGCCATCTAGAACATATGCTGTAGAACGGAGAGAAAAAAAGGCCAAAGACCCTAGTGTTTTGATGTGATGTTTTGAATATAATAAACTAGTTATGACCAAAGTTTCATTTCATTCGGACAAAACACTAAGAAACGGGGCCTAATTAGAGTTTGGGCCCGTTTTTTTTGGGGGGGGGGTCACCCTGTATAATTACGTTTTGCCCCTCCCCCACCTACTGCTGGCATATGACAACCTGCTAAAACCTTCAAATTTTCAAAAAGCCCTCAAAATATTTATTTTCATTGAACTAATGTTTACACAATTCCCTTCAGATTAATGTTTACACAATTCCCCCTTTTTTTAATTTAATTTAACAATTTCTTTTCAATAATTTGAATAATAATAAGCATGTAAACATTAATCTGAAGGGAATTATGTAACAGTTGATATGAAACTAAAGAAACCAAATTGTTTTTCAAAGCAAAAACGTATTATTCAAATTAAAAAAAAATGTGAAATTAAATATAATAATAAATTTAAATAACTCAAATTAAAAAAAATGTGAAATTAAATTAATTGGCTACACAAACAAATATAATAATAAATTTAAATGAGAACATTTGGAAACCTGAAAATGCTATAAAATGATAAAATCATTTTTATTTACGTTTTTATTGTTGTTTTAGTCCAAAGTTTCGTCAAATAACATGGCTGTATCAAAGAGAGGATAGTCTGATGTAGTTTTCTTTTCTTTTTCTACATAATGTCATTAAGAGGTCGAGCCTCTTGAAGAGAAAAAACGTCTTGTATCGGTGCTTTTTGACGTCCTTGTGTGTAATCACTCGGTTTAAGGGCAAAATTTAGGTAATGGAAAGTCACACATTTTCGAAAGCATTTTTTTTTTTATAAATTTATATGAGAATATTAAAATTTGAATTCATAAATTTATATGAGAATATTAAAATTGGAATTTATAAATTTAGATGAGAATATTAAAATTTGAATTTATAAATAAATTTAGATGAGAACATTTGAAAACATGAAAACGGGAGGGAGCAAACATGATAAAATCATTTTCATTTACTTTTTTATTGTTATTTCCTCACTTTCACACAAAAAACATGTCTGTATCAAAGAGAAGTTACTCCGATGTAGTTTTCTTTTTCTTCATAATGTTACTATTAAGAGGTCGAGCCTCCCAAAGAGAAAAAAATGTCTTATATCCATGCTTTTTGAAATCCGTGCGTGTAATCACTCGGTTTAAACGTAAAATTTAAGAAATTTGTTTTTGTTAATAATGTTTCAATCCTTTTAAAAATAGTTAACATTTTTTTTTTTAAATAAATGTATTTATGAATTGAAAATAAGGCTATAAATTTATTTTTGTGAGAGAACTATCATAAGGTATCAAGTCGTGCTTTTTTTCGGCAAAGTTATCAATAACTATCAGAATTCACTCTATCAACAAGTTCCCTCTATATGGAGAGGATTGCCAAGTCTGTAAACCTTGTCTGGCTCATTTTTGATCGCAGTTAGTTTTTTATGAGCTTCAGTTTCGAGAAAGAGCACTCGCAGCTGGCAACGCTAATAGCTCAGGTAAGGAAAATGCGCAGCAAGATCACAATATTAGGGACGGAATCCCCAAGGTGGTATCGCTGTATAAAGTTCAAAAGTTCAAGAGGTCCATTGATTTTATCTTTTCCTGAAGCTTTCACAAAATACTGTAATCTCTTCCTTTCAGAAAAGAATTTATCTTTTTCTATATCTTCATCAACTTCACCAAGCTGACAATCATTATTATCATCAAGCAGATTTGACAGTGTAAGAAAAGCGTATTTACGTGCAAGATTGTGAACTTGTTGAAATCTGCAAGATATTTCTTCAGTCAACCTGTCTATGACAAACAGCATTTCCTGTCTCAACTCAGTATCAAGCCCCAGTGCTGCATCAGTCAATCGTTCACCACCCATTTGTTTCTTTTTTGGATACGATGCTCCATGCTTATCTCCATTTCAGTTTGACTCGTCTATTGCAGTGTCCACCATCTTTTCTCTATTCTGAAGAAGGCAATCTCTCAACGCCGTCAGCCTGACAGAACTTTGTTGCAGATCCAGCCCCTTTTCTGGAAAATACTTCTGGGCATCATTGATTTCTGGGAGAATAGTTTTCCAAAAGCTGAGAAATAAAAGAAACGAAAACGACAAAAAAAACGAGTTGAGAATTAAAGATGCATCTGATCTTGTGGTTGCATTTTCTCCTTCTTCTGTGAGCTTTTCCAGGGCAATGACGACTTCCAATAATTTTTTTTATCACAACATTTACAGCATCTGCACGACTACTCCATCTAGTTTCCACAGTCTGCTTGATACTTAGACCGGTCAACTGAAAATCAAGACGTCCCAGTGATGTGTAGATGCAGAAAAGAACGAGAATAATCAGTCCAGTATGCCAAAAAATGTAACAGAGTGAACCGCTACCGTGTACACAAGCTAGATTCAATGAATTTTTAGTGCATGGCATAAATAAAGCTTTTGGGTTGATTTCGGAGATTTGCTTCTGCACACCCGATCGATGGCCTGATTGTAAAATTTAGCTTGATGGGGTATAGAAGCAATAACATTAGTAAATTCGTGAAACCTTTGGGTGGTTTGCTTCCACTGAAAAAAGGACATTTTGTGAACATTAAAATGTAAATGTATATCTATTTTAACTACATTTAAACTGTTTTATAGATTAAAAAAAGAATTACTATTTTTATAACATTTTATTATTTTTTCATATTTAAACTTATAACATATAAGAATTGTTTTCTATATAGTAATTATGTTATTTAGAAACTCATGTTTAAAATGGAGAGGGGACTTTGTTAACTATACTGTTCCTAAACCGTTTTATTTTGCATAATAATCGCTAATTATTTTCAATTGTTTATGAAATATTCAAATAGCATTTTGCCAACTAATGACAAATGCAAATCGGATTTGTTTTAAAAGAGAAATGCATCTTTAGTTGTGCCATTATTTTCAATCAATTAAAAGGAAAACATTCGAGAAAAATATTTAGAACCCCCCCCCCTGTATATTTAATATATGTCCCCCCCCCCACACACACACACACGCTAAGTAGAATTTTTGGTTGTGAAAATATATGCAGACATAAGATTTTAGAGTAATTCGAAAAAAAAAAGACAAAAACAAATCACTAATTAAATATTTAGAAATTTAAGAAGAATCGGAATCGGGAATCGTATCGGAATCGGGAATTTAAGACAGCCATTAGTAATTTGAATCAAATTAGTAATATTCAAGAAAATTATCAACCTGTTAATATATATTACCGTAATCAGTTACACAAAAACTAAAAAATCGATGAGAGTATTCTTAAAAATATAATCCGTAGATATGTGGCTCCCAAAAATAATTAAAAAATAAAATTTATTATATATTATAAAAAAATACAGACAAGACGCCTTGTAATGAAAATATGTATATATATGTATATACAGTGATGATCATATTTATTGGCACGGTAAAATAAAAGTTAAATTTTGTCTAATAAATTCTAAAAAAAGGGATTAAATTAAAGAAAATAACAAAGTATATTATGTATTTTTAACTGGCCTTTCCGATGCAGCAATCGGATTTTAGAAAAAATAAATAACAAAGGAACAACAAACATAATTGCAAAAAACCCTTGTTCAAAATTATTGGCACGGCTTTGTTTTTCTTTTAGTATCAGTATAATATCAATCAATTTCCGGTTTACGTGCTTTCTGAACTTTTTTATAGCCATATTATGCTTGTTTAACGCTAATTCAGTGAATAATTTTTTTCAGATAATTTTTAAATAGCGATTTATTTAAACTATTATAAGTGACTAAATTATAATTTTCAATCGCCATGGTTAAAACTAAGGAACACAGCGAAGACGTCAGGAAGCTTGTTGTAGCATGCCATACCAATGGGGAGGGCTATGATAAGATTTCAAAGAAGCTAAACCTTCCCAAATCCACTGTTAGAGCCATAATAAACAAGTTCAAATCGCAAGGCCACGTTATGAGTTTAGAGGGTAGAGGGAGAAAAAGGATTCTTTCCCCAAGAGATGAACGGAAAATTGTTTGACAAGTAAAACAAAACCCAAGGATCTCTGTTGGGGAGATTGTTGATGAACAGAGCACCTCTGGAGTGAATGTATCTCGACATACAGTTGGTAGAGTTTTGAAGAGAGCTGGTTTAAAAGCATGTCGTCCGAGAAAGACTCCCTTATTGAAGCCTATGCACCTGAAAGCAAGGCTAGCCTTTGCAAAACGTCATATTGATAAAGATGTTGCATTCTGGAAACGTGTTCTATGGACTGACGAAACGAAAATAGAGTTATTTGGCCATAATAAAGTGTCTTATATTTACAGAAAATCTGGCGAAGCTTTCCTGCCTAAGAACACCATACCCACAGTGAAGCACGGTGGAGGCAGTTTGATGTTTTGGGGATCCTTTGCTGCCTCTGGACCAGGGCGACTTGTTAAGGTCACAGGTAGCATAAAAAAGGAAGATTATGTTAAAATATTGGATGAAAACCTGAAAGACTCTGCTAAAGAGCTCTCACTTGGTCGTCGTTGGTGGTTCATGCAAGATAATGACCCAAAGCATTCGGCTAAACTGACTAAGAAATGGCTTGAGGACAATCATATTAATGTTTTGGAGTGGCCATCACAAAGCCCAGACCTTAATCCAATTGAAAATTTATGGAGAACATTAAAATTGAGGGTAATGCAAAGGAAGCCTAAGAATCTTATTCAATTGGAGGATTATTGTCAGGAAGAGTGGGCTAAAATTACTACGGAAGAGTGCAACAACTTGGTTGTAAACTATGAAAAGCGACTGAGGAAGGTAATCAAGGCCAAAGGCTATACAATTGATTATTAAATAAATCGTGCCAATAATTTTGAACAAGGGTTTTTTGCAATTATGTTTGTTGTTCCTTTGTTATTTATTTTTTCTAAAATCCGATTGCTGCATCGGAAAGGCCAGTTAAAAATACATAATATACTTTGTTATTTTCTTTAATTTAATCCCTTTTTTAGAATTTATTAGACAAAATTTAACTTTTATTTTACCGTGCCAATAAATATGATCATCACTGTATATATGGATATATATATATATATATATATATATATATATATATATATATATATATATATATATATATATATATATATATGTATGCATATGCACATATATACACCTGGGGGATCGGACAAAAGGACACCGGACAAAACCCACCAGCTAATTAAAGCAAAAACAGATAAAATCCCAAATGAATCAAAAACATTAAACATCACTTTTTATATATTTATTTTAATTTAGTTAAATTTAGGAGAATTAGACACCGGGAGAACTAAATTTGGCAAAGTATGAAAATTAAGTATCTAATCTACGGAATAAATGTCAATTGATGATAAAGTTTAAGACCATTCTTAAAGATGATATAGTTTTAAATAAGATTCAAGTGTCTCTCACAGAAACATACATATCTTTAAATATTTACTCTTGTTTGAAAGCAAGTAAATCAATTTTTCTAAGTTAGGTACGAGTTCTAAGGAGATTTTTCTTGTATTATCTTTTACAATTATTATATTAATTAAAAAAGTAAACAATTAAAATCCTATTACCAGAATTAATTCATCATAATAAATTTCGGTTTAATTATAAATACGTCAGTGATTATAAAATTTTGTAAATAGTTTGAAAAAAATCAATTACTCTGTGATTGTTCGAAACTTAAACTATCGAAGCCACTTAAATAGTATTTGAGGTGTAGCGCTTAATTCCCATTTAAAATTATATTTCCCGATATGACGATCATAAAAATCTGTTCACAGTCGATTTTTATTCTGTACATGCTTAATGTTTCTACAATTCCAAAATTACGTAATTTTCTGTTGCTAATTTTCCATTTTATCATTTAATTATCAGTGATGTTTGAAAGTGTTTTTCTTGACAAAAATGTTTTGTTTAATTTTTAAATATTTTTTGAAACATGTAAATCAACTGCTTTCTAGAGAATTTATGCAACTTTTTAAAAACTTTGTTTTAAAAATAAAATTAATTTACATCGTATTTTGATGTTATTATCATTTTAGTTTTAGTGATAATTTAAAAACAATAAATATTTATCATTAGTACCAATAATTAAAAATTAAATTAAAGATTTAAAACAATCGGTTTTAGAATTGTAAATTAGGGACACATTTTTCCGATTCCGATATATCCTAAAGTTCCGATTTTCACATTTTCGGTATAAAATTTCAGATTTTTTGTTAACTTTTATTTATTTCTTCTATTTTCTTTTTTATCCTCACAAAATGCCGCCTGTTAGACTAAAAAAAAATGACTAAAATAAAATAGAGACACATTTTTCCGATTCTAATACCTCCAAAATTTTCGATTTTTAAAAAACTTTTTGGTATAAAATTTAAGATATTTTGTTATATTTTATTTATTTTTACTTATTTTTTCTATTTTCTATTTGTACCCTCCCAAAATGACGCCCCCGGACATGGGCTGCTCGTAAAATAGGGACACATTTTTCTGATTCCGATACCTCCAAAAGTTCCGATTTTTTACAATCTTTTCGGTATAAAATTTCAAATTTTTTGTTAGCTTTTATTTATTTTTATTTATTTTTTTTATTTTCTATTTTTACCCTCCCAAAAATGCCGCCCCTTACGTGTGCCGCTCATAAAATAGGGACACATTTTTCTGATTCGGATATCTCTAAAAGTCCCGATGTTTTACAACCTTTTCGGCATAAAAATCTTTGTTAGCTTTCATTTATTTTTATTTATTCATTTTACCCTCTCAAAATGCCGTCCCTTGACACGTGCCGCCCGGGGCGGACCGTACCCCCCCCCCGCCTTTGCTACGCCACTGGGTACAAAATACATATTTTTCTGTATTTTTCTTTTTAAAAAAGGGCAATTCTGATCATTACAAGAACAAAAGAAATTCGAATAATAAGGAAAGGGTTACGTTAAAAAATTCAGTATGTAATGTTAAGACGCCAAAAGTGGACTCGGTTTCCCTAAATATGGAATGGAAGTCACTAAACATGAAATGAAAAACGAAACCATATGGAACCACATCTTGTTTTATCATGAAACAATAAAAAAAAAAATTTCTATAAATATTTTTTTAAATATTTAAAATATATTTATATTGAAAATATTATATTTCAAAAAATTAATGTAAACTTTCATAGTTTATACTTTTATTAATAATTTTCTAAATATTTCAAATATATATTCATAAGGAAATAATTTCAAATTTTCGCCAATTTTATCACATAATTTAATCTCCATCTCCATATATAATATTTTGATTGCAGAAATTTCCCTCTGGACCAAAGTACCGTAGGTTTGCAACATCAGATGCCACATACAAATCATGTCTAGACTTCGGGACAAGATCAAAGTGTAGTATCTGTTCTTCAGATGCTGCACTTCTATTTCTTGTTCTCTTTCGGTGGAGGAGAAATCCTTCACGACTGAGACAATTTTTATTTTTGTACCTTTTCTCCACGTTAAAAAACGACCCTGGTGTCTAACTCTGTCCCATAGGGAGGCATAGTAAATAGGTACTATCTTATGTAACTTTAGAATGATATATTTAGACACATTATCATTATCATTATAATAAAATCCTACATTTCATCCTAAGAACAACACCATCACAATCGCAGCCTCTTTAGAGGCAGTAGTTCTTATTTTTCCCCCTAAATATTAAGTTCTCCTACCGCCCCCAGTCCCCAGACCGGGAGGAAATATACACATTCTACAGTTAAAATCGTTTATTAATAAAAACAAAAACATTTTATGCCAATCAGGTGCATTTTTGGTTTTTATCAAATTCGTCATTTGGATTCACACTGAATGCATAAAAGCCAGATTTTTCCTTTAATAAAAATTAACATCTGCTTTAATCAAGCTTCGGTCTTTGCTGTATCAGATGATGAAAAACGAAATAATACATGCACACAGAAAGTCGTAAGCATAAGTCTTCTGACACTATGCATTTCGTACAGCTGCATAACTAGAAAACAGAGCTGCTACTCGTTTTAAACCTGCCATAGTGATATGAGATAAGGAGAAAACCTTAGTAAGCAAAATACCATATGACATGAAAAGAAATTGAAATCTTAGGAAGATCTCCCTCATTCCAGAAAATTATAGGAGCAATCAGATTTATGAAAAAAATTTCATATATTACTTGGCAAATATACTCTGAACCAAGAGCAAGAAATATACAAACAGTTGCACTTAAAGGGGCGGTTAGAATCTTCAAAAGATCTCTTGATTGAAATGTATGAGATGGCTGGTGGATACCTAGCATCTGGTAGGATGCCCCATCCCAGCTAAAAGAAAATAAGAAATTAAAAGAAATAAAGAACACGCATACACACAATGGATGAACTCTTTCACATTACCGTCTGCTCGTCAAAAACAAATGAATAAACTTATTCATTTGTCACCAAACTTTCTTTCTACAATGAAAGCAAATGAAAAATTACTGTTATTAATATCTTTAAATCAGATGTCATTTGTGCAATTGAATAAGGAAATGTAAATTGTGAAATTGAATAAGGGAGAGGAAAAGGGAAAAAAGTTACTGGCAAACGTGCTACCTGTTACAGCCACGGCTTCTTATGACGTCATGACGCTGCAAAATAACATTTTTAAACATAGTTTCAGTTTGATACGTGTGCGTGAATTGCCAAAAATGCAACGCGAAAACTGACCCCATTTCCAAAAAATAGTCCAGTTAACCACTACAGAATGAATCTTTTTTTCACATATTATTCATCTAAAGCATTGCTCTTCCAGATGGTACCGGTTTTGATCTGGTCGGATGTGGCTAATGAAAGTTTTTACTAGACATATAAACGCACACTAACACACGAACAGGTCTCCTTTATATAATAGATGAGTGCTTTTATTTCTGATAAGTTGAAGGCGAAATAAATGCAATAATTGACATAATAATTACATGAATGATTCTGAGTTATGCTCATTTGACCTATCGCTTGAAGATCTTGGAGACTATTCAACTCTGCTTGAAGAAGCCTTCTCTCTGCAAGCAGAGGGGATGTTTCTTAGGTTTGAACATGATCATTCTCTAAGCAATATGATATCATAG
>NC_136494.1:58716738-58754238 GCF_053919585.1 Euprymna scolopes
GTATATATATATGTATATATAAATGTATATATATATGTATATATATGTATATATAAATGTATATATATATGTATATATATGTATAAATAAATGTATATATATGTATATATATGTATAAATAAATGTATATATATGTATATATATGTATATATATATGTATATATATGTATATAGATATGTATACATGTATATATATGTCTATATATGTATATATATGCATATATGTATTTATATATGTATATATGTATGTATATATGTATGTATATATGTATATATATGTATATATATGTATATATGTATCTATATATATGTAGATATGTATGTATATATATATATGTTTATATATATCTATATATATGTATATATGTATGTATGTATATATGTATATAAATTTATATATATATATGTATATATACGTATGTATATAATTGTATATATATATGTGTAAATATATGTATGTATATATATATGTGTAGATATATTTATATATATATATATATATATATATATATATATGTATATATATATATATATGGTTATAAAATAAAAATTACAATTAAATTTTCCAAAATGATCTTAGATTGTAAAAATAAAGTATATTATAAATATTAAAGAATTAATATTTATAAAGTAATCTCAGCCAGATGTAAAAGCTTGATAAAACCAAATAGGAGATAGAGCTTATAATACGAGCAAACAGTCGATAAACCATGTGAAAAACCGTTTGAAATGAGTTAAAAACATATTTAATTTGAAAAGGAAACACTAGATAAATGGATAGTCCTTAATCCACAGAGTTTCTGAAGAAATACTTTCCCTCTCATCAGAGGGTAGGAATTAGCAAAAGGCAGGATCGGATGTTGCATGCAAAAGTATTTTATGAAACAACACGTGAATGGATAGTCTGGGGTAAGATAAATAATCCAGTGACGGTAAAATCCAAATATATAACTTCAAAACAAAGTCACTTGATTGATTACATTATTTCCAGGAAAGTATATTTGCAGGACGTCTGTAGTGTGCATGTTATGCGTGGAGCTGAATGCAGCACAGATCACTTTTTGGTACGCGGTAAGTTGAAAATCTGTATAAGTAGGTTGGGTGGTGTTGGGATTCTGATGTGTCCAGGCTGGATGATCGAAGTGTACGTGAAAAGCTTTGATCCGTAGTTAATTCTACTGATTTTGATGGGTCGTGGGCGCATTTTAAAAATAAAATCTATGAAATAAGTGTAGATGTTCTTGGCTTCCACAAATCTAAACATCAGGATTGGTTTAATGATAATGATTCTGAAATTACTCAACTCTTAAGTGTTAAAAATGAGTTGCACCATAAGATGTTGTCTGCCTCTCATGGAAGTCGAGAGTCCCTCCGACAGTCACTTAAAGCGAACAAGGGTATTCTCCAAAAGCAACTCCGCCAAATGAAGAATCAGTGGTGCGCCAAACTCGCCAACCAAATCCAGATGGCTTTTGATTGTAAAGACCTCAAACGCATGTACCATTTGCTTAAAAAAAGCTTTTGGTCCTCAAACATTATCTACATCTCCCCTACTCTCAAGTTATGGAATTGCCCTTATAAAGGATCCTAACAAGATTCTCCTTCGTTGGACCGAGCATTATTCTGATCTCTTTGACAACCCTTCTAATGTTGATGAGGACGTCATCAATGAATTTTTATCACAACAGAAGCTTATCCATGAAATGTCTGTGTTCCCATCTGAGAATGAAATTAGAGATTCAATCAAGGAAGTGAACGTTGGGAGGGCTCCAGGGCTTGATGGTATTCCTGTGGAAGTCCTCTTACATGGGGGTGATAGACTTGTTCATGAAATTCTTCATCTTATCACTGATGTCTGGAAGGGTGTTCCTGTCCATCAGGATTGGGTTGATGCAATTCTTACATCACTGTACAAGGGAAAGGGGCCCAGGACCGACTGTGGAAGTTATTGTGGGATAAGTTTGTTGGAAGCAGTTGGCAAAGTATTTTCCAGAGTTCTACTCAATAGATTGTTAAAGTATATTTGTCCATCCGTCATTCCAGAAAGCCAAAGTGGCTTTCGTCCGGGCAGAGAAACCACGGACATGATCTTCTCTGCTCGGCAGTTGCAGGAGAAATGTACTGAACACTGCGTTCCACTTTATCAGGTTTTTGTTGATTTCACTAAGGCTTTTGATACGATGAACAGAAGTGCCCTATGGATAATTCTGGGGAAGTTGGGATGCCCACCACAATTTCTACGATTACTCAGGGAGCTCCACACTAATATGAAGGCTTGCCTGAACTTCAACAGATGCCTGTCGGAAGCCATATCGGTTGACAATGGTGTGAAGCAGGGTGATATTCTAGCACCTACATTTTTTTCAATTTATTTTGCAACTATGTTATCGTATGCCTTTAGGGAATGTTCTCTAGGTGCTTATTTGCGTTTCAGAACCACAGGTAGGGTCTTTGATCTTCGTCGTTTTCATGCTTCTACAAGGACCTGTCAACACCTGGTTCGTGAATTGCTTTATGCGGATGACACCGATCTCATGCCCCATGTTGAGAGGGATATGCAGGGTATCATGGATCTGTTTTCCAGGGCCTGTGCGTCTTTTGGGCTTACTATTAGTCTTGAGAAGAGTAAGGTCATGTTCACATCTCCACCCGGTAGTTTGTATGTGGAACCAAATATTTTTGTCAACAACCAGAGACTTGCCGTAGTTGACACAGTTGTGTATTTGGGTAGTACTCTCGCCAGAGATGGAACCCTGAATGCTAAGGTCAACTATAAGATACAGTGTGCCACTAAGGCTTTTTGTGGCTTAGAGAAGCGAGTGTGGTCTGACAGGAGTATAACTATTCATACAAAGATCAGTGTCTATCAATCTTGTATTTTACCACCCCTGCTTTACGCTTCTGAGGCCTGGACAACTTATAGTAGACACATAAAAGTCATGGAGAGAGTGCACCAGAAATTCCTGAGACACATTCTGGGTATCAGGTAGAGCACTTTTATACCTGATATGGATGTTCTCATGCGGGCTGACATACCTTGTATCGAGAAGTTTATTATATGCAACCAGATGGGGTGGGTTGGATGGACGACAATAGATTGCTAAAACGCCTGTTCTATGGTGAAATTACACAAGGAAAGTGTCCACAACAGAAACCGAGGAAACGCTTTAAGGATAACATCAAAGATAATCTTAAAGCTCTTGGTATTGACGTGTTCAGTTGGGAAAGTGCTTCCAATGATCGTAAAAAGTGGCGCTCCTTCGTCTATCATGGCTGTGATAGTTTTGAGAAGAAAAAATATGAGCATGTAAAAATGAAGTGTGATATCCGGAATTAGAATCTGTTAGATATATCAGGTCTGTCAGAGGATTTCATGTAGAACCACACCTGTGATTTATGCGGTAAAATGACTTTATCTGGAGCTGGCTTAGCTAGCCACAAGCGTTCACATGGAGATCAATCTTTCTTTGATGGCGAAAACATTGCAGGGCACAGATGTTCTGTTTGCTCTGTGGTCTGTAAATCGAGTGGAGGTCTGAAGCGTCATATGAGTGTTCACAGTAGAGCAGCAGCAGTTGGTATCCCTCAATCTCAGTTTAAGTGTGACCTTTGCAACAGACTGTGTAAGAGCCACCTTTGTTCTCACAGAAAATAGGAATTGATGCATCTTGTTCACATCTCCACATGTATATATGTGTGTGTGTATAAGTGTATATATGTGTATATATGAAAAAAAAATTTAAAAAATACATGAAAATGATTGAGTAATCAGCAATAAAGCATGGGAAAGATGATCTTCTTCTATCAAGAAGTGACAATCACCATATATATATGCATGTATATATGTATGTATATATATATATATGTATGTATATATATATATATGTATGTATATATATATATATACATATATATGCATATATATATATATATGTATATATGTATATGTATATATGTCTATATATATGTATGTATATATGTACATACATATATACATACATACATATATATATGTATGTATATATGTATGTATGTATATATGTATGTATATATATATGTGTATATATATATGTATATATATATATATATATATATATTTATATGTGTATATATATATATATATGTATGTATATATATATGTAAATGTGTATATATATATATATATATGTATATATATATGTATATATACAGTTTTGAATAAAATAGGTGGAAGTTTCTCAAGAGCTCTTTCGGCTATCATCTCATCAGGAGAAAATCGATAATATTATGTCGAAAATAGAGAGTTCTAATGGGGAACTTATTGAATATGCCAAAAGTGCGGGGACACTAAAATAAATTTATGAACGTTTAAAAATGATTAAAATATTGGCACAACAAGCGAAAAAAAAAAAAAAAAAAAAACTGGAGAAAAGATTCAAAGTTCCCCAAAGAGAAACAATGCGTTTGATGTTTCCTTTTGCCGGCACAAAGAAGGTTGACGCACCGCAATAGAGACAGACTCCAAAATCTTTAAATGGTTTCTGGAGTCCGCTCTATGTAGCACCTCGAACCATTCTATTTTATATCTATCGGCACAGCACGGGGTGTCAAGAGACTATACGTATATGTACCGACGCACTCTATGATGGTCGCTTGACTGCTCCACGGTTTTCTAAAGGGATTCTTATTGAAATCATTTTAATGTGCACAAAATCCATGGTGTTTAGTTTTTGTAATATTATGTACTGTCAGGTCGATGGGGTTTCAATGGGGAGTCCGTTGGCCCCAACTTTAGTGGATATTTTCGTCGGGTACCATGAATCCATTTAGTTCAATTTTATAATAAAACCCACTGCATATTTCAGATATGTTGACGACACTTTTGCTATTTTTCCATCGCAAGGTGAAGCGTTGATATTTTTTAATAGGTTGAATTCTTTGCATGGGGCTCTTAAGTTCACTATGGAAAGTGAGAAGGACAATTCGCTTCCCTTCTTGGATGTTTTTGTCGAACGTTCAAAGGGGGGGGGCTTTCTCACTACAATTTATAGAAAGCCGACATTTACTGGCCTATATGCGAACTGGTTGTCTTTTGTACCAAAATCACGTAAGGTCGGCCTAATTAATACTTTGGTACATAGAGCCCGCATGATTTGTTCGCCTAACAGATTAGACGCCGAACTCGATAAGATCAGGGAAATATTCATCAATAATGGTTATCCTGTTAACCTTATTGATGACTGTATTTTCAAAAAGGTTGCGGATTTTAAATCCCCTAAAAAGTTTGGACCCTTGAACTGCCTGGTTTATTTAAAATTACCGTGGATTGGGGAAAAGAGTAACAGACTTTCCAAACAGATTCGCAGAAGTATTTACAACTGCTTTTATTCTGTGTCCTTGCTTTTGGTATATACTATGCGACCTGCTTTTCCGTATTTTCGCAAGGATAGTTTACCTTACATCCAAAATAGCAATATTGTATATCAATTCAAATGCCAATGTGATGCTGGTTATGTTGGGCGAACATCTTTGCATCTTTTGACTCGTATAAACCAGCATGTTCCATCGAAGATCAGACAAGGGAGGATGGGGTCTGGTGGTCTCCCTCCTTCTGCAGCCTTGGACTCTGCTATTGGCCAGCATTTGGTTGACAACCCGTGCTGTGCCGATACATATAAAATAGAATGGTTCAAGGTGCTACATAGAGCGGACTCCAGAAACCATTTAAAGATTTTGCATACAAAGTATTTGATGAAACTGCAAGTAAGTCAAAGATCTTACTTGATAACAAAAGTGAAGCAGAGGGAATATGGTGAAGAAAAAGGTGATTTCACATGAATGGATAGTCAGGTGAAAGGTAAGGTATCCAATGACGGTAAAATCCAAAGATGTAAGTCCAAGAAAGTTAATTTAACTTTCCATTCGCACAAGTAAAATCCAAGGAAATCGCATAATTGGAAGATGGTCCAAAATAATCCAAAAGGCCAAAATCCGTGGAATAATTCACAAATACGTACAAGGAAAAGGGGGGAAAATTCCAATAATAATAAAAGAAAAATAAGATATGCTTTAAACACGGCTGCTGAGAACAAAGTGTAATTAAACAAAATCAGTAAAGAAGAAGAGAGAGAGAAAAAAAATAAAATGGTGATAGAATTAAATATAAATTAGAAAAGCAAATGTTAAAATGACCCAGACAGGATAACGTTAAAAGGCGCGAATAATATAGGGCAAAAAAGAAGGTCAACTGAAATGTACAGTTTATTACTTAAGAAAATGTCAGTAAGAGTAATTAATAGACACTAAATGGAAAAAAAAATAAATAAATAAAAAATAAATTTTATTTGATATATATATGTATATATATATGTGTATATATATATTTGTGTATATATATGTGCATATATATATGTATATATACATACACATATGCACACATATATACATTAACATATACATATATACACACACATATATATATACATATATACACACACATATATATATACATATATATGCACACACACACACACACACATATATATATATATATATATATATATATTATATATACATATGCATGTCATTCAAACACGATATTGTTTGTACATATCATTCAAACACTACCGTGTTTGAATGATATGGTTAAGAGTTAGTTTTACTCATTTTGAACTCCTTTAAAGCTTTACTGCTCACTCATTTTGCAACCAAATTTCAAACAATTTTTACAGTTCATAGCTATACTTTGAAATAAAAATTTTCCATCTTCGCTTATTAAAACAAAAGTTATAATAAAATTACTAGTGTTCAAAAGTCCTCAGAATTAGTAAGGGACGTAAGAAACAGTTTTTTTTTTTGTTCTGATTGGCTGTTGGTTACTATAGCAATATTTTCGTTGTTGACACCTTTATAAATCATAGTGGGAATGTCGCTCACATGCCATCTTATTTAAGTTATATAGAGATACTTAAGTAAAGTGATGCTTTTTGGAGGGTTGATAATATTTCGCTCACAATGTCACCTGTTAATTTTGTTTCTCTCTATTTTTTGTCTGTTCTTTCTGTTTATTTACTTAATTACGTCTTTAATTTCAAGTGACTTAGAGATTATATTTTCTTTTATTGTCCGGAGAAAACATTTTTTTAAGTCATGAGTGAAAAAAAACAAAAAAACTTAAGAAGCTTTTAGAGACGTACTGCAAGCACTAATTAAAATTAAGGAGGCCCTACTAAAAGCACTACTAAAACCAAGTTTCTACCCCCCCCCCATTTCCTGAAAGAGAAAATATTTTTAAGTAAGGTCTGAAAAAGTCGTCAGAATCCACAGGATTGCCACTAAATGCAGTAAATATGGTTATAAATATGATTGAAGTTATATATTATATATTTTTTATTTAAATCATTTTTTTTTAATTCAACGGGATTAATTACATTTATTTGTAAAAAAAATCACCTTAAAATAAGTTAAAACAAAAAAATATTGTTGACTTTGTGTATGCTTTGAATAGCAGCAGTGGCTTTTAATATCAGTCTTAAAACAGGGTGGCCATGAAATAGGTAAGCAGATGAATTTAATGAAACTGAGTCCCATATCAGACAGACTTATTATTTTCACACAGGACTTTAACCTTCAAAACTCATTAATTCCACGAAGGACTTTCACCTAACATTTTAATCATAATGACTTCAAAAGAACTTTCACCGATCGGACCTTTGTTTATTCACCTTGTTGTTTTTGTTAAAAAATAAATGTGGTGCATTTAAATCAGAAGGAGGTGACGTTTTGTTTCATTCACTTTTTTTTTGGGGGGGGGGTTAATTTTACTTAAACTTCGGAACCCCTACAACTGCAGCAACAAAAGTTAAAAACAAAAACAATTTTCCTATATGAAAAAAAAAGCAAATCAAACATCATGAATAAATCTTTAAAGATATAAAGAACTTGAAGCGTAAAAAACTTTTTAAAAATTACTGGTTTCGGCATTAAAGAACCTGAAAAGGGTTGATATGCCATAAAAACAAAAAGAACCAAACAACCAACCAAACTCTTCTACAATAAATAAAAAAAAAGACGGCTGCTTTTATTGGAACTTTAGCGTGTTTTAGATTATTTTTTTATTTTTTAGTGAAAAAAATTTAATGTTGATACATTTTGTGTTTATTTTATCTAACACTGGAGTGAAGGTGGGGACTTGCCGGGTCGTAAAATATGCTGAAATATATTTTTAATTCATGTAGATTTCGTATTTATTATTATAGAGCCAATTATCTATTGAATATTTTATATATATATATATATATATATATATATATATATATATATACTACTGATTTCAAAAGTTT
The DNA here is from genome assembly GCF_053919585.1 of Euprymna scolopes. NCBI lineage: Eukaryota > Metazoa > Mollusca > Cephalopoda > Sepiida > Sepiolidae > Euprymna > Euprymna scolopes. Next base: position 58,725,060 of record NC_136494.1, read on the forward strand.
TTAAAAAAATGACTAGAATCAACCCAAAACATTTAGTACTTTAGTGCTGTTTCCTCATGTAGTGCTCCAGCTACGTTCCGTACTGTTTAAGCTAACCTGACAGATCGATAAGAAAGATTTAAAATTAAACATCGTCTAGCTACGATTGAATTTGTGCATGCATAAAACAAAAAGAAATTTGTTGACAAGTTAAAATGAACATTTTGTATTTCAACTTGGTATCATATTTCTGTACGTACTATTCATATATTCAAACAAAGATTTACTCGTTGGTGTATAATTACTATTTTCTGTTAATTTCAGTGTTATGTGACTCGTAGCTTAAGAATTTATCGGTTAAATATTTACACACAAGTACATCTACTGTTTTATTTATATAAAGATATCTTGTCAAACCGAATAGCTGACAACTTTCACTTTGCTACTGACCATTTATTGTTATTCTGTGTTATTGACAACATAATAACATACTTAGTTAATATTTATTTAATCGCCCTGTCTGCAGGGCTAAATATTCATCGACTGCAACCTTTTGCAGAGGGGTACTTCCTTTCTGAAAACAGTCACCTGTTGGTGCATGTGGCAATATGTGATATCATTGGACAGAATCCTGGTGACTAGGCATTCGTTCACTTCAGTCCTTACCTACAGATCAGCTTATTTTAAATTGAATAATATATAAAAGCTATTCTTTTTTTTTTTTTTTTCAAGCTGGGGATTGGACTATCTTAACAAATGTCAGACATTCATCTGCATTCTTATACATGTATAAATACGAGAATTTTTTTAGAGATTCTAGCCGTTCTTTTAATTGTAATTGTTTGTATCTTTCTTTTACTTGGTTCACTAGGTATATTTGTCAGAGAGTTATTGAAATTCTGTTTCATGAGTTCGGCTGTTCCTATAATTACTAGAATGATGGAAGTCTTCTTTAGATTCCAGTTTCTTTTATTGTCATACATAAGATTAAGCTTAAAAATGTGCAAAGAAATCAAAATTAGTTTACTGTTTCCTGAGCAACGCCAAGTAAGTACAACTAGCATAATATGTGTTTAAAAACTTTTAAGGAAAACATTAAAACTGTTCAAAAATAAAAATAAAAATTAAATAGTTCACATATTAAAGTATAACTAGATTTTAAAACCTGAAAATCAATACTAAAAATCCTTAAAACTTTGCTTTTGTTATTTTTCATGCTGTGTATATTATATACTATTTTGGTGTGTCTAATTACCTAAATATATGCATGCACAAAAGTCATCTGCGCATGTGCAGTGTCAGCTAACAAATACATGAAATTCATTTGTGCTGTGCAAATTAATGAACATTGGCAAATGAAAAAACAAGCGCTCAAAAATCAGTCAATTTTACTTTAAACAAATCTGCACTATTATTATTCCAGATGTTGTATTCGTTTTATCATACCAAATTTAATTTTGTTCTTTCTAATTGTCTTACATATGAAGTTGATATTTCCCCTGTTTTATTGACAGGTATAGTTTATTGACCAAAAGCAACATACAAAAATCTATCTGGGCAGCGATTTAAGCCACTTATTGGTGCATGTTTTTAGAAACTATGAATTTAAAAAAAATTTTCAAATTAATTGGTTTTTATAGTTAATCCTGCTGTATTTCGTTTCATAAAAATCATACATACAGAAATTTAATACAGTTTTTGTTTTTACACTGACCTTGGGTTTGGGATTTTCCTATTGACAACAAAATTAACAGTCTCTGCCATCTCTGAAATAGTCTTTCCCTATTGATTACGGTGGGTTGCTGGTTCTGTACAGTTCCAGAAGGTTCAATTTCCCAGGCTTTGCCTTCTCTTTTTGAGAAGAGGTTAGTTTATTGCTAATTGTATAACGTGCATCTAACGGGGAATGCCGATGGAGCTGCTCAGTCATGTTTTGCAGGCCAGAATGCTCCTCCAGAGGGGCTGCTGGCTTTTCAATCTCACTTTCTGATCTTAGTATCACATCTCCTTGCCATGGGAGAGATGTAAAACTGTTACACCTATATATATCAGAAAGACTTATTTTTATTAGATGCATAATTTGGTAGCACTGTTATTATTTTGTATTCCAAACTCACAATTGTATTATATTTTCAAACTATGCAAGAGACGTTCCTACTATCTATGCTTTTTTTTTTCTCAGACGAGTTTTCATATTATATATATATATATATATATATATATATATATATATATATAGTAACGTCCAAAACTAAGGGACAAAATTTTGAAACCTAATATTTTTTAGAAATAACAACTATGAAAAGCTGAAATTTTGACAACTGGTAGTTGTTATCATCCATAATAACATATTAAAATTTGAATCATTTGCAAAAGATAGAAAAAGAATTATAACAATTATTTATTCATTTTCAAAATAGGAACGTCCAAAATTAAGGAACAAAGTTGTAAAAAACAATGTAAACAACCAAAAAACAATAAAAATACATGTACAATCAATATTTAGTAAATGAGCCATTGCTCTCAATAACAGCTGCACATCTTCGACTACAAGAACGAATCAGTTCTTGACAATCCTCGATACTAATTTTAGACCATTCTTCTTGAAACTTCACTCACAAATCCTCCGTGTTAGTGGGATTTCTTTCCATAACTTTCACTCCTAATATCTTCCAAAGATTTTCTATTGGATTTAAGTCAGGACTTTGCGGTGGCCAATCCATAATTTCGAAATCTTGCTCGATAAGGTAACTCATTACCACTTTTGCCTTGTGACATGGGGTATTATCTTGCATAAAGGTAGCCCTATCGAAACCTGAATTCTGTATAATTGGCACAACATGATCTTGAACAATGTTTTTATAGATCTGCGCGTTTACACGAGTTTGTAACCAGCATTGTATCTTGGCTAAAAAACATTCCAAATATCATGACGCTTTCGTCCCCAAACTTGACAGTTTTCTTAGTACAGTTTGCACTTAATCTTTCACCAATACGTCTCTTTACATTGTTTTTTCCATCATTTCCAAATAAATAAAACTTGCTTTCATCACTGAAAAATACTTTTGTCCAATTTTCATATGTCCAAATTACATATCTGTTTGCAAACTCTAATCTCTTCTTCTTATTCTTTGAACTAACAAGTGGTTTCTTCCCTGGGGTTTGATTAAACAGCTCTATTTCTTGCAGTCGTCTAGAAACAGTCTGTCTTGACACATTAACACATGAGGTACTATTCATAACCCTTTTAATTTCTGTGCAAGACTTAAAATGGTCCTTTAATGACATACACTGCATTATTCAATCTTCTCTTGCCGAAGTTTTGCTGGGTCTGCCGGTTTTAAAAGCACTATTTTGCCAGTAGCATTGTAGGATTTAATAACCCTGCCTACAACACTCTTGGGACGTTTCACTTTCTCTGAAATCTCTCTAATAGTGTGCTTTTCCTTATGTAGCTTCACAATAGCTTGTCTCTCAGAGTAATCAAGTTTTGGGTGTTTCGCCATGGTGCCAGCTGATGCAACGTTTACAAATGGCCAAGTAAGATTATTCTTTAGAGGAAATAAAAAAACAAATGAATAAAGCATACGGTTTGCATTGTTTTTATCAATTTTGTCCCTTAGTTTTGGACGTTCCTATTTTGAAAATAAATAAATAATTGTTATAATTCTTTTTCTATCTTTTGCAAAGGATTCAAATTTTAGTATGTTATTATGGATGATAACGACTACCAGTTGTCAAAATTTCGGCTTTTCACAGTTGTTATTTCTAACAAATATTAGGTTTTAAAATTTTGTCCTGTAGTTGTGGATGCTACTGTATATATGTATAAATTTGAACATTAGCGGAAATCTCTCTAGAGCTATTTCGGCTATCATCTCATCAGGAGATAAATCGATAGCAATGAAAAAAATAATACTAATGGCGAAAATAAAGAGCAATCGGGGAATTTTTTAATATTTAAAATGACAAAAGACGGTTAAAATAAACAATTTAATTCAATAAACGAGTATAATATGATTAAAATGGCATCGCGTGGGAGAAAAAAGGAAAACAGAAGAGAGATGATCAAATCGTTCTGCTGACACAAAAAAAATTTCGAATCGCGATTCACAAATTTTAAAATGATTTTTGGAATCCGCTTTATGAAGTTCCTCAAACCACTCTATTTTATACTTATTGACAATAAGGATTCTCAACCAAATGCTGACTAATAGCAGAGTCTAAAGTTGCAGAGAAGGGAGACTCACAGATCCTACCCTACCCTGTCTAACTTTGATGGAACGTGCTGGTTTATATAAGTCTGAAAATGCGAAAAAGTCTGCCCCACATAACCAGCACTACACTGGCATTTAAATTGATAAATAATATCACTGTTTGGGATGTAAGGCCAACTATCCTTGCAAAAAGAAGGAAATGCAGGTCTAGTAGTATATACCAAATGTAAAGAAACAGAGTGGAAGCATTTAATAATACTTCTAACAATCTGGTTAGTTAATTTTACACCATTATCTCCTATGTTACATGATAAGGGCTGTCCCCTTTTCATGTAAGTATAAAAATAGAATTTAGTTAAAATGAAAATGAAATAGCATAGGCGAAATTCGAACCTCGTAATTTAGTTTTAGAAATAGATTACGTATGAGGATTTAAAAATGTAAAACAAACATTTGTTTAGAATATAGATAAATATTTCAAGGAAAGAATGTGAACTCTCAAGTTTGTTATGAAATTTTAAATTGAAAGAATGCAGCTTATAAGATAATGTTTTTAACATATTGGAAAAATAGGTTACTGAGAAATAGGAAAAGTTTTGGACACGTATGTCCAGAACACGTGAAAGAAGGCACATGTTTTAACATGTGTATGACGTCACGGAAAATATAAAGTTCTAGGAATAGAGAAAAACTTTAGTTAGAAAACAGTCAGTGAGAAAATCAGAGAGAGTCAGTCGTCTAGGAGCGAGACGTCACTTCAAGAAGAAAATGTGAAACTTTGAATTCTTGATGATGGAAACAACAACGGCCGGTCGTGTGATGAAATAAACCATCATGTGTTTTGTAAAGCTCGTCTTGTCTTATGATTCTTACAAAAAGGTAAAGTGAAATTGTATTATATATTTGTGTTATAAAATGTCTTTTCATACACGTCTCGACTTCTCATATCCATCATGAGAATCTACATCATGTCTACACAATGTCTGAACAGTGAACACTGTCTCCTCACTCCAAGAGCTTTCTCCTTCTTCTTCAACAGATCTAAAGAATGAACATTTAAAATATAAGAATCTCTCCTAACATGAACAATCTCTCTAAGTCTCTTACAACATCTCTCTCTCTCTCTCTCTCTCTCTCTCTCTCTCTCTGAGTCCTTCAACATTCCTCTCTCTGTAATAAGACTCTCTCTCAATGAAACCCCTATATATAACACTATCCATGGTAATTTTAAATAAACAGGACATTTTAGAGGCCTAAATATATTAGGGGATTTGAAATCTGTAATCTTTTTATTAATACGATCATTAATAAGGTCTTCTGAATAACTGTTATTAATAAAAATGTCCCTGATCTTATCCAGTTTGAAGTCTAGTCTACTAGGTGATCAAATCATGAGAGATCTATGTACCAACATATGAATTAAGTTGATTTTTTGTGATAATTAAATTCTGACCACTTCATCCATCCTTTCCAATTCTTTCAAGATGTTGTTTATCACTAAATGATATTCTCATTAATCCTTATCCTCGAGTGACTTTGAGACTTGGTAAAACAATATCTTCTGTCTTTTACATCTTGTTGCGCTTTGCTCTTTTGTATATCAATCAATTTGATTGAAATACTCCTTCATGGTGAATTCCATGATAAATCTAATTTCCGATATTTCTTTTTGAATTAAATTATTAATTTTTAATCGACAAGTAATCATCAAAAATTAGAAATAAATAGAGATATTATTGTAGATTAAAACTCCCAGACCCTCCAACAAAAGTGAAATACTATTTTTTTTAGGCGATTACGATTGAAGATCCTGAAAAATTTTAGCAAAATGATGAAAAAAATTTTAGAATTTAGTGGGGAATGGGTTTTGCATATAAATTTAACATAAAAGGATCCTCCATTTCTGGGCTATTTTAGTGTTTATAAGCAATTTATCATTTTTTTAGGGTGTGGGTGGAGATAAATTTTGTGCATTGTTTGGACGAGGGATCTATATTTCTAGGCGATTATATGTGATTTTATGACGTTGCCAGTCAAACCTAGGGTCAGTGGTAAACAAATTTAGTTAAAAGCTCTAAAAATTTAGAATAGTCCGGAAATGAGTATCATTTTATGCTTCATTTATTTCTGAAACTGACCTCCTACCTTAAATTTTAAGATATTTTCCTTTTCTTTCTTTAAAATTTTTTTTCCGGGTCTTTACACATAATGCCCACCCTCCCATCAAAAGTAGCATCTCTTTTTTTTTGTTAGCTGATGGTCCTGATATACAAATTTACCAAAATAGAATGTCATGATCAGAAATGTAGCTAAAAATTGTCAAATTTCATCAATTAAGCGCTTAAATTATTTTTATGTTACTTCCAAACATCTTAAAACTATGTTTGATAAAGAAATGATATATCAATCCTTGTCTAGAATTTCCTACATATTAAAAACGAAATTAAAGAAAAATCTGTACCCATGACAAAATGAAAATACCATATTCCAAAAATTATGTGAATTGATCAAGTAGTTTTATTTTTAAATAAGAAAATCAAATTTTATGAATAACTGGAGATCGGCTGTCTTGTCTACACTTTTGAAAACAATCTAAAAGAAACAAAGGGAGATAACCCAACATAATTCAAACTTGCGAGATTTATGTTGTAATGCCCTTGAATTTCCATTAATTGCTTTTTTTTTTTATAAAAGTAAAACTACTTGATGAATTTACGTAATTTTTGGAATATGATATTTTTGTTTCGGGCATCCACCATACAGATTTTTCTTTGCTTTTCTTTTTTAATATAGGGAGATTTGGGTTTGGACAAGAAACAAAATATCACTAAGGAAAAAAAACCTGTTTAAAAGAAAATCTCCTGATTTTATTTTTTCAATAGCGGGGGTTAGGGAGCGCTCAGTCTTTCCCGGTAATAAAATATGCTTAAATATATTTTAATTCATGCAGATGTTGTATTTATAATAACAGAGCCAATTTTCTATTGAATATTATATTGTACCTAATATATAGTAGTGATTTCTAAAGATTAAAAATGAAAATGGTTTTGGTGTCATCAGCTAGAGTTGAAAGCAAAACATTTAGCACCCCAGCTGCATTCCCTACCATTTGAGTTATCAACAGATAGATAAGAAACCACTTCACGCTATGAATGAGTTTGCGCATGTGCAAAAGTAATAGAAAATGTCGGCAAGTCGAAATAAACATTTTGCATTTCAACTTGCCAACATATATCTGCACGCAATAATTATCCACCAAAACAAAATTTTTACTTGTTATAAAACATCCTTGGTGTACGATTACTATTTCCTGTCATTTTTTGGAGGTTATCAAACAAACGTGTTTCTTTGATTCGTGGAAATATGTTCAAAGAAATTTCTAGATTAAATTTCAGATTTTCTATATACAATTGTTCAGATTACCGATATTTTTTCTGTCATTATGTAGTGGTTGGATTCAGATAGTTATGTAAACTTGATATTCAAATTAGAATAATGTTTTCGATTTCATTTTATTATTCAGCTGATTTTGTTCTCTTTCACTTTAGTCTGGGACCTGCTTATTGCCAGCTGTTACCTTTCATTCAAAACTCTTTCTCTCTCACACACACACATATATATATATATATATATATATATATATATATATATATATATATATATATATATATGCTCCTTTTCTTTTCTCCCTTTTTCCTTCTCCCTTTTCTCTCTCTCTTACTTCCATTTTCTTGGTTTTTAAATATCCATATGCAATATCTTTCCTTTTTATTTTCATTTTAACTTCAATCATTTGAGGCTATGAACGGATAATTTTAATTTATTGAAACAATTTGTTGTGAATTAAGTTAATGCACTTGAGGTTATAATAATAATAATAATAATAATAATAATAATAATAATAATAATAATACATATTTGGCTCTACTAACGTATTGAGCACTTTTTATCCTTGTGTTTTATCATATATACCTTTTAATATATATATATATATATATATATATATATATATATATATATATATATATATAACTACTTCATTTACTCACATAAAATTAATATACGAAAGTATAGATGTATGCATAAACTTTAAGTATTTACTTCAAAAGTGCTCAATAGTAGGTAGAGCTAGTTAGTAATTTATAAAATATATATGGCGATTATTTTATAAATTACTATATATATATATATATATATATATATATATATATATATATATATATATGTTTGCCTTGTCATGCACAGACAACTGTTTCACGCTATCATGACTCTGTAGTCATAAACATTAAAATTCTTTTCCTCTCGTGGAGAACAGCCCCAGCAAAGCTGACTAATCAGACTCTTGGATTTATTTATTTTGACTTGATCTCATCTGGAGTCCTTCAGGATTCCATCACTCATACTTTATCAGAAACCTGCATCAAGTCCATAATGTGTCTTGATATCTCAGATACTAGGTGATATGGTAGACTGAGGAAAATTTGGCTCAAATGTGTTAGAAGTTAGCAATCAAACAGATACCAACTCTTTAGATTGAATCACATTGCAAATATGCATGAGAGTCTGTGACACTCACAGCATTCTAAAAACCAAAGTTGGATGAAGAAGAGGATATACATCGACTTGATCTCTTCTCAGTTGTCCTGTAGTAGTCATAGACATTAGCATTCCTTTTCTCTTGCAGAGATCAGCCCTAGTGAGATGGTTTGGTCACACAATGACCAATATTTGAAAATATTTGTACTGCTTTATTGTTTTCTTAATTTCATTGATCCAGAGGAAGTCTTGCAATAAAGACGAAACGTTGATGAACATATAACTTGGTTTTTATCTCTCTATCTCATCAGAATACTATTTCCATTATTTTCATATATATATATCCTTGTAATTTTCATTCCAAATGCCAAAAGATACACCTGATACCACAGATAGATCTGAGAGCTATCCAACCTCCATGATGTCACTCAGCAGGTGATCTTTGCACCTAACAGAATTCTCTATAATTGAGTGCTTAACAATTAAAAAAAAAGCAGTTGATGATTTGTTCACTGGTTGTTATTCTACCATCCCTTTGGATTTTAAGATGGAATGGTCCCTGATTTATTAAATGCAACCCTTTATTCAATTCAGTGAACTTGCTGCTTTGTTATACTTTGTTAAGTTACTCTAGACATAGCATGAAGCCACTTTATGTAAGGAGCTAAAAAGAACAGAAAATTATCAAATTGCATAATAACAGAAAGGAAGAGGAAAATAACTTCAAATAAATGAAGAAACAAAATAATCGAACTTAAAGCCGAAAAATTAGCATGGCAGTTATCCACACAGAAATTCTTCAAGGTCACACATTCATGTGCAACATGTCACTTGAAGATACCCCAATATTTAGTGATACTGATGGAGAAGCTTCTCAAGAATTCATTCTCTTGTATCATCACCAGTTTTGTCAGCCTCTATTCTCTATCAGACTCTTAATAATAAAAAGAAAATAGAATCACTTCACGATAAACCAAACCTGAAAGAGATCCCCCACTACTAGCGTTCAACCCTCTGAATTCCAAATAGAAATGCTAAAAATTAACTCTGAAACAGTGAAGGAAGGAGGAAATCACAAGTTTGGCTGACAAAGTTTACTCCTAAACAAGTAAGAAAAGATAACAGAAGAACTTGATATATTGAGTGATACTCATTAGTTATTCAATTCTGCTTTATCTTATCTTGACATATTCCAATATATATATATATATATATATGTATATATATATATATATATATATATATATATATATATATATATATATATATATATATACAAACGTTGTTAAAGACAACAAGAGAGCTTCCATTTAATTAAACCTTTTTTTACTTTTCAATTTTTCTGATCATCTTTTTAGTGTGTAGATCGCAAGAATTAATATAGGTTTCATTCGAAGTTGGCTGTGGTGATGCTTTTCACCTTTCCAAAAAAACACCATCAGCAAGGATGCGTGAATATTATTTGCGAAATGGGCTGGTAGGGTTTTTTTTTTTTAAATAATAGCACCAGTGAATGTGTGCAAATGCTATCAAGGCCTGGTGCAGAGGCGGGAGTGCCCAGCTAGTGGGTCATTTAGGGAGTTGGAGTTATGACAAGCATTTGAGTGTGTTTTAGCTGGAATGAAATGGGATTTGGTTAAGGGCAGGTTTTTGTGTTTTAATGTATATAGCTTCAAGTATTTTTAACTTCTTGACATTGGTTTCATGGTGTATTATTTATGTGTTGCTGACTAGAATTTCTATAACTTTGGAGGAGGGCAGTTATGTTTTTTGTAAATGTTGTAATATTGCACTAGATTGTATTTTATGCATGGTAAGGTGACGTGATAGGGTGGTGGTTGTGTAACCGATGTAATCAATGTAAGATTAGTTTTATTGTTGTTACAGAAGTTTCACTCTGCCAAGAGGCATTTGGACTTATAAATAGTGTTGGTTCGTTCTCGTGGTTTGAGGTTAGGGGAGGCAATGTTTTTTACTACTAGATTTCAGGTTTAAATTTTTTTATAATATATGATAAGTTTAATGTTGTTGCTGTCAGTGACCTTTTCTTATTATTTAAAGCCCAGATGCATTTGGTTACAGGTTAATGGTATTAGGATTTTGATGTTGCCGGATATTACTATTTGTGCTGGTATTTTCTCAGTTTTGGAGAATTGATTTATTTGCTGGTCGACTGTATAGTTTGGAAATCCGTTATTGATAAGGACTTGCTTGATATTTTTTAGTTCGAGGAGAAGTGTTTTTAGGTTGGCACGGTTAAGGTTTTTGATGATAGCTATTTTGTAATGGTTAGGGCATTCTCTCTTAATATTTAGAAGGCAAGAATTTAGGTTGGTGATGTTTTTAGTTGGAGGTGCTGAATGTGCTGTTGGAAGTATCTATGAGAACGCCAAGGAAAGGAATTTTGTTATTCACATTTAGTTCTATGGTGAATATGAGTATGGAGTTATCTTGGAAAAAGTCCTTAAGTGTTAGTATTTGTTTGTTGCTGTCGGCTAGGATGCATATATTTCTGCCGTACCATATTTTTGTTATAGATGATTTACTAGTGTTATTAAATGTCACTCATGTAGAACTCACTGAAAATCAGCCCAAGAACAGAACCCATTGAAGCGCCATCTATTTGGGTGTAGCTATTACCTTTGTAGTCATAAAATGGTACCTCAATAGAACAAACTACTAATAACTTTTTAAGTAGATTTTGTTAATTTTAAGGAGAGAGAGACGAGTTGTTGTATATATTGTCAAGGATGATATCTATTGTTTCATTAAGAGGTACGTTTATGAAAAAGCTTTCTACATTGAGGGATGTGATGATTTTGTTGTCAAGTTGTTATACTTTTAGGATTTGTAGTAATTTTTGTGTGGATTTGGCACTGTATTTACGGTGTAAATATTGGCTGATGAAGTCATTGAGTACTTAAGTTAAGGAATAGATTGTGGTCAAGACTTGTGATATGATGTGCCGTAGGAGAGAGTTTAACGGTTATGTATAAATATCCAGGTTTGTAATCTCCAATAATTTTAGGAAGTTGGTAATTTTCAATCTAGGCATTATTGGCAGTGATGAGTTCGTTGATTTTCGTTTTTAATAAGCTCGTCGAGTTGTTGATTCTTTTGAATTTTGTGCAGTGGCTAGCAGTTTTTTTGTGGTAGTCAGATTTATTTAGTATTACAAATATGTTTTATCTGCTTTTTTATTGTGATATTGGTGTGGTTGCCGAGATCATAAGTGGCTTTTTTTTAGGTTAGAGGTTAATCTATATATCTATAAAAGTGAAAGTGTCTGTCTGTGTACATTTCCCTACACAATAACTCTGTCAATTTTCAGTCTACAGACTCGAAATTTGATATACAGGGTATGGAGATTTGGAAAAATCTTTGTAATCCGTTTTCGGCCAGAAATTTGGCTGTTAAGGAGTCGAATTCAACGATTTGACCTTTGAGAACTTTACCAAACTCCTCTGCCAATTTTGGGTATAAACATTGAAATTTTAGATATAGGTTCTTTGCACCTTAATAACTTGATTTGAGCCCAAAACAATAAATATTAAGGGGTCATAATAAAGGTCAAAGTTAAAAAAATTTGATCTCTGCGGTCTCTACCAAATTACTCAGACAGTTTCTGGTCTAAACATTTGAAATTTTACATAAAGCATATTCAGAGATAGGCCAAGCTTTTTAATCGGTTTCGGTGGAAAATTTGAGCTATTAATATATAAATGTATGTATGTACATTTGCATGTCTGCCTAAAACTTTCGACAGAGCCGACGGATGTTCACAAGATCAGTATCGTTTTGAAGCTCGACCCTTCAGATGACAAATACCGAAAAATTGGCTAAAAACATTAATTTCTTCATCTTCAACTGGGCACTTTTCTACAGGGAGGGGTCGCTTTTTTCACCGATATTTTCGAAAGTTTTTCGATTGTCTAGCCTTAATTTAAACCTATGTCACTTCCGGTTTGGTGGTGATCGTAACAGAAAAAGCCATCACATTTTTTACCGTTCTTTTCCTACTTCGCGGTACAGGTTCGAGCCTTCCTTCCTACTACCACTTTTTTTTTTTTTGCTCAACACACACCTCCAAACACCTGGACAACGCCGGGCACCCATGCTAGTTATATATATATATATATATATATATATATATATATATATATATATATATATATATATATATATCCACATTTCTAATTTGTAAATTGAGGCAGTTCTTCCATATTGTAGCTGTAATTGGGTATTTTCCTGGATCTTAGAATAGTTTCTTGCCTAATTGTTATATTTCAATATACATTTGCCTGTCTTTCTTTCTGATACTATGAACTTTCCCTTACCCCCAAATGTTAGGAATTAAAAAAAAAAGACGAGAAAATAAGTTTATCAGTAGAACAATGGAAGCTGACATAGATTACAGCATATTTCATCTTTGACTGCTTTGTGTTACTCGATGAGTCTGTCTGAGGATGTGTCCTTCTTAACATAAATGCACTAAACATTGATGTTATTGTTTGCTTCCTTTCCCTTTGCAAAACTCAATCATGTTTTGCAAAGCCAAAAACAAAAACACATTTTCTCTACAAAACAACCAAGATATAAATATGCAGCATAAAAAACTGTTACCAAAATGATTAAACCCGAAAAAGGTTGATATGCCATAAAACAAAACAACCAAATCAAACACCATAAATAAATATTTGAAAATATAAATCACTTGAACAATAAAGCTTTTTTTTTTTTCCAAAAATGACCAGATTCGGCATTCAATAACCAAAAAAAAAAGGGTTGGTATGCCATAAAACAAAACAACCAAACCAAACATCATAAATAAATATTTGAAGATAGAAACAACTTTAAGCATAGAAACTTTTCTCAAATTAGTGGATTAAACATTAAATAACTCTGAAAAGGGTTGATATGTTGTAAAACAAAACAACCAAACAACCATCTTTATCTGTGACATATTTTATTCGTTATTGTGATTGGCATAGGTCACAACATGTCAAACTGTGATCAACCAAATTATAACATGGCATGATAAGATTGTGGAAATTGCATAACTAATCATTTAATAAATCAAGATTCTTTATTTAATGTCATGATCAAAAAATTTTAACCATATCATATACAGAATGTATGTCACATATCTGCATAAAGTATAAATATTTCAACTATTTCATGAATAAAAGAGAACTGAAACCAATTAAATGTATTCATTTTTTTTAGTTTTAGCTGAAACCACTGTCAAAAATTTTCCCCACTCTTTATCTGTGCCAAAACCAAAATGTAGATTTCATAAACAAAGCTTCTTTCTTAGAAGTGCACGCCTGTGGAACTCTGTTCCGTTTGCCTGTTTCCCACCTGACTACAACCTGGATGTCTTCAAGTACAACATGAACAAATTCCTGATGAACCGCCCTCTTAAGTAAGACACTTTATCAAATATCCAATAGTAACGTACTGTACACGCAATAACCCTTATCCCCGAGTGGTCTCCGGGCCTTGATAAGTGGTGACTACCTCTAAAAAAAAAAAAAAAAAAGTATATGAATGTCTATATTTTTCAAGTTCAAGTCGTTAAATCATATTTACAAGCAGCCACATCTAATGTTGCCTGGGAATGAATGGGGGATCTATGCTGCCAGTCCTGAACCCCCATATTACCATTTTTATCATACAGGATCTCCCCCTCCCAAACTTTGTCCTAAAAATCTCACTCATAGGAGAGTTAATAAAATTACCAACCTTTTCTGTAATCAAACCATATTTAGTACTTATCCACCAAATTTCAACCATGAATGTCCAACAGTCTTTGTTTTATCGTCATTCAGTAATATGCAGGGTGACTTTTGTGATTGTCTTAATGTAGGAGGTATTATGTTGAATAGATATCACATTCATTGGGTCTTAAGTCTCCAGACATTTTGATGGTGTGACGGGGATTTCTGTGTACGTTTAGGCTTTTTCATAACTGCATGAATTCAGGCTCCCAAATTCAACAAATTGATTTAAACTAAACTGCAGTGGTAGAAACAGTGTAAAACAAAGCTTACATAACTGAAGTTATGTGTATAGGAAATGGCTTATTTAAAAAGAGTTTAACTCCTCTAAAACATTAAAAATTTGCTGAAATTTTGAGAACGAGTGTAATTATCTTTTAATAGTGGTTTAAGTCTGTTTAAAACTTTCATGAGGTTGAATGACCAAATATTTATAAAAGGTGGGTATTCCTAACCGAAACCTGGTGAGGAAGTAGGGCATTGACTGAATGTTTATTTATACCAAATATGGTTAGATAGGAAAGTTGTAAAGTTTATGAATGACTTTTTCCCATAACGACATGAAGGAAAGAAAAGGAAATTTCGAGTTTATTTTACAATACACATTGGCATGAAAAAGTAGTCAAAAATTCAAATATATCTCCATATATAATATTTTGATATCAGAAATTCCTCTCTCGACCAAAGTACCGTAGGTTTGCAACAACAGATGCCACATACAAATTTATTATGTCTAGACTATTAGCCACTATCTTATACATAAGATAGTGGCTTTAGAATGCCATTTTAGAAACATTTAGTTGTTATAATAAAATCCTACATTTCATCCTAGAAGCGACATCATCACAATGGCAACATCTTTAGAGGAAGTAGTTCCTATTTTTCTCTCTAAATATTAAGTACTCGTACTGCCTCCAGTCATCACCGGGCAGAATTCTGCATTTTCAACAGATATGAGGTTTCACCCTTCATAACTGGATCATAAACTCATAGACATAATCTTTCTGATTCAAAAATAATAAAGTCTCCCTAGATTAATTCTGCTCAATCTGATTGGTTGACCATTCCTATATTCCAGATTAACGGTATTCGTATGCTAAATAAATGCTAATGTATCATTCAAATATGGCGTCATAATGATACCTACTTTTGTCTTCTGAGTAAATTGCTGCATTCATTTTTTTACATTTAACAGCGTAAGTTTGCATTTCCTCTCTCTTTCTCTCTCTCTTTCCTTCCCGATCTCTCTCTTTATATATTTTTCTCAACTCTCTCTCTCATTCGCTCTCTTTTTTCTTTCTCTCTTGCTCGCTTTTTACATTTTTTCACAGCGATGCCGAAGAAAAAATAACAAACATTTGTTTCCTCTCTCTCTCACTCACTCATTTTGTATATTTATTCCAGTAATTAATTATATTTTTTCCAGACGTAATTACGTTTTTTTCTTTTATGTATTTTATTTGAATATACTTACTTTAAACTGGCGCAATCTATTACGTTCTTTGCCGAATTAAAAATAAATGTTTCAGCAATATCATCTACTGGATTTTCAATATTGTGCACACGTTAACTTTTTTTAGAGCAAGGGAGGGGGAGTTTGTGCATTAGGTCCAACTCCACAATTTTCTTGGGAATGTCGACTTTTACAGGTTTTCAACTCATTTAAATTTTGCATAGACAAGATATAATGACCTGTATAATGCACTGCAATTCACTGATTGCCATGTTTGTATGCACATGCAATAAACAAATCTACTTCTCTCCTACCGATACTACCACCTCCTAATATTTTTTTATTTTTGCATTTTCGGGTGGATATGCTGATAATGATTATCACAATTAAATTTGGTGGAATTATTTTTTCACCCCCCCCCCCCACCGAAAAAAACAAACAAAAAGAGGTTGTCTACTCTGAAAACCGTTCTTTACATAGGGATGTTGGGAGTGTCTATTCCAAACGCTGTTCTTAAGATGGGGATGTTGGTGGTGTCTATTCTGAATACCGTTCTTAACATGGGGAGTTTGGGATATCTATTCCAAATGCTGTTCTTAACATGACAATACTCAAATAAGTGAAGTGAAAAAGTCACAATTGTTTTGCTTTAAACGTTAAAAATGACGACATAAAACTGGAATTTACTTTATTACTATTGGTGGATGGGTTAGAAAGGGTATTTATTTGCTCCCCCACCGAGCAAATTAGGCACAAGGCCGAATTTTAAAGTGAGGAGTGAAGGGGAAATGGGGACCAACTCCCCGGGGAGTATGGGAGCTGGATAGTGACAAATGGTATGAAGGGTTTCCCCTACATTGACCAAGGTCTTATATGTGGGGTTGCTCCGACATATGGTCTTTGCTTGACACTTATTGCCCAGGCCCCGAAGAGCCCGGGCCAGGGAAGTATACTTGAACAACAAACGAAAACAGCTAGGACTGTTACCACTGATGTCGATCACTCTAAGCAGTTCATATACTGTGAGAATCCCTAACCTCTAAACTTCTGTTTTTACTTTCCATTATTATTCTAATTGACCATTTTTCGTAATTTTATTAATTCATACTGATTTGCGCATTCCTTTAATTGTTTTTTTTTTGTTTTTTTTTGTTTTTTGTTTTTTAATTCAAACAGTACCTGCATGTTATCGCCCCAAACCAGTACTAATCGCCAGTGAAAGCCAGATTATTTCATTTCGGCCATGGCCGCCAGTGTTCGCAATTGTTCAGGGACAGCAGTAGCAACCAACAACTGGAGTTTACTTTTTTGCAAGGGGGAGGCAGGCTTCTACTGGGCAACGCCGGTTAACGGGTCCTGATAATAACAAATAAATGTTATCAAAAGCAAGGTAAGTTACTCTTCTACCTACCTAAATAAGTTTTTAGTGGTTTTACTCACTTTAAAATGTTTATTTGGTTTGAAAAACAAATAGTGTCGAGCATAAGGTGAGAACAAGAAAAATAGCCGCGAATTTACACCTAAATATTGAAAGACTTGATAAAGATTTTAAAATAAGAATAAAGTAAAATGCTGTTAGAAACCCACACTATAAATGTCACGGTAATATTTATTGAGTGGTTTTCTAATAGTATTTTGTTTTATTTTTAAGTCATTATCTAAGCTTCAACTATTTAGCTGTCAATTCGCGGCCATTTTTTTTTTGTTCTCACGCTAGGCTCTATTTGTTTTTCAAACCGAATAATCGTTTTAAAGTGAGTAAAACCACTTAAAACTTTTCCAGCTAGGTAGAAGAGTAACTTATCTTGTCCTTGATAACATTTATTTGTTATATCTTTGTTATTTTTATCACTTTTTTATGCCAATCTGTCTTGTCAAACAAATCCGAAATTTCTTTCCCCTCCTTCACGTTATCATGGGGAAAAATTATTGAATGTAAGTGGACACTTTGATTTGAATTTAGTTTCAAGACAAAAAGAAAAATTGAACAGTGAAAAAACGAAACATGAAGAAATGGAAAGTTTGAAGTGAAAAAAAAATTAAATAGAAATATCATTTGTAATTTATGATTGATGACTTCCTCAACAGTCTTAGTCCGCTAATGACGTGCCACACCAGGGATCATTGAATTTATTTAACTCTTCTGCAGGAGCTCAGACACACGGTCAAGTTTGAGTTTGATGAAATTATTTCTGTGGAATAAATTGGATTCGAATCTGCGTCGTTAACCACTTAGCCACTGTTATTGGCTACATCACCACTATTCCTGAAAATGATTTGAGCTTGTTCTCAGTCTGCCAAACCAGTAGGACATCCAATGAAACTGATATTTACTTATTTGTTTCAGTAAAAGAAAATTTCATTAATTAAGTATTATTTGTTGAACATTTTCTTCTTTGAATTGACTTTATTTTCATTTGTAATATATTTCAATTTCTATTTAATACATTTTAGCTTGTGTTAGACATAGATAAAAAGCGACAAGGGGGTGAATGAAATAACTGGACAGATATCGTAAAAGCTAAATAAATTGAAGCAGTGAATGAAATTAAAAGAAAAATAGCAAAATATAAAATACATCAAGATTTCTAAAGCAAAAAGAAAGTAAAGGGATTATATTAAAAGAAAACATTAGTAAACAACGAAGCAGAACAAATAATAGCAGTAGTCTTATTAAACATTACTATTATTGTTCCCGGACAACACCAACTTAAAAGATAGGGGTTCCTTTAAACACTCCTGCTATATTTAGGATGTTGAGCACTTTTGGATTGCTATATACCATCTATCAAACGTAATTGTTCTGGAGTAAAGATTGAAAAATGAAAACTGAGGGGGCCATATACATGCTAGTGAAACAACCCAAATAAATAAAGGATGTTTCTAAAAGCACTACTAAAACAACCATTTACGAGTTCCTTGCCACATCTTCCTTTTAAAGAGGTTTTTTTTTTTTTTTTCAAAAATAATACATTATTACATTGAAAAACTCGACCCCCTCCCAATCGACATAATCTTTTCTAGAACTATGCACTTAGCGATTCGGAAATACTCCCATTAATTTTACATGAGAGTGCACTTTTATATTTTTTGTAGATTCTCTTTTCTTTCCATAAGGAACACACACATACACACATGCATTGAGTTATATATATATGTATAGTTTTTATTTTTCTTTATGTAAATACAGTCATATCTTGCTACGATGTGCAGACCGTTTCGATCATTATTGATCTCATCAGGCAAGAACATTTTAAAATTAAAAAGGTGAGGTATAAGAACATTAACCTTGTTTCACGCCAGTCATGGCAAAGTATATTTTCTCTCCTCTAAAATTACAAATGGTCTTGAAACCTTTTCAATTTTTATATTTTCTTGCCTGATCAAATCAATTATGATTGAAACGGTCTGCACATCGTAGCAAGATATGACTGTATTTACATAAAGAAAAATAAAAACTATAATTTGCTGTCTTTGATTGAGCACTATCAACGATCCTTGTTAAAATTCAAATATTCTTAATTTTTGGAGATCTTTCAACCTGGAATATATATATATATATATATATATATATATATATATATATATATATATATATATATATATATATATATATATATATATAGCCTGGGTGCCCGGCGTTGTTCCGGTGTTTGGAAGTGTGTACTGAGCAAAAAAAAAAAATGGTAGTAGGCAGGCTTGAACCCGTACCGCAAAGGAGGAAAAGAACATGGAAAAAAGTGAGGTTTTTTGTTGTTGCGCATATCGCCAAACCTAAAGTGATGAAGGTCTAAATTAAAGTTAGTCAATCGAAAGGAGGAGATGAAATTCGAAAATATCGGCGAAAAAAGCGACCCCTCCCCGTAGAAAAGTGCACAGTTGAGGGTGAAGGAATTAATGTTTTTAGCCAATTTTTTGAAGAGTCGAACTTCAAAATGATACTGATCTCATGAAAATTCGTTACTTTGTCGAAAGTTTTATACATACATACATACATTTAAACAGACGGATGGCATTTATATAATAGATTAAATTTTTTTCTTTGCTTGTAATTGAAACGTTGTATATTAATTGAAAATAAAAATTATGTATGTTAATGGATACGTTTGGAAGGCTAACAACAATGCATTTTTTTAAATAAACAAATTTATTTTTTATATCAGATATATTTCAATGCTATACATCCTTATCTGTTTTTTTTCTATTCCTTGTCCACACAGTGGAATTCTGCAAGTGAGAGTATGTCAGACCGTGGGTATTGGTAACGGTTTGATTTTTAAAAATAAAAAGATTAAAAAAGTCTTCAACAGGGGTATCGCACAAATTGATATAATGAAACTTTTTTTCTTTACCTGCATTTATGTATGCAATTTTTATTTTCAAATTATATGCAACGCTTCAAATGTAGGTAAAGAAAAAAAATATTTTTCACTATTTCAATTTGCATGGCTAACGCGATACCCCTGCTGATGACTGTTGTTTTTTATTTTTTTATTTTTTAAACTCGAGCCATTATCAAGACCACCAGACTGACACTCTCTCTCACAGAATTCCACTATGTGGACAAGGAAAAGAAAAACAGACTCTTCATTGATAAGGATGTATAACATCGAAATATATCTGATATAAACAAATAAATTTGTTTATTTAAAAAAAAATGTGTTGTTTTTAGCCTTTCAAACGTATCCATTTATATACGTAATTCTTATATTAAATTTTCAATATATATATATATATATATTATATATAATTTATATATTATATTATATATATAATATATATATATATATATATATATATATATATATATATATATATATATATATATATATATATATATATATATATATATATATAAGAACTCAATTTTAGACTGTAAATTATAATTTAAAAGAATTAAATATTCAATAGGATACTCAAAAAAGAAATATTAAGATTTTCTTAATCTGTGGAGTTTTAAAGAATGTGTTCTTTTCATCAGAGAAAAGATATTAGCAAATGAATATTATAGAGAAGCTATGAATTTGCTAGTACTGGCATAAATTGAAACTGCATTATATGAAAACTCGTCATACATGCAAAATTGGTTAAAGTGAAGAGTTCATGAAATGGAGAAAAGAAATGAGAAATGAAAAAAGTAAATTAAATATAAAAATCCAGATAATCATATATGTATATAACAACAAATAATAGTAAAATGTCCTGTTTCAAAACCAAGATGCATATATTAGGTTTCATCAGATGTCTTATAGCTTAGCAAGCTGATAACAGATTCAAGATGGAGAGATGCTTGTAAAGCCAAGTCAATGGTCTTTGATATGGCACGTTATTAACAGACTAAGACCATTGAGGAAGTCATGCATATGGCAGGGCCTATTGCTTCACTTGTGTCGACCATAATCGGTTGGAACATAAAGACGGCATATTTTGATTACTTGCGATCTTCTGCTGATGCACGTTCAGGGTGTGTTGGCGATTTTGCAAGTTGTGTTGCCTATGTAAAAAAAAAAAAAAAAAGCACAAAAGTTTTGACACAAGTCGTATCCTATAGAAATGACTTGCTATTTGCAAAGGAAATGTGTTTATGTCATCATGTTCTTTGCGATTCTATCTCTCAAGGTCAACTGGTTTGAGTGAGTAATATCTAAAGCTTGTAGGTCGGACGATGTCGTTAAAAGTGTTGTGTTAGGTGTATCAGAATTTTTGTAGGAATTTTTGACACCCCTAACACGAAACTGCAAATAAAATATAAAAAACTCGTAATTTCTCTTTTAAAGGTGAGTTGTTTATTTTCTTTATGGATTATACTTCCAAAATAAACTATTAAAGTTGTATAAAATAGAAATATTTTTTAAAAAATAGTAATGAAATTAATTGAATGTTACGAGTTCAATATTTTTCAATTTTTAAACTTTAAAACTCTATCAAAATCTTTCTATTGATTCAATTTTTACGATATTTTCAGGGTCAATGGGAAATTTTATGCTCTTTCCAATAAATTGAATATAATATTTTAGACAAACGTTTTTTTTTAATTCACGCCCCCCCCATTTTCAAATGTCTATTAAAAAGTAAATAATTAATTTATGTACCAAAGTTTTATATATCACAAATTGAAGATAAAAGATCAATAAATAATATATTCAAATTTAAAACAAAAAAAAGTAATGTTTCTTAGAAATTTACCTGTAAAGTCCGAAGTTTAAAACCTTTTTTTTAAAAAAAACCACGTTGTTTGTTTTTTTTTTTTTTTTTTTTTTTTTTTTTTTTTTTTTTTTTAATGAAACCTTGGTCCTTGCTCCTTTAATTGAAAAAAAAATAGGGCTTGAATTACATTTTTCGAGGAGTTATAAGCCTCGAAAGATAGCGGGTGGAATTATTCAATAGTTTTCACGAAATTTCTGACAATGCTAGTGTTGTGTCTTGTGAATCTGCCGACATTCCTTCTACATCAAACGCTATGAAGTTCATATTTGTCGACTGAGCGGCACCTGTGTGTGACAAAAAGCAGTCACGGTTTTGCAATTTACAACAGATTTGTTATGAAACTTTTTTTGCAATTTTCTTCTTTTAATACATTTCGATAGTAAAACTTTTATTCGGTTTCATTTTTTAATTCTTTTTATTTTGAAACGTGAAAAGCATGTAATGTCATTTTCGACTAGTTTACCGATTGACACATATATGTAAATACTTTTTTAATGATTTCAACAGAATTTATTTCTTTTTCTGACATTTTGTTAAAAAGTAACAAATTCAAATGAATTGGCATCTCTTCAAAATAACCTTTAATTTGGTCAGTTTCTAAACAACAATCATTTAGCAAGACACTTTTACAGATACACGAGAGGAATACCCGTCCCAGAACAGAGAAAATTAATTCCCCAATCAGAACAGTTTTCCACAACTTCAAAATATTAAAATCAAGTATTTATGGAGGATGGAATGCTGAGTGTGTTCTTAAGCTTTATATTGTTTGGAAGTAAATCCATGACTGATACAGTATCGTTATGTTTAGGAGTGAATCCATGTCTAGCGGAGTTAAGTCCATGTGCCAATAATGCGAGTAGTGGAGATTGTTTGCATGTGAAGGAGAAGTATGATTTTGAGTTAGTTGGATTTGTTTGGTCTTAACACTGGCTTATTACCTCGAACCTGCATATAGGTTTTTATAATAGGTGCAGAAACTGTTTCTGAATGCCTATATTGAATTTTAGCCAATCAATCAGATTGAGTTTTTTTTATCCAATCATTTAAATAAAGCAAATATCGAATGCCTTAGACATTGCTTATCTGCTGCTACTGTTGTTGTTGAGCATCATTCGTTCATTTCGTATGAATCATATGATTTTGTTGCCATTCGTTTAATCGATATCTTTCTAGTTAGAAATCTTTCTATAAAAACATTGGGTACTTATGGTAGAGAACACATGGAGATTGCAAACATTCCTAAGGGAAAGTGTTTCTGTGGAACCAACTGGATTCGAACTTGGCACACCCAGGATGTCAGTTTGTTTCATTAACCACTTAGTCACAGTGACCTCCAGCTGCTGTTGTTGTGTGTGTGTTTTTTTCTCTTCTTTTCTTCTACTTCTACTAAAGGGGCAGGAGCCCCACACAATGTGAATACCATTTATTTTTTATACAACAAACAAAACAGTTCAAAATCATTTCACATTTAAGTATTTGCAATAGATATAACAACTGATTTGAAAGAATAGTTTATTTCACTAACACGTCTGAAAAGTTCAGCAGTCAATGTCTGTGAATCAGTGAAGTAAAGGTCGATAACAGTTTGAAATTTTGCAAGGTGAGGAAAGCATAGTTTGTGCTTTGTCTCTCTGAATCATTTTTATTTCTATTTTGCTGTATAAAATCTATTAGCTTGCATTACAACAACTAGAGATGTGAGTAGTTAAAACACAACCAATTCACATCTGTATAATTATAATTTCAATGAAGGAAAATAATTAATCACTGCTACCTGCCTGAACATAAAAAAGTAAAGTCAGTATTGTTCTGTCATATTTAGAAAGATGAAGGATTTTTTTTTAGATTTGCTTAAAAAAAGCAATCCAACACAAATCTGTTACGTATTTAACTTCGGTTATCTAATGAAAATTTGATTCGTATCGTTCGAATATGATGAGCGCTGCATGTGAAAGGATTGTTAGATAAGCTAATAGATGCAGGGAACTATCATCCAACTATGGATGTAAAAAAAAAAAAAAAACAAAAAAAAAAAAAAAAAAAAAAAAACTCCCCGATCTTCGTGTTGCTAGTCACCCATAATACATTTCTTAGTACTTAACAGTTCAACTGAATTCAAACATACCTTGCTCGTTCTTGGCTGGTTCTGGGTATTCATGTCTCCAAAATGAGCTTTCATGACGGTGGACAATCTCGCAGTTGCAACCAATTAATGAAATTCTTCTTACACTAATTTATCACTCTTTTCTTTTAAAGGCAGACAAAATAATTCAAATATGGATCATGTCGAGTGGAAAAGTAATGGTTTCTTAAGACCCACTCTGTTTGATTACATCTTCACTAGTTAATTACGTTGGTGTTGGTTACCCATATGATTGTTAGTTAATTGAATCACAGCCTATCATAGAGAAAGAGAGAGAGAGAGAGAGAGAGAGAGAGTTGATGTGCAAAGTTTTATGTTACATTTTTAACTCCACTTAATATGTATTTCACTGCTTGATCATGTTAGTCGGCCATATTGACGTTTGGCGGCAAGACAAAAAGGGAACAGAAAGGCAAAACGAGAAAGAGAAAATAATGCATGGCTCATAGTTAAGGAAAATGTTTAGTTTAATGAAGCATGTTTTAAAAGCGAATGTTCATCATCTCCTGCTTCATACATAAGCATTTTTAGCTATCTGCCTCAATCCTAGATCCAAAAATAGAACAACATTCATAGTTCCTTCTTTTCACATAAAAAGCCTATATAATAAACTAACATTCTGATGAAGCCTGGTCCAACAACAGATGAGTATTTCTTCAGATTTATTTAAGATAAGTCAATTTTGAGTTTGTCAAATATTTCTTATGGTAATTCCCAATGCCAAAACGTATCTAAGATAATACTGTGGAAAATAATGGAATATCAAACACACTGACTTATGTACTAATATAATTTGTAGAGGTATGAATCCACTGTTCACTCTTCGTTATATCTTGTTAAATTAGTAGTTTGTTTTCAACGAATCGTTTACTAAAGTTATTGTGTTTTGGCATTAAAAATCCCCGAAAGGCTTGATATTCCATAAAACAGATAAACGAAACCAAATTTTAACACTTCAATAGCAAAATCTTCCCAGTTGGGTTAAAAGATCGGTTCTGCATGCAACTATTTGAGAACCATATGTTAAATAATCATTTCCAAAAGACGTTCCTTGTGGTTTCTTATCAATGTTTGTAATAATTTTGAAAATAAATTTTAATAAAAACAAACATGAGTCAGTTGTCAGATTACCTCTACCTGACAATATGTTAAAGTCTTATCTGGGCCTTACTTCTTTATATTGTGTGAATTGTCGTATATTTCGGCATATAAGGCGACCGTCAGATAAGACGAGGTACAATATTGGAGCAAATTTTAATAAATTTATCAAATATCGGCTTTATAAGACGACTGCTAAATCACAAAACCATGTTTGTTTAGCCTGGTTTGCAATATTGGTTTTTAAAGATGACGTTTTAACTTTAAGGGTCGTCTTATGCGCCGAAATATACGGCATTCAAGAAGTGGTGCCATGGAAACGTTCATAACTATTTATCTAATCAATTTTGCATGGTTTTTACTGTTATCAAAGAATATCAAATCCATACATTAAATTTGGAAAAACTGAAAATTAAAATTACGTACAAAAGGATCAAGGTCAACGGTCAAGTTTTTATGAGATAAGGTCTTCATTGGCTACAATATGGGCTAAATACCAAGTCTATGATGAATAAAATTCAACAAAAATGTAACTTTCAACTTTTTACGTGACCTAGATATTTAAAAATTAAAACAGTTCAAAGTTAGGCAATAACTGATATTTTGAATAAGTTTAGTGACCATTGGTCAAGCGATGTGGATGCTAGGCTTTACACAAACAAACAAATATATTGACAAACAAACTTGGCAGAAAAGATAATCTCCATCTTCACGGAGGTAATTAAATATCTAATTACTTTTTAACTAAAAAAGACCAATATTTTGCTAAGAATTGAACATTAGTATGGAAAATAAATTTTCATTGTTGGAAAGAAAAAAGATTGTAGATTTTTTTTTTATTTATGAAGAACTGATTATTTTTTTAATTTGAGCTATGGTTTAGGTTCTTATATATGACATTTCAACTCTTTTCAGATTATTTTTGGACATGATTTATTGTATAAAAGTTGCTATTATACTTATAGTGGGGGGATTAATTCTTACCACTTTTCTCTTTCATTTTTTTTTCTTCCGCTGTAAACTCCGAAGATGGATCCTTCTACACATCTGCTTTCTTTAAAGTGTTGTCAGGAAAAGAGTGAATTATCCCTGCTCAGAATCATATGATTTCGTCAACTTCCGTTTCTGGGAGTCATCTCTGATCGCTATATGTCATTCAAACTTTTCCATTCAAATAACGGCTTTCATTATGTAACAGTACCCGTGCCCCGTTGGGTCACAACCACTACTACTCTTTGTTCAGCTTTGATTTCATTCTAAAATTTATTAATTGTGACATATCTGTTTTGAAATACTTCTAGCATAACGAACAATAATGTTTCTTTACTTCTATAATGTATATATATATATATATATATATATATATATATATATATATATATATATATTAGATATATTATTATGTTCCATTTTCAAAGCAATTATTTTGCCATCTAATTTTCATATGAATACAATATGTAAATTAGTTGGGAAGTGAGTCATTTTTTCTCTAAATGCTCACAGAAACATTAAGAATATTAGAGGGTGGTCGAACCAACTTAAATTGAAAGGGGCAACATCTATACATGGGTAGCTAATTATTTGTTCAGTTAATTATAAATAAGGCTTAATTAGAACAATTAAAACAGTATGTTTTCCAACGTAACTCAATCCCAGAACTAAGTAATATTTTTGCATGTATTTTGTGTCATTAAAATATATATGGAAAAGCCTTAAAGAAACAAGCGTTGATGAACTCATATTTAATATAAGGATAAATTTCTTTTAATATCAAATTCTTTTTAATGTTTCTTAATCTCTGCATTTTTTTTTTACTCATATTCAAATGGATCCTTTTATTTGCAGAATGGTACCAATTCCTGCTCTTTGACACAAAGAAGCAGGTGAAATCTTGTATCCTGAATATGTAAGTATCTTTATTTCTTTTCCTTCTGTCTCCGGTCATCCATTAATTAATGAGGAAACATGTGCACTATGCTGCTCACTCACTCATTGTAATCCGAATTTCCAATTCTGAGAGGCCAGTGTCCTTCTTCAGAAGAGCCTTGATTGTACTGTGAGGTTTTAATATATGAGGACCAGAGAAGCATTTTTCCAATAGATTTTTTGAGTCAAGATGTCCAGCCAGCACCAAACGTTGGCATCAAACAATAACAGATATTCTTGGATGCAATCATATTGAATTTTGTTTGTTACATGGTTTCACCATATGCTGTAGATGACACATAGAATTTTGGTATATGATCTTTCAAGTATCTTAGGTTGAGCAATATTTAGAGTCCAAGAATTTGATATGTAGATGGATTCGACCAATACTTTAAAAACTTTGAGTTTTGTCTTATTCTTGATATCAGTTTTCCATTGACATCAGCTCTCCCAACAAAGTCTTTATTTAATTCAATCAAACTTCTTTAAATTAAAATCTCAGAATATCATACAAACTAAATCAAATATGTTTTTTCGTTTTCTTCCATAATTAAAAAAAAAAATAATACGTCGCAGCTACATGATTAAGATCTGCCTTCTGTTATACTAACATGTCATCGCTTGTGCATGCACAGGTATGTTCAGACTTGCATGGCTATGCTGTATGCGTTGGAAACAGTATGCATGTTTGTCTTTTCTGCAGTTACACCCAGCTCTGTTTGGCATGCAAACATGAAGAGTTTCAAGGGAATACAAACCTGAAAAGCCATCGAATGCTTTGCTTGACTTTGGTAAGAAACGAGACTCAAAACCTCAGACTAAAAGCCTGGACTGATGCCGTTTTCTTTAATACATGTCGGCTGAACCAATTTGTCTTGCTGTCATATATTATTTTACTAACTCCTTCTGGTTCCTATTCTGCTTGACGAAACTGTAAAATAAAGTTGATTTAATTCTGGGGAATATGGCTGTCTTTTTCAATCGAACCTATTCATTTCTTCATCTCAAGCAAGTCTAGTCAAGTGAGTACAGGTGCTATAACAAAATGGCTATAACTAAACGAGCATCATAACATGCTAACAACTCTACAAGTACAATTGATGACGATAATTCTTAAAATGCTTCTGAATATATCAAACATTTAAAGTTAGCTTTTTTAAATTTACAAAACCAGACCTAAGCAGCATTTAAGCTGACAAATCAAACTTTGCTTCTGACTTGCCAATTTTCATTTTGTTTTTATTGTACGAAGGTCATTTCTAAAATAATGCATCCTATGTTTTTTACTAAAAAAAGTTGTAGAGCTATGAAGATGCGAGTGATACCAATTAAACGAGTGACCATTTTTGCTCCAGAATTTGTTTTTCTACATAGTCACCACCATTCTCAATGCACTTTTGCCAGTGATGGCGTGATGGCTGTGTATGGGCGTCAAAAGCACTCTTACATCGCGGATGACTGTTGATCGGTTCAATTTTTTTCTGCATGGAAAAATTAAAATATGCACCACACATGTCATGACAGGGGTTACTTTCTCACACCGTTAATATCTGCAACAAAAGACGAAACTTTCAGATAATGAATGCATAAATTCAATCATCATAAAAATGCATAGGAGACATTACTTTTGGAACGCCTTTCATATCATATATATTATATATACACATATATACATATATATCTTATATATACTCACACACATATTCTCACACATTTGTATTGTTCTTTTATGTATGTTTCGTTGAGCAGTAGGGATAATTCCTGTTTGTTTCTCTTACGGCCTGGCTTTTTCATTTGGCTGACCAATGTTCGAATGTTCTGTATGTGTGTAAAAAAA
>NC_136494.1:58759238-59089238 GCF_053919585.1 Euprymna scolopes
TTGTAAGACATTTGATAAATCGATAGTTTATTCTCCCTAGCCAATTTTTATTTATTATCTTTGTACAATGTGTATTAAAATAAAAAAAGTAAGTTCACTGCAGTTTCTTCTGATTAATACTTATCCCAATCAAGAAGATTGATACGATAGAGACACTTTTCAAGTATGACCTTTTTAAGTCATGATTTATAAAATGTCTCCATTGTACCAATCTTTTTTTTTTTAATCACTTAAAAAAGTTATTAACCAAAAAGATTTGAGACACAGACTAGCTTTACTTTATATATTAGATTAGGATATTAAAACCAATGCTTTTATTTTATTTACGAACGAGTCTCTGAGGCTATTTTAGTTTTAGAAGAAAAGAGAAATGCTGTTCCAAACAAAATGACAGTATCAATCCAGAGTAACTTTGAATTATATTCTGATGAAGATGAAGAGGTCCTTCCCATGTGAAGAGAAAAAATTATGTCCTGGAATTCTAAAAAATCAGTATATGGAGTGATACTGGTTTCTGATTGGTTCATTGCAGAGCATGGTCTATCTGATTGGTCAGTTTTTTTCACCCGTGTTTATAAATATAATCTTTCATTTTTTTTTTGTAAACATGCCCTAATAGGAATACCAAAAATATTGCAAATTAGTTTTTGTAAGAAATTAAATCAAAATATATTTTTGCCTACGAACATGTATCCATGT
The DNA here is from genome assembly GCF_053919585.1 of Euprymna scolopes. Taxonomy (NCBI): domain Eukaryota; kingdom Metazoa; phylum Mollusca; class Cephalopoda; order Sepiida; family Sepiolidae; genus Euprymna; species Euprymna scolopes. The sequence continues at coordinate 58,759,938 of NC_136494.1, forward strand.
TCTGAAAAAAAATGGCAAATCAGAATCAAATATTAGTTTTGTAAGGATCACTAAGATTCGAGACACAAACTAGCTTTACTTTATATATTTGATTAAGAAATTAAAACCAATGCTTTTATTTTATCTATGAATGAGTTCTTTTTTGAAATGAGTATATATTTGCATATTTATGTATTCTCCATATACATATTTGTTAATTCATTATGATATTACGAATTACAGGATTGGTAGAAAAGATTGCATTAAGAAATACTAACAGAGTTACTTGTCTTCATTCGTGGCACTTATTTTCATAAATTATGTAGATAAAGTAAAAGTAATCAATCTGTCTAACATCGTAACATACTTAGATAATATTCGGTCAAAATCAAAGTAAACATAATTATGCCTCAGTTGAGCTGCGAACTTAAAAGACTCATTGTGGCGTGCTAAGTAATTGAACACGACATACCTCATATGCTATTAATTCAAAACATAATACTATCTGTTTCTCCCCCCCCCCCTATCTCTAAAGCAGTAATGTTACAAACAGTTTAACTTCAAATAAACAAAAGGTTTGCTCTCTCTGCTACCAGCATGTGAAAACCATGAGAAGAAGACGTAAGGTCATTTTTAATGTGGGGGAAAAAGCTGCTCCCCCAAAAATGTGGGCACTCTGGCAGTATCGAAATAAATAGTAATTGTTTCAGTATGATGGGTTTCCTCTACATTGACCAAGGACAAATTACAGAACAGATACTACCTGGATGAAGACCAGGATTTTTGCGATTGCGTTTGATTAGTTTCGCTTTATTTATATGAAAAAGACAAACAAACACTGAAAACGAGGGAATTTTTTAAAACTCGATCAAAAAAAAAAAGATAGAGACGATGTCCGTTTGCGAATCTGAGATATTACGATATAGAAAGTATAAGAAAATTTCTGCCGAAATCTTACTGACGCTAAAAGCCCAACACAAAAAGCCTTTCATAGACATACACAAACGCGCACGCCCATTTTGCCTTTTATATATTAGAAAACAAGATAAGCCACATGAACTGGTGAGATTCAATGAACATAAAGTGGGCCAAACTCGAACGGAAAAAGAGGCAGTATTTTGCTTATACTTGATCAGTAGACATCCATCAGTAAAATGTGCTTACAGTTATATCTCATAGGATTAGCATATGTATGAAAAAATGGTGATTGAGGAAAAGAATCTCATTTGCAAAAGATTTTAGTGCTATGAATTATAATTTTTCGAACTCTACAAAACAAGTTATTCCGGTAAAACGAATAACCAAGCACAAATCGAAGGCAAAGCATTTGACATTCAACTTATTTCTGAATTTGAGGGTGTCTTACCTGATCACACAGTGTCTGAATCAATGAGAGAGAGAGGATTTAATCAGGTAAAACAATCCTTTGTAGTTTTTGCGCTGAATACTTTTTGTTGTACTTGACAAGTGTCGTATTTGACAAGTTTGTCTCTCGTTATTTACACCCCGGGGGAAACTGTGGACGAATACTTGAGTGACCTACAGGAAAGAGTGTAATAATAATGTCACAAACAATCTTACCTCAAAGAAAAAAAGGTGTGCTCTCTCTGCTACCGGCGAGTGGAAACCAGGAGAAGAAGAAGAAGATGCAAGAGGTGTGACATACTTTACAGAGAAGGACGAGATAAGCTACGTGAAAAGGCGAGATTTAATGAACATAAAAGGGAGCAGTGTTTTGTTTATGCTTGATTAGTCAACACAACATCCATCAATAAAATGTGTGCATGTGCGTGAAAAGACGGTAAGCGAGGAAAGAAATCCCACTTGCAAATAATTCCAGTATCATTTTCCAAACACTACAATGGTCCTAGATATGACCTTAAACTATATCCAATGGTGAGGCCCCAGCTTGCGGGCTGTGGGGAGTGTGGAGCCACCCTTTAATTGCCATTGCTCCCAGGTCCATTTTGACCCGGAGTGGTAGTACCTGTTAGGATCCCAACTATGGGTTAAATAGAAACCGACTTGAAAACAACAAATATATTCTATTAAAAAATCTTTCTTCAAAATCTTTGGAGTCGGTATTAAATAACCTGAAAAGGGTTGATATGCCGTAAAACAAAAACAATCAACCAACCAACCAAACACTACAAAACACACACACACACACACACACACTCTCTCTCTCTCTCTCTCTCTCTCTCTCTCTCTCTAAACAAACGAAAAAAAAAAGAAGTTAAAGGAACATCAAGATTTCCTTTCCTGTTATTTCAGCAACAAGATTTCTGCTGCTGTATAGGTTATTATTGAAAACTGTGTCCATTTCTTTTTTTTAAATATTCTGAGACAGATGATTTTTGTTGGTAAGAATATTTACCAATTATTCAAATAAAAAAACAGACGAATCAGAATGAAATATTAATTTTGTAAAATAAAAAATATTAACCACAAAGATTCGAGAAACAGACTAGCTTTACTTTTAGATTAGATGATTAGTATTACATACATGAAATGTAACAGTTTAGGTGCAGAATATTTCATAACTTTATATTCGATGAACCTTAAAATGTATCCTACAAGAAATTATTTATGAAAATCAGACTTATTTTATGGACGGTCTTTTATATTGTATGTTTCTCCAGCTCTCCTGAACATTAACTCAGTCTAATAATACTAAAACAGTAGTAACAATAATATATGCCTATACTGTTAAGATGGGAGATAGTAGGTTTAACTGTAGTCTGACATTGAGTGGATGGTTGCAGTGTTTTGATGGTGCAGGATTGCAGAATATTGGGATTTTCCCAATCATGAGAAGTATGAATATATTGTGACGAAAGGAACACAACCCAGATGAAAGTGTAATAAATTTGTCTTTGAAGAAAGAAAGAAAAAGAAATATTTTGCAAATAACTGACACATTGCGGGAACTTATCTCTGCAGATGTGTCCTTAATTTTTTTGTTCTCTGAGTTCGTTTCAGTGTAATGTAGAAATAGGAAACCGTTTCTTACAGTGCTGACATGAAGACTCTCACGTGTTGAAGGCGAAGGTAGCAGTAGCCATATTTGCTTGACAGAGGATCACAGCAAAAATTGAAGGAACTGAAAAAAAAAAAAAAAAAAAAAATGCCCCCAAAGGGTTCAATGGAGATTCTAAATCTGTGATTGGTTGTTTTTTTTTTTCATCCAATCAGAGAGCATGTAGCAAACGACTCTATAATAATTTCAATAAAGATTTTTCAAGTCCTCCAAAAATGAGTGCACCTCAGATGCATAGGCTCCTTTTGGCTTAAGCGAGGGGAAAAAGAGATTTTTTTTTTATATATTTAGCCAGAGTGCAGTGTAAATAATTTCATTTGTAGTCAATGAATGTGATTTTAGCATTCTCCACAGTTCTAAAATTATTTGATTTTTTTTAAAGCCATAAACGCTTGTTCGTTTTCGCACTGTTATTCTTGTTCATTATACTGTTGACTTCTTTTTGATACTTTTCTAGCACATTTACAGACACTTGCCTTAGCATAAGTTACTTAAATCTATATTTTCACATTCTACATCTGTACACCCATCGTCACTGCCAATTTTATATTATTAGATTAGGTTAGTGTTGCAAGTGAAAAATTATAGTTTATTCAAACCGGTTATAATTGTAAACGTATGGGTTTTATACATTAATGCATTTAGTGTAATGAAAAAAAAATGACATAGCTTGACTAGGAGCAAAATGTAGTATCTGTTCTGGTACTGCACTTTATCTTTTCTATCCTCTATTAGTGAAGGAGAAATCCTTGACTGAAGCAATTTTTTTGTCTCAATCCAGAATGTTTTTTTTTGTGTGTGTTTTTTTTTTTTGGATAGCTAGAGTATTTCCACATTAAAAACCGACCTTGTGTTTAATTCTGCCCTCGTGGGGAGGTAGGTAAATAGGGACAATCTATTCTGTCATATTTTATTGCTTTTCATGATGTCTATTTCTTTTCCACTCATTATTTTGTGTTACCTGATTATTTAAGTCTCTTGAATATTTCTAAGCAGTCTCTACTGTTCCCATTGTCGTATTTATGCTTGTTTAATTAGTCTAGTTTTATCGTCCAATAAAAACCAAGACTTGGGATTTAAGTATTTAGTTTACAGAACATATAAATTACAATGTATAATAAATTTAGAGAACATATAAATAACAATGTATAATAAATTTAGAGAACATATAAATTACAATGTATAATAAATTTAGAGAACATATAAATAACAATGTATAATAAATTTAGAGAACATATAAATAACAATGTATAATAAATTTTGAGAACATATAAATAACAATGTATAATAAATTTAGAGAAAATATAAATAACAATGTATAATAAATTTAGAGAACATATAAATAACAATGTATAATAAATTTTGAGAACATATAAATAACAATGTATAATAAATTTAGAGAACATATAAATAACAATGTATAATAAATTTAGAGAACATATAAATAACAATGTATAATAAATTTAGAGAACATATAAATAACAATGTATAATAAATTTAGAGAACATATAAATAACAATGTATAATAAATTTAGAGAACATATAAATAACAATGTATAATAAATTTAGAGAACATATAAATAACAATGTATAATAAATTTTGAGAACATATAAATAACAATGTATAATAAATTTAGAGAACATATAAATAACAATATATAAAAAATTTAGAGAATATATAAATAACAATGTATAATAAATTTAGAGAACATATAAATAACAATGTATAATAAATTTAGAGAACATATAAATAACAATGTATAATAAATTTTGAGAACATATAAAAAACAATGTATAATAAATTTAGAGAACATATAAATAACAATGTATAATAAATTTTGAGAACATATAAATAACAATGTATAATAAATTTAGAGAACATATAAATAACAATGTATAATAAATTTAGAGAACATATAAATAACAATGTACAATAAATTTTGAGAACATATAAATAACAATATATAATAAATTTAGAGAATATATAAATAACAATGTATAATAAATTTTGAGAACATATAAATAACAATATATAATAAATTTAGAGAATATATAAATAACAATATATAATAAATTTAGAGAACATATAAATAACAATGTATAATAAACTTTGAGAACATATAAATAACAATGTATAATAAACTTTGAGAACATATGAATAACAATGTATAATAAATTTTGAGAACATATAAATAACAACAATATATAATAAATTTAGAGAATATATAAATAACAATGTATAATAAATTTAGAGAACATATAAATAACAATGTATAATAAATTTAGAGAACATATAAATAACAATGTATAATAAATTTTGAGAACATATAAATAACAATGTATAATAAATTTAGAGAACATATAAATAACAATGTATAATAAATTTTGAGAACATATAAATAACAATGTATAATAAATTTAGAGAACATATAAATAACAATGTATAATAAATTTTGAGAACATATGAATAACAATATATAATAAATTTAGAGAATATATAAATAACAATGTATAATAAATTTAGAGAACATATAAATAACAATGTATAATAAATTTAGAGAACATATAAATAACAATGTATAATAAATTTTGAGAACATATGAATAACAATATATAATAAATTTAGAGAATATATAAATAACAATGTATAATAAATTTTGAGAACATATAAATAACAATGTATAATAAACTTTGAGAACATATAAATAACAATGTATAATAAATTTTGAGAACATATAAATAACAATGTATAATAAATTTTGAGAACATATAAATAACAATGTATAATAAATTTAGAGAACATATAAATAACAATGTATAATAAATTTTGAGAACATATGAATAACAATATATAATAAATTTAGAGAATATATAAATAACAATGTATAATAAATTTAGAGAACATATAAATAACAATGTATAATAAATTTTGAGAACATATAAATAACAATATATAATAAATTTAGAGAATATATAAATAACAATATATAATAAATTTAGAGAATATATAAATAACAATGTATAATAAACTTTGAGAACATATAAATAACAATGTATAATAAATTTAGAGAACATATAAATAACAATGTATAATAAATTTTGAGAACATATAAATAACAATGTATAATAAATTTAGAGAATATATAAATAACAATGTATAATAAATTTAGAGAACATATAAATAACAATGTATAATAAACTTTGAGAACATATGAATAACAATATATAATAAATTTAGAGAATATATAAATAACAATGTATAATAAATTTTGAGAACATATAAATAACAATGTATAATAAATTTAGAGAACATATAAATAACAACAATATATAATAAATTTAGAGAATATATAAATAACAATATATAATAAATTTAGAGAATATATAAATAACAATGTATAATAAATTTAGAGAACATATAAATAACAATGTATAATAAACTTTGAGAACATATAAATAACAATATATAATAAACTTTGAGAACATATGAATAACAATGTATAATAAATTTTGAGAACATATAAATAACAATATATAATAAATTTAGAGAACATATAAAAAACAATGTATAATAAATTTTGAGAACATATAAATAACAACAATATATAATAAATTTAGAGAACATATAAATAACAATGTATAATAAATTTAGAGAACATATAAATAACAATGTATAATAAATTTAGAGAACATATAAATAACAATGTATAATAAATTTAGAGAACATATAAATAACAATGTATAATAAATTTTGAGAACATATAAATAACAATGTAAATTTAGAGAACATATAAATAACAATGTATAATAAATTTAGAGAACATATAAATAACAATGTATAATAAATTTAGAGAATATATAAATTATAATGTATAATAAATTTAGATAACATGTAAATAGCAATGTATAATAAAATCTGACATTAATACAGTAATTTTTACCAAATACAGGAAAAGTTTAATTTTTTACTAACCTGTGTTAAAGTATGGAAACTGATTATAAGATTTATTATCTTTGAATATTTTATTGTCTCTTTCATTTAGCTGTACATGAGTTTCAGGCATAAAATCTAGTTTAAATCAAACTTATCCTAATCTGACTGACAACCACTCCTGGACAGAGGATTAATATTATTATAAGCTTTTTTGTTACTATCTTTTAAGCCTAGAACATCGCCTGCCATCTTTGATTGACTCATGTTTGGCCAAGTGAAAGTAATGAAATAATTTTTTGAAATAACAAAACTTACAGTTTCAGAATTTTAAAACTATATAGGCTTGTAGAAAATTAATTTTAATACTTTTGGTGAAAGTTGTTTATTGTATATTTTATTTCTTTTTTATTTCTCGGCTGTTAACTATACTGCACGATTGTCTAAAAGGTTCCAGAAACTTAAAAAGCAGGACTGATTTTGATTCCAGACCTGAACTGGAATTCTGACATCAAATCTGCTGCTATAGTCACTGGAAAAATGGTCGGATTATTCTATCACTTTAGAAAGTACCTGACTCATGCTGCAATTTTTGACTTATAGAAGTGTCAAAAACATCACAAGAAAAAGTAGTTGGTGGTCAGCTGAACGTTGAATGTGTGCTTAAATCTGATTGGCTAGTCGTAGTGTTTTGAGCTTTCCATAAAGAAATGTGCTCCAGGAGCATGTTCCCATTTTCTGGTACAAAGTAAAAGAAGCCTCCCTTTTATATTTAGTGTGGAGCGTGAGCAACTCTATTTGGAGCTAAAGAGCATGATTTTAGCACTCTGTCTGCACGCATAATGATTTATTACCAAATTGAATAAATGTTGTATTTCGGGTTTATATAACTGCATCTATGTATATATAAGGTATATGCGTTTCTGTAATCGATGTCTGTGTGTTGCCTAGTGGTTAGAATTATAAGGACAGTTACTTTTCTTTGTATATGGGGTGTCTGTACGTTTCAATCTGTTACGTGTATATTTAATAGTCTTTCTATATATATGTGGGTATTTTCACACCATGTGAAGATAAAAAGTTATGTGCTGGAATTCTAAAAAATCAGTATATGGAGTGATACTGGTTTCTGATTGGTTCATTGCAGAGCATGGTCTATCTGATTGGTCAGTTTTTTTTCACCCGTGTTTATAAATATAATCTTTCATCTTTTTTTTTTGTAAACATGCCATAATAGGAATACCAAAAATATTGCAAATTAGTTTTTGTAAGAAATTTAATCAAAATATATTTTTGCCTACGAACATGTATCCATGTTCTGAAAAAAAATGGCAAATCAGAATCAAATATTAGTTTTGTAAGGATCACTAAGATTCGAGACACAAACTAGCTTTACTTTATATATTTGATTAAGAAATTAAAATCAATGCTTTTATTTTATCTATGAATGAGTTCTTTTTTTTAAATGGGTATATATTTGCATATTTATGTATTCTCCATATACATATTTGTTAATTCATTATGATATTATGAATTACAGGATTGGTAGAAAAGATTGCATTAAGAAATACTAACAGAGTTACTTGTCTTCATTCGTGGCACTTATTTTCATAAATTATGTAGATAAAGTAAAAGTAATCAATCTGTCTAACATCGTAACATACTTAGATAATATTCGGTCAAAATCAAAGTAAACATAATTATGCCTCAGTTGAGCTGCGAACTTAAAAGACTCATTGTGGCGTGCTAAGTAATTGAACACGACATACCTCATATGCTATTAATTCAAAACATAATACTACCTGTTTCTCCCCCCCCCTATCTCTAAAGCAGTAATGTTACAAACAGTTTCACTTAAAATAAACAAAAGGTTTGCTCTCTCTGCTACCAGCATGTGAAAACCATGAGAAGAAGACGTAAGGTCATTTTTAATGTGGGGGAAAAAGCTGCTCCCCCAAAAATGAGGGCACTCTGGCAGTATCGAAATAAATAGTAATTGTTTCAGTATAAAGGGTTTCCTCTACATTGACCAAGGACCAATTACAGAACAGATACTACCTGGGTGAAGGCCAGGATTTTTGCGATTGCGTTTGATTAGTTTCGCTTTATTTATATAAAAAAGACAAACAAACACTGGAAACGAGGGAATTTTTTAAAACTTGATCAAAAAAAAAAAAGATAGAGACGATGTCCGTTTGCGAATCTGAGATATTACGATATAGAAAGTATAAGAAAATTTCTGCCGAAATCTTACTGATGCGAAAAGCCCAACACAAAAAGCCTTTCATAGACATACACAAACGCGCGCACCCATTTTGCCTTTTATATTAGAAAACAAGATAAGTCACATGAACTGGTGAGATTTAATAAACATAAAGTGGGCCAAACTCGAAGGGAAAAAGAGGCAGTATTTTGCTTATACTTGATCAGTAGACATCCATCAGTAAAATTTGCTTACAATTATATCTCATAGGATTAGCAAATCTCTCGACGGAGACAACCTTTCTAGGGAAATTGCTCTTGACATACCTAAGGCCTTTGATAGGGTATGGCATAAAGGTTTACTTCACAAGATCTCTAGCTATGGTATAGCCGGAAATGTCTTCTCGATTATTAAATCATTTCTTTCTGATAGGTTCATAAGAGTAGTAGTTGAGGGGCAAAAATCAGAAACTCACAGTATTAATGCTGGTGTCCCTCAGAGGTCCATCCTGGGCCCAACTCTTTTCCTCTTCTACATTAATGATCTTCCAAATCACATCCTTACATCATTTGTAGATATTTATGCTGACAACACTACCATTTATGGTAGCGCATCTAAGACAGTTAATAACCAAGTTCTCTCCGATTCTCTCTCCTCTGATCTTGAGCACGTAGTACAATGGGGAAAGGAGTGGCTGGTTACTTTCAATGCATCTAAAACCAAGCTTCTCTCTTTACATCATCAACATTCTGATCCACATCTGGCATCAATTGAAATGAATGGCTCTCATCTTCAGGAGGCCTCAAGTTTTGACAAGCTTCTGGGCTTGACCATTACTCCTGATATTAAATGGAACACATACGTCAAATCTGTTGCCAAGGCTGCTGGAAAAATGGTGGGATCTTTCTATCGATCCGGTAGATATCTCACTGCTGATGCAATTCTCTATCTATATAAGAGCCAGAGACGTCCAAGGATGGAATACTGTTGCCACATCTGGGCAGGAGCTGCTAGAAAGGACTTGTCCTGCCTTGATAGAGTTCAAAATAGACTTCGTAGCCTCGTAGGAGATGTCCTTTTCTCTTCCCTGCAACCTCTATCTCACAGAAGAGATGTTGCGAGTTTGTCTCTTATGTATCGTTATTTTCATGGAAAGTGTTCGACTGAGCTTCATTCTATGGTCCCCCCTCGCCTAACTTTCACAAGAAACACTCGTCTAGTTGTACACACTATCAATAATTCCCCCCCACTCTTTATCTGTGCCTAAACCTAAACGTAGATTCCATGAACAAAGCTTCTTTCTTAGAACTGCACGCCTGTGGAATTGTCTTCCGTGTTCCTGCTTTCCGGCTGACTACAATATGGTTGTGTTCAAGTCTAACGTAAATAAGTTCTTGATGAGCTGTTCCATATAAGTTATCAAATTTACCAAATTTTCATTACTAATGATTACTATATTGTCCAATGTCTACTGTACACTCTTTAACCCTTATCCTTGAGTGGCCTCTTGGCCTTGATAATGTGGTGATGCCTGTGTAAAAAAAAAAAAAAAAAATCTGCACATGTATGAAAAAATGGTGACCGAGGAAAAGAATCTCATTTGCAAAAGATTTTAGTGCTGTGAATTATAATTTTTCAAACTCTACAAAACAAGTTATTCCGGTAAAACGAATAACCAAGCACAAATCGAAGGCAAAGCATTTGACATTCAACTTATTTCTGAATTTGAGGGTGTCTTACCTGATCACACAGTGTCTGAATCGATGGAGCTGGTGTGCAAAATGTTTTCTGGTACAAAGTAAAAGAAGCCTCCCTTTTATATTTAGTGTGGAGTATGAGCAACTCTATTTGGAGCTAAAGAGCATGATTTTAGCACTCTGTCTGCACGCATAATGATTTATTACCAAATTGAATAAATGTTGTATTTCGGGTTTATATAACTGCATCTATGTATATATAAGGTATATGTGTTTCTGTAATCGATGTTTGTGTGTTGCCTAGTGGTTAGAATTATAAGGACAGTTACTTTTCTTTGTATATGGGGTGTCTGTACGTGTCAATCTGTTACGTGTATATTTAATAGTCTTTCTATATATATGTGGGTGTTTTCACATATCCACAACATTAACGAACAGGATAATAAAACGGACAGTCTTTAACAATGATGAATAACACCCTTGTCTGCTTGACACATACTTTATTCATTGTCTTCCTCTCCTTTGATGCAGGCACCTGAAATGAAGGCATCTTCTTGCAAATGAACCACCAAAACGCTGAGTTACCATTTCCAGATCTTTATTTTCAAATGTTCCACGTCTTGGAGTTTGCAGCTCTGAGCTTCTCACTTATATTTTTTTCTACTTGGTCCATCGATGCTTCCATTGCATCACAGAGACAACTCCTATACACTTTAACCCATTGGTTAGCTAATTCACAACTCATCTCCACAATATCCTTTTACAGACAAACTCCTAATTCTGATTTCTCCTTGCTTAAGTCTATTACGTCAGCCAGAGTGAAGAATCTTAAAAATCCAAATCGTTGTTTACTATATATGTATATGCAAGAAAAAGAAGAAAACGTGAAAAATTTGAACTTCTCTTTTTCTATAGAAGCAATCATGACTTGTTACCTAAGGGTTAGATTTCTAAATGGGCCATTTTGGGGATGTCTGGAAAAAGTTTGTTCAAATGTTTCAGTCACTCAGCTTTTTAAGATTTGGACTTATTCTGTATTTTATGACAACTATTTTATTACTGAATAAAAGGTGCTTGGGATTGCTGTCCATTCACACTATTCAGGATATCAAACAAGTTTAGTAACTGGGAAAGAACCTCGAGATAGTTGAGACATTTTCTATCTTGATAATGTGTCCGGTGAGACAGGTGGCTGTTGTGATGCCAGAATCCATTCTGCATGGATGAAATTTAGTAGAGAGCTTCTCTGAATCTTCACTTTCAGAAGCATCTTGTTTACATAATAAAGTTAAATGTACGAAAGTAAAATATCAATTGTACTCCAAAAAGAAACATTCATTTTGAACGCGCCTCTGTCTTATAAAAGAATCTACAGTTTATTTTATTGGCTGAGCCTTTCTGCTTTGGTGGTGATAAAGCTTCTCAAATGCACTTGTGATGTTAGGCTGTATAAAAATGTTAATTTTGATCAAAATCAAACTTTCTTTCTTTCATCGGATTGTTTCTCAACACCTGTGTCAGAAGTGTTGTTCTGTATGCCAATGAGATTTGAAGTTGACGACATTACCAGATTAACTCGCAGCGATCATGTTCCTCAAAGCTTGCTGATAGAACCCTTCTCAGTGAGCTGTGATTCCGGCTTGATCTCAATTCAGTAGATGACCCTATGCTGGAATAGAATAAGATTGTTTGACTATATCCAACAAATTGCAGTCAACAAGTAACCAAGAAGAATCATTAACTTTATGGGCCAAGATCAAAGTGTAGCATCTGTTCTTCAGATGCTATACTTCAATTTCTTGTTCTCTCTCAGTCTTATTTATTTTGCACTTCAAATCATCAATTTCTCGGTTAAATTCGACACTGTTGTCAAAACTTCCAACTTCCAAATGCAACAATCTTTCCAGCACGTTTGCGTAAGTAACGCGCCTTCTCTTAACTCGCCTCATGCTCGCTTCACGTCCACTTTTATACACAAGTCTCATTTGCATAAATATTCACGGTCCCGTCATTGTTCACCATAAAATAAACTGTCTCACCATATTAGTTTTTCATTTCTCTTTCATTTCGTTCCACGACTGACCCTTTAAATCATGCACGCGTGCTAGTCAAGTAAGTCACACGTTTTCCTTACAAATATTAAATAAGAGATGATACATGTATAATTTTCACTTTGCGCGTGCCACGTGTATCTCCTGGACATTTGATAAAAAGCACACCGGCTCTATTTTCACTGCTATTTCCTTTCATTTTAACACCATGCGACAAAGAAAATAGAGAAAAAAAACCCTGAAGAAGATTATAACATCGAAAAATTTGGACTTTAAACATTATATTTTGCTTATAAACGTAAAACATACGTCTTTCAATATATATATATATATATATATATATATATATATATATATATATATATATATATATATATAGGAGCAAAATTTGACAGATAAGAAAAGATTATTAAAAAAAACTTTCCAAATTCAAAAGTGCAGAAATATAAATATAGAAGCATATATTTATAGAACAACAACCTCATCCCGATTTAGAAAGCTCAATATCAGTGATAGAGACTAAAATAAGTAGAAAAGATCAAGATATTGTAGAATTAAATTTACAATATTTTATTCAAAACAAGGAATACGAAATATAGGTGAAAGGTTTCTTATTCCATGGAGTTTCAAAGAAAGGCTCTTCTCCTCAGAGGAAAAAAGTTAGCAAGGTAAGTATAGATAAGTATCTATTTTTGCTGGTTAGCTCAATTTTTGAAAACAGTGAAAGAAAAATATGTTATATGTAAAAATGAAAGGGAATAGTCAGCAAAGTCCAATATGTATGGTTGTAAATATCCAGTAATATCCAAAAGTTTGAATAGAATATCTTTTAGAATGTCTTTAAAAGTAAGATATCTTTTAGAATGTCTTTAAAAGTAAGATATCTTTTAGAATGTCTTTAAAAGTAAGATATCTTTTAGAATGTCTTTAAAAGTAAGATATCTTTTAGAATGTCTTTAAAAGTAAGATACCTTTTAGAATGTCTTTAAAAGTAAGATATCTTTTAGAATGTCTTTAAAAGTAAGATATCTTTTAGAATGTCTTTAAAAGTAAGATATCTTTTAGAATGTCTTTAAAAGTAAGATATCTTTTAGAATGTCTTTAAAAGTAAGATATCTTTTAGAATGTCTTAAAAAATATGCAGGGTTTTGTATTCTACAGTTACACTTTCTCTCTAAATTTAGTTCACCTGATTCAATCCTATTATTATTCACTATTTTCTTTATTTAACCATTATTAGAACCTTACCTAGATTGGAAGTAGTGGAGAATGAAAGCTTAACTGTGTTCTTATTAATTACTTTATTTAATCTATTTTCTGGAGGGAAGTTCTTATAAATTATTTTTTAAAATTGTTTAGGGATATTATTTTGTATATGTTCATTCCCTCCTTCGACCTAAACCTGCTGGATTACTTCGTTTCGTCATACGTCAAGAACATCATCAACATGACCGCCCACAACCCCAAAGCCAGCCTGATCGTCGCCATCCACTAACTATTGGCGCTTGTAGAAACGGCATGCTCCCAGTTTCGGACCCGTATCGAGGCGGTGATTGAGGCTGAAGGCAGCTACATTGAATAGATCTCAACTCTACTACATAATAAAATTACCTGAATTGATTTTTTTAATAAAAGTTTTAAAATAAAACTGCAGTGTTGTTTTCTTTAGGGCAACAAATTTATCGTTTCACCCTGTATATATATATATATATATATATATATATATATATATATATATATATATATATATATATATATAAATTACAGTTGGTTGAAAGTTATTTTATGTAAGTAAATGTTCATTTGAAAAGTAGTTCATATTGTAAAAGATTCAGAGTAAGAAAAGTTACGAATGTTAGAAGTCGAAACAATTAACGTTATTATTTAACATGATACATTATCTATTATTATACTAAAACTGAGTAAATTAACATCTGATTTTTTCCTTCGACGTTTTTCCTATCTATTTTAACCACACAAAATATTAAAATATTCTTTATTTTGGGGGATTGAGTTATGTTTGAGAAATCAAAAACAAAACACAAAGATCTATTTTAATTGTTCTATTTAGCTGCAATTTGCAACTAATCATCAAGTGACCGATTGCTTCTGTCTATCACTCTCGCCCTCTCTCATTGTATGTTATTTGGTTCCCTCCATTCTCCACTCCTATTTTAATCAATACTATCAAACTTGATATTCTCTCAATATTTCCCCATTGAAGGCCTGCAGCGTGCATCCATACAACTCACCAAACATGCAATAATCTGCATGTTTACACATGGTTCGTCCATATTAAATCTTAAATTAATACATTAACATGGAAACATTGGATAGTTTTGAATACTTGTTAATTATTTTACCTTTTTTTATTTCTTTCTTAGGGAACATGAATGCAAATGGAAACTTCTGTCTCTAATTGGATTTTGGATTACAATTCACCTGTTGTACTGTTGGATTTCGGAACATGCCATCCTCTTAGTGACAATCTCAAGCAGCACCAAAATAACAATGGTAGCAGGGGTGACTTTCCTCTTTTCCATATCAGAAATGGTCGTTTTAGCAACTGTGATACGGATAATATTTCCCAAACAAGAAAAGACGTTTGACGAGGGGTTAGCAATTGTTTATTTATCTCATTTTTCTGCAACGTTTCTGCTGAATTTTCTCATGATCAGCACTGGAATACAGGCGAACCATCTTGTCTTTGCCCTGGAACCGCTTGCGACACTACTGATCTCCCACATATGCATTGGTGAACCATTAAACATGTTGATATACGTTGCCATATTGGCCCTCACTATTGGAGCAGTGGGTATCCGAATGTCTTTGGGGGATTTACAGATATTAACAGATAAAAGCCTTGTACTCAATGCATCTTTAATGATTCTGCTTTGCTGTCGGAACATTGTCTTGCGGCACGTCTACACGATGTCTGGGCAAATAAAGATGCAGTTGAAGACTTATTTCGGTACAATTCTCGCCATGTATGGGAGTCTGGTCGTAATCTTGATGAGCTTTTTTGAATTCAACTGGGGAATGTCTTTATCAAGAGCTCTCATTGCATGGGGACTACATGTTTCATACACAGCTATTACATGGACCATTCTGCTGAAACAACTTTCTCCTGTCTCCATAGCCATCATCACATTAAGTGGACATTTTTTGCCGGACACTCTCATGAAAATGCCAGTCTCTGCATTGCAGGATATAATCACATGGATTTCACTTATTGTTTTCATGGTTGGACTTATTTGCTATTACTTCCATTCCAGCAATTCCTTAACATATGAAAGAAACTGTAAGTATCGTTTCTGTTTATATCTTTTAAATTTTATTTATTAATTCGATGGTGCACATTTGTACCAGTTATATTTGATCTCTCTGTACTCTTTGTTTATATGTATGTTAGTTTAAAGGGATGTCAGTGGTGTAGTCTTTATTTGTATGTGATAATTTGAATCTATGTCTAAGTAGCCTTTGTTAGAATATAATTAAGGAAAAACAAAAAAAATTGGTAGGCAGGCAGGCTCGAACCTGTGATGCAAAGGTGGAAAAGAAAGTGAAAGAAAACCTGATATCTTACCGCTACACCATGACGGGAGCGGAAGTGTAACACATCCAAATTTAGCAATGTCAACCATAATGCTATAGTGGATAAGAATCACACACTTAACTTTGGCTGTAGGCCAGTTAAGTTTCAGCTTTCTCTGCTGTATTTGTTTCCCTACGATGTTGGGGAAAACCAGCTCCCTCTAAAAGGGAGAAACTCTGGTAGTGGCCAAATGAATAGCAATTGTCTGATATGAAGGGTTTCCCACACATTAATCAAAGCTAATTTCCTTCTGGAGGTGCCGGCCAGCAAGGCTAGGCAGTTGGATTTGTTTTATTTATACGAAAAAGACAAACAAACACTGGAAAGGATGGGATGGCGGGAATTTTTTAAAAGTCGATCAAAGTAAAGATAGTAACAACATCTGTTCGCAAATATATTACCATCTAGGAAGTATAAAAAACTTCTCCAAAATAGTAACCTTGTTGAGAACCCCCTTGAAAAAAGCCTTTCTCGGACATACAAAAACGCTTGTGGCCGTTTTGCCTTTTATATTTATACTAGTGGGGGTACCCGGCGTTGCCCGGGTGTTTGTAGGTGTGTGTGCTGAGGGGTGAAGGGGGGTGTATCCAGGCCCTATGTTAAACTTCTTTTGAAAAATCGGAAAAACAACAACAAAAAAAACAACGAACATGATGTAAAAAGAAGAAAATTGGATTGGATTGGTTGGTTGTTTTACGGCATATCAACCCTTTTCAGTTTATTTAATGCCGAATCCAAAGATTTTGAAGAAAATTTTTTTAATAGAATATATTTGTTATTTTGCAAGTCAGTTTCTATTTAACCCATAGTTGGGACCCTAACAGGTACTACCATTCCGGGTCAGAGTGGACCTGGGAGCAATGGTAATTAAAGGGTGGCTCCACACTCCCCAGAGCCCACAAGCTGGGACCTCACCACTGGATATAGTTTAAGGTCATATCCAGGACCAAAAAGAAGAAAAAGTAAGATAAAAAAAAAATTGTTTAAAAAATCGGAAAAAATTTTTTTTTCAAGTTTTGGTAGGTAGGTAGGATCGAACCTGGAACGTTGAGGTGAAAACCTTGATAAGTTACCCGCTCGCCCACGAAAGGAAAGTAACTGAAAGCAATTTCAATTTAACGTTTATAAATGGCATGTGCGTGGAGAAATTAATTAGGTCAAAAGAAAGTAAATTCCGCACTTAATTTTAACTGCGGAATAGTTCTTTTGGGTTTGTTTTTTATCCAACTTTGTCTGGTTTCGTTTCTCCAACATGTTGCGGAAAACCAGCTCACTCCTCTTTAATAGGGGAGCATCCAAATGAAAGCAATTGTCTGATATTATGGTGAAAACCGACATTGACCAAACGTCTATTGCTTTCTGGACGCTCCCAGCCTGTAGGCCGAGAACTGTGCCTTAGTTTCACATCAGTTTTGCTTTTATATGAAAAAGCCAAATCAACACAAGAGGGGCCGAAATAGCAAGAATTGTATAGAACTCATTATAAATAAATATAGCCGCGACGCGCATTCACAATTCGTACATATTATGATCTACACGGTATATAAGAAGTTCTAAGCGATAGTACCCCCCCCAATAGCCCCCCCCCCCGAATAAAAGCCTTTCTTGGACATACAAAATCTCTCACGCGCATTTTGCTTTTTATATGTATATAGATGTTAATTTGAAGAGATGTCTCTGTTGTAGCTACGTCTAAGTCATTTAGATCACAGTGAACTTATCAAAGTTAATTAATATTGAACAGAGTTAGTACTTAGTAAATACTTTTAAGTTTGAGATTATTGTTACAATTCAAAAAAAAAACATTTAAGCCACTCTATATTATTAATTCAGTTTCATTAATAATGCACGGTTTGTATTATTTGCATTATTTGGAATACTGTTCTCATTTTGAATGTTATTCGCACAATACTTCGACCAATGGACATAAGGGCTAAGTAATAATCATTTCTAAGTGACAATCTTTTGCAGATTCAAGGTTCAATCATTAGTGCAGGCAGCATTAAGAATACAATTACACATTAAGACTTCTAAACAGTCATGGTTGATGGAACAAGAGCAAGCTACCTTATGGATTATATAAAAGGGTTTCATTTGAAATTGTATACAGATTCCCGAGTTTAATAAGCTTCATCTCAAAAATTCCAAAAACAAAATACAGTTTTTTTTAGGGGTTTCATTTTAAGATACAATCCGTTCACTCTTTTTCATAAATAGAGATTTTTATCAAAATATGAGTCTTTGAGTTCTTTTTCTTTATTCTAGATTATGTGTTTGAGATGACCTTCATTTAGATCTATGCATTTCTTTTGAGGCAACACGTTTTTGTCCATGAAATCTTTACAAATTGACCATACTATGGCGCTGACCTGATTCCTGATGTTTTCCTTCAGTTTTATGATAGTTCTGGATTTTCATGCATAGTTATATCTTTAAGGTAGGAATCCGGAGGAGTTTCGGCTATGAAGATGCCCACTCAGAATCAGTTATGAAACTGATCACGTAGATTCTAAAGTTCTTTTTCAGACGATCATAATTTGAAGTGTATGAGTCTTTTCTTGCTGTAACTAGAACTTTACAATATGCGACAAGTACAGAGTCTATAACTCATTCTTGCATATAGACACTATATATATATATATATATATATATATATATATATATATATATATATATATATATATATATATATATATACTTTTTATTTTTTATTACGTATCTTTCTGTTAAGTTACATTATTGTTTTGGCTACTCGGCCATTGTAAAAGTCTGAGGACGCTACAGACGGCCAAAAAAACGGCCGAGTAGCCGAAACAATAATGTAACTTAACAGAAAGATACGGCAATAAAAAATAAAATGCATATTTGCTCTACAACAGTATTGAGCACTTTCTTCAGTTTTTATTAATTACCATCTCCACTATTTAATTATTTTTTTAATTATTATAGTAAAAAAATAATTATATATATATATATATATATATATATATATATATATATATATATACTAAAATGATTTTCTCACACTCTCTTTCTGAGCTCAAAAATCTTTTGAATGGCTTGGACAATTGTCACTAGCTGTAGTTAGGTTCCTCACTAACCGATAGTTGTTCACCAAATCCTGAATATTTCTGAGAGAGGCTTTTTCATATTTGAACATACACCAAAGTATCTTGTACTTTCTTGAACAAACCTGTCTCGTAGTAATATTTAACGCAGTGTATTCTTTGATGGAGCTCCCATTGCGATCTATGTTCACACGTGTTGCTTCCACCATGGTCTGCAATATGCCAAACGGATCTGAAAATGTATGCCAGTTTTTTTTTGTTTTTTTTCTTTTTTGAGCAGGAAGTTCATTCTGTATAAAGAGCCACAGTACTTCCTTCTCTTAGAAAACAGAGCTGGTTATATGTCTCATCAAATATATTTAACTACATATGAAAATTAAAATAATAACTAAGCAACTTGTATTGATGGTGAACCGTTTGGTCAGGATTTTGTTATATATATTGTTAAATATATAATTTCTTTGGCATCATCTTTGAGTTATCTTTGGTAATCATGTTTTTCCACTTACTAGTGCATATATAAACCATTATGCACTCGTTTCATCATCAGGAACCCAGGTTCTTGATTGTCTGTAAATACAATCACTCTGATGCCAATATTTAGTTTTTGATAATACGTACATGGATAGTTTGTTTCGTTACACCTAGTGAAGAAGTTCTGTTTATGGAAAAGTTAAGTACATGATGGAAAGAAAGAAAAGTTGTTGTTGTTGTTGTTGTTGTTGTTGTTGTTGTTGATGATGATAATGATGATGATCGTTCACTTGATTAGCTAAGACACTAACTTACCCAAAGGATTTGGGAAATCCATACTCATGCAGCAGTAATAGTAGCTGCAACAACAACTACAAAATAATAATGTCTAAATAATTTGATATTTGCTTAACTTGAATTGGATTGAATATTCGATTGGTTTCCTATGTCATGGTTTAACTAGCCCAAAACAATCTCTCCTGGAGCTGTGCACCTATTCTTAGATTTCAGTTAGAGAATTGCATTTGCATTTTTCAAGCAGTTAGCCAAGCTGCCTAACGATCCTTTGTCACTCTGCACCCTACCAAAGCTTCTTTCTTAACATTCAAAGCTCATCTTTAACCTATGCACGTGGACTTCACTTTTGTGACAATATGGACAGACTCTTCCAATCTCATACACTAACTCAATAGTATGTTTAATAGTATTCTCTTCTTATGGACTTATAATAACATTTTCCTTGTTTAGACTTATAATTATTTTTTGCTCATCAAAACTGCTGGACTTTGCCACTTCAAACAGTCAAGGAGTAGTTCCTCCTGATAATGATGTAGTCCTGCACCCAGTAATGGAGTTCTTAGCTGTGAAACACAAACAGATCAATTGTTATTCAAATCCTTACTTCAATTTCAGGGAAAAACCTGTTGACTACTAGAAAGATGGGTGATAAAGTGGAAAGACGTTTGACTTGTGTGACAGAGCCATGGCAAAGTGGAAAATGCTCCATGCGTTTTTTGTTCTTTGTTCAAAATAGTTGAATTCTTTTTTTGGCTTACATTCCACATTAGTGTGAACTGATAGATCATAAGACATGTAGCATATACTCTCAGGATGCAGACAACATTGACGATCACTTTACTGTTGAGGAGAGTAGGTCGGAAAGGGTATATGGTTGGCAGCAATCGAGGAATAGAGGTTGAAACTCTGAAGTTCTTCCTGATGATGGTGTTGTGTTATATTCAGTAGCGGAGCACAAAAAGATCAAGAGTTAAATCAAATTCATAATGACATTTTTCTTGTCTTGACCTAAGGACTTTCATCATAACGCTTTCTCTATTAAAACACATTAATATTTAATAATTTTTCTAATAACGTTTTTATTAACATCCATTTCTTTTACTTGTTGAATGAAGATGATAAAGTTTATATTACTAGCAGGGGTGCCTGGCGTTGCCCGGATGTTTGGAGTGTGTATGTTGTGCAGAAAAAAAAGTGGTAGGAGGCAGGTAGGCTTGAACCCGTACCGTGAAGGAGGAAAAGAATGTGAAAAAAAGGATAGTGAATTAAATGAGCTGATAATTAACTTTTGCACCGTTGGAGGATATTGGCATGAAGATGAAATAAAAAAAAAATTTTTAAACGAAAGAAAGAGAGGTGTGATCGAACTCGAAAACATAGGGTAATTAGTCCTCCTCACTAACCATTAGGCCATAACGGATAGTGAAATCAATGAGTTGGTAAATCACTTAGGAAAAAAAGGAGCCGGTGCAGAAATGAAAGTTGCTTTAAAACCTGGCCTGGGGCCAGTTAAGCTTTCCACTTTCTGTCATGGTATTTATTTGCTTCCCTACAAAAGCAAATTAGACATAAGGTCGTTTTTAATGTGGGGGAAAACCAGCTCCCCCAAAAAGAGGGCACTCTGCCAGTATCCAAATAAATTGTAATTGTCTCAGTATGAAGGATCAATTAGAGAACAGATGCTACCCAGCTCGAAGGCCAGGAGTTGGCACCGGCATTCGATTAGTTTCGCTTTATTTATACGAAAAAGACAAACACTCGAAACAAGGGAATTTTTTACAACTCGACCAAAAGATAGAGATCATGTCCATTTGCAAATCCGAGATATTATAATCTAGGAAATATAAGAAAACTTCTCTCGGAATCTAACCGCCACAAGAAGCCTAACGCAAAAATCCTTTCATGGACATACACAAACATGTACGCCCATTTTGCCTTTTATATACTAGACTAGCAGGGGGTACCTGTGGTGTATGTGTAAAAAAAAAAAACGTTAAAAGAAAAAAAAAAGTTTTAGTAGAAAGGTAGGATTGAACTCCGAAGCCTTGACGCGAAGGTGGAAATGAAATGGAAAAAAAAGCCAGTCACCTAACCATCTCGGCCACAAGGGAGAGGAACTGATAAGGGCGTTATATGAAGGTTTATGAAGCGAAATAAACAGGTGCGAGGAAGTAGCGTAGAATACATTGACTGCCCCCCTGCAGAGGGTAAAAGTCCCTCAATGGGGGTCCTGGATATGACCTAGTTTTGCACTGCAAGCCAGATCATTCGCTTTCGCTTTTTGAAGACGTGGCGAGCTGATAAAATTCGGGCTAATTAAATACACGCGCGACCCCCGTTGTTAAGTCTTAGTTATCATGATTTAGACACGATATAAAAAGTTTTAAGTATGAGCGAGCCTACCCAGAAGGCCAAAGAAAAAACCCTTTTGCGGACATACATTAAAATGCGCGCACACACACACACGCGCACACACACACACGCGCACACACACACAAACAAACATTTTCGCTTTTTTATAGATGTATGGATTAGTTTTTGTGATTACATTTGACAGACTTTTCAACTACATTCACTTGATTCCTTTTCATACACACGAACTTATGTCCACCTTTTGTGGCATTCTGAACGTAATCTCTATCATATTTCATGATTTCATGATTTTATGAAAGTGTGTATCTCTTTATTAATAGTGGGTCACCTGGAAAGGCATGGATGATTTCCAGGTTGTCTTTCAAATGCTTCAAATAACAGGTGCAATGTTGTAGAAGAAGAACAGCAACAGTTTAATGTACATTTTTTAAATGTTGGCATGTGTTGGCTTTTAGAAATTGACTAAACCTATCTTTGGCCAGGTCTTTATTTATCCTTCTTTTTCTCAACTTCATTCTTATCACTTTCTCTTATATTTTCCTTTGCCATCCCCTGTGAACTGAATTTGCCACCTTAACTGTTCTACGTCTACTATCTCAAGTACATTTATCCATCTTTTATCTCTACGGCATCTCATTCAGGAACCAGTCTGTTTTTTCCTGCCAATAAAACGTTTACTGAAAGTAGCACACATGTACAGAAATGTTCGAATTACCCTATATATTTCTTTGTGAATCTTAACCTTCCTGTTTTATCCAACCAAGCTACCACTATCAGGTTGACAAGAAACTTATTGCTGTTTTTAACTTTTAGATTCATATGAAAATATCTTGGCTCAAACAAAAAATTATTGATCGAAATAAGCACCATCAGAATCAAAACAATGCAAAACAAGTGTATTTATGCCAGTAATGTAAAACTCTTGTGTTCTGATGACGATGAAGTCGCTGAAGGTGTTTTTGACATTGCTTAGGTTTTTGAAGCATTTCTCATGCAAAAGTTGTCAAGATGCTTAAAAAAGTGGTAGTCGGTCTGAAGAGTATGATGAATGAAGCAGAGTTTTGTAGCCCAATTCGTTCAACTTCTGCAGGGTCGGTTTAGCAACATGTGGTCATGCATTGTGGTGGAGGGGAATTGGACCTTTTATGTTGACTGATACTGGGTGTTGTTGCCGAAGTTTCTAATGCATTTCATCCATTTATTTATAGTACTTCTCTGCCGTAATGATTTCGCCTGCATTCAGAAAACTGTAATGGATGAGACCGGTTGCAAAACAACCAACAGTCAGCATGACCTTCTTTTGGTGTAACGAGAAGTGTCATGGAGCTTCATTGGTGTCTAACCACTGAGCTGAGCGGCACCGGTTGTCATAAAGAATCCACTTTTCATCACAAATCACAACCCGGTTGAGAAACGGGTCGTTCTTGTTGCATAAAAGAAGAGAAGATGACACTTCATAACAGCGTTTATTTTGGTTGTCATTCAATTCGTGAGTTTTTTTTTTCAATCTATTTCAAGTGGTTGAAAATCATTGTATACTTATATCTAATTTAGAAGCAAGTCCTCAAACAGTTGAGCATTGATTGGCTTCGACTAATTCTCTTAATTGATTGTTGTTTGTTGTTAACATTCAATAGCTGATTACTGTACTCATCATTTTAAAGACTTGTCGCCACCATGAAATTTCTTAAACCACCATTGTACTGTGCATTTAGTAGTGGTTCCTGCGCCAAATGCTTCATTGATATCACGAGCTGTTTCAGCAGCTTTTCAGTCTAGCTTGAATTGAAACAAGAAAATTATACGAATTTTCTTTTTTTCCATTTTGTATTCAACGTTCTGAAAAGAAAAAATAAGTGCTTTAAAAAATTCTTAAACGATTAGAAAGAGCGAAAAACGCTCTTTAAAACGATCTATAAACTAAAGGTATTATAATGAAAACTTGTTTTGATAATACATCATTTGAAATCAAAATGAAAAATTCCACAAGAACTTTCTTCTGAACCTAATTTATGTTACTCAAGAGATTGTGTGCACACGCAAAAGAAAGAGATCTCTGTCATATAAAAACGTTTTAAAAAGTGTTTTGATTATTTACATTTATCAATAAAAAAATCTTGTTTTGTTTTTGCAAATAAAAATCAATTGTTGAAGAATCTGTTTAAGAAATCAATGGTTGGAAAAATTGTTAAAATTAATTATTGAAAAAAAAAACATTTATTAAAATCAATTATTGAAAACACTGTTTGTTTAAATCAATTGTTCAAAAAACATATTTAAAAACACCCTAAAGTAAAAAAAAAAACAAATTCTAGACTACTTCATGAAATAAAGATAACAGATGTAATTTCTAAAATTATAGTTCTTAATCTATCTTTAAAAGTGCTTTAGCTGGTTAATAAATATTAATGAATTATCGATTATCCATCAGATTCATGTTTGCTTTATTCTATAAGAAAATATAACGTTTATTTTAGATTCATATTTGATTTGTTTTCATGAATAAGGATGTTGAGTTTGTTCAACATACACCTGTGACCTATTCTGTTAGCCATTAACCCAAGCGGCCAAAGAACTCCTAACTGTTTAACTCAAGGATTGTAAACCAGGGTCCACATGGACCTCTGGGGTTCCACAAAAGCTTTATTTATTTCCCTCCTTTCCACAGTCGATGATGTGACACAAGAGCTGAAAAGTGTGATTTGAAAAGCCAGTATCACAGAGGAAGAGCTCTCTGGCTTGCAAGAAATATCTTGGTAATCTCAGCATTCCTTGGTAGGCGATTATCAATAAAATAACCTCTTCTCAAAGGGTGAGAAAGCAAAGCCTGGAAGGATGGACCTCCTAGAACTAGCACAGGACCGGAGACATGCCTGTCAGCAGGAAACAAGTCATCTAAAAAAAATGTCCAAGACTCTTTTGGCTTTGGTGCCAAAGGAAAAATCCTTGGCTGATGGCTATAAAGGCTCACAAAAAAATATGTATGTATAAGAATTATCTGTCCCTTACAATAGAATGCAATAGGAAGCAACCAAAGTGATTTCCCCTGGAGAGGAAGTAACTAGAGAGACTTCTGATTTCTATAAATACTGTGAGTATGGGCGCAAACATTTATATTTTGTATTGAGCTCACCATGAACCGGAAGGATACAATATTCCGCTTTATTCAACTCTTAGATAGCGCTACAGATTTTCACTGTGAAGCGGGAAAACATACAACAACATTGGACATTGGATATATTGACCATCAAAATACCATGGAGCAAGAAAACATGCTTTTATTAAAACAACTTGTCAAGAAAGAAAACATCGAACTGAGGAAAGAAATACTTCACGGTCGTCCTAACATGTCATGAATGAAAAAAACGGAATGACCCTCGATAAGACTGGATACAACTGATGGAGAGTGGTGCTATTTTTGAACACCTAGGCACGATACAAAGAGCTATGTGGAGTGGAAGACCCAGCCATAATCCAGAACAGGCCTATAGGAGACCTCTACACCAAAGACAAGCAGGTTACTGTTTGAACTTGTAGGGCCGGAAAAGCTCAACTTTGCCTCAGAGAGGTACCTTCTTTGTCAGATATGACTGGTACCTATGCGAGGATTGCACAAAAATATCCACCAACAGAAATTTCACTCCATGAGATAGAACGAGGGTGAGTTGGTAACTCATTTTTTTATTGAGGTTACATGGCTAAGCAAAATTTTGTGAATTTTGTATTCAGTGTCCAAACGAACTGACTTGCCTGCAGCAAGTTGACTTTTCAGATGATATGGTTGCTGAGCAGATGATTGGGGGTGGGGGGCAAAATGCAGAGTATGAGAGAAGGGTACTGGCGGAGGTAGCTTTGCTCACTACATTAGAACAGAAATTCTCACAGTTTGTCTGCCTGGTGGCAACAGAAAAGTCAACTCCCCATTTTAATGATGCCACACACCCTCTTGTGCTATTTAGTGTACAAAGGTCGAACCAAGAACAACGCAACCAGGAGGTAAAGATTCCTTTGACTCCATGATATACTAAACATTGCAATGGTTGCAGAAAAACGTTATACCCAGGAGAATCAATGAATCGAAAGGATTTTCCAACATTGTGACCCAAATACCACATTTGTGGTGTGATGGGGCATCTGAAAAAGGTATGTCATAAATTTAAGGGGTCTAGAATGGAAGTCACAGGAAAAGTATGTTTACGAATTGTACCTTGGATAAATTTTCTGCTCACAGGCATGATAAGAGACAGCTGACGAACATGCCTCACCTTGAGTGGGATGGAAAGCAATTTTAGGTGTGTGCCCCAGAATTACCCCCTCAGTTACAGCAGAGATAACTATGATGCCCAAGACCCATGCAACCTTCAGACAGATGCCAAAAACACCTGTAAATGCACTCATCCATTCCATCCAAGCATTTGCATATATACGGGCTCAGACTAGCTCAGTCGAGCCCAAGATTCAAAGCACTTGATACCAACAACCCACCAGATAAGAGGCATACCCAATAACCGGCTAGATATCAAGGAGGTCCTGTTTTGTGCATAAGGTTGGAGTCGAAATAAACACGACAAGCAGTATACATATTGGACAACACATCCGATTTCTACTTGTTGCAAGCAGTGTTAAAGAATACGGACTCTTGAGAGATATAATTCAAAATGGCTTCCCTCAGTCATGCAATGATCACTTACCTATGGCTTGAGTTTTCTGGCCTATGTGTGAAGAGTTATACTGCCTAGAAGGAGTTATCATTAAAGGCAACAAAATCCTGATACCTCAACAACTTCGCACAGAGGTATTAGAATCCCTTCACTTCACTCATCAAGAAATGGTATGCTAGAGAATGCAAGACAATAATTGTTGTGGCTGGGTTTAGATGCTAACATCAGGCAAACCAGATCCAAGTGTCGCATATGCAGCATAATCGCACCATCTCAGCCTACGGAACCCTTTACATCCCCAGCAGACCTGGAATTTCCATTTCAACAAGTGGTGGTCGACTTCATCGATATACAGGGTATGAGCTTTATGGTGTATGTGGATTGATATACTAGATGGGTTGAAGTGGCCTTTATGATATCGGGAAGGACCAAAATGGTATGTGATACCTTAAGAACTTGGTTCTGTACTTACAGACTGTACTTAATGACTGAGTCGTGTGCAAAACGATGTCACAGCAAAGGCAAGAAAAAAGATTCTAAAAAGAAGAACGTGTGTGCAGACAGATGATCATGATCACGTTAGAGAGGAGGGTCATCTTTTATTTGGGAAAGTAAATGTGGTTTCAACAGGAAAAAGTGAGTCGTTATTCCTTGTTTCTGTTCCTTGCAATGTGTTAACATATACGAGGATTGTATTGCAAAAAAACTGACTTTACTAAGTTGAACTTTGACAAAGGAATCTATATGGAACCCCTTGGTTGATAGCTCTTTTTCTAACCTCATTCTTTTAACCATTCAGTTGAGTGCTATCGTAGGCCAAGAAGTGAATTGCAGTTCTTCAGGGGGTGATGAACCGTGCTCAAAAAGCTTCCTTGATTCAGTGACTTCTCTTGGTGTTCTAGAAAGGAACTCCATGCGGAATTAGTGAGAGTGGGAGATGACGATTCATTCATCAAATAGTTTGGGTGGTCGGAGGGGTAGATCCACTCTGAACGGAGTTGGGTACTAGATACAGGTCATCTCAACAACTATAAGTTTTCTCTAACCTCTCCATGCCATAAAACACAGTTCTAGAATGGCGGTCTCACCCACTGTGACATGCTTCAAGAAGAAATTTTGATCATTGCTTTCTTCTAATGTCATGAACTGTGGTGGTTTTGTGAGCATGTCAGTGAGGTATCCTTATATTATATATTATTATTATATGTATGTTTCTTGTCTCTATGTGACTAAGGCATTTTTCTAATTAACTACATATTAAATTATTATTTATTGAACTCCTACATGCATAAACTACTCAAAGTTTTTCAAAATCCTATTTAAAAAAAACAATTTAGTTACGAAATTCATTCTAATTCATTCTAACAAAGTTCATTTTAATTAGTTTATAAACAAATCAGCAATTTTAATCTTTTGTTAATAATTGAAAAGACGAATGACATATGTATGTCAAACTGATTCTATTCCTGAAGAAGGCGTTATATCATCAAAAATTTGATTATAAAAATAAATACTGATTAAAAAAAACTGCATTGTACTGTCTTTTTAAAATTATAAATTTTAATTCAAATCTAAAAAAAACGCTTACATAAAGAAAAAATCCACTGTGTGTGTGTGTGTGTGTGTGTGTGTGTGTGTGTGTGTGTGTAAAAGCGCAGAAAAAAGAAATTATCAAGTGATTACGTCAGAGGTTTTTGTTCCTTATATTATTTATGAGCTTCATATTTTGATGCATTTTTCAAATTCAACGATACATCTACTAATTAAACTAAGGATGAGGTCTGAAGTTGTCATATATGTACTTGGTTTCCTTTCAAAATATAATAATGCCTGCCAATGTGACTAAACCAATGAAGTTAATTGTGTACAACCTTTGCTTAATGGTTTCCTGTGTAACCTAATAAGAGAATATTGTGCAAATCTAATTTGAAAGAAAAAGCGGGACAGTTTGTTTCCTTTTTAAGTAGGCCAACAATGTGGGGTTTTTTTTTTTTTACTATTTGCTGTCAACGTCAACATGGTCTTGTGTATGGAAGAGGTGAGGGATTTTGTTGCCTGATAGTCTTCTATTATATAAAGAGCAGTTGTTTGTTTGTCTGTTTGTAGCGGTAAAGGTAAAAAAACTACACAAGACACATAAACTGATATATTCTTTTTCAGCATTGCCTTGCACAAAATATGAGCACTTATTTTTTTGTTTTGTTTTGTTTTTTAAAATATTCATTCTTTTGGGTTCACACAGAACAAAATTATTCAGAGGCGGGGGACATTTTGAGTGATTTTTTTTCCATTAACCTTTGATGTGAAATTTGAACAAAAGTATACTTTCTGGGTCTTTGGGCTAGAAATCATCTTGGAAGGACTCCAACCCCCACATTCTTTTCTCCCACACTCAGATTCCACTCCCACTTAGAGACTGACCTGCTTGTTTTCGGCAACTCGGAAAGCAGTGGCCGATCTATCATTTAGAAAGAGTTAGGAGTGACTTACTAACCAATTTTTGTTGTTGCTTTTTGTTTATTCTCCACTCTCTCGCAAATGAAATAAAATCTCTGTATATATTTATGATTTAATAAAAAATTTTCAAATTTGGGTTCCACTTAAGTAGGGCAGCCCCTGGAGTGAATGTGCTATTGTAGTGACTGAGTTCTATTTTAGAGTATGACAGACGATTTTAAGTACTTGTGGCCAAGGATGACCAACAATAGCCATTATCCGCATACATTTTATTGGCTTTTTGCCTAATTTGTTCAGTTTGTAATTTTTGTATATTTTGTGCAAATAAATATTTCAAAGTGTATTATCTGTTCTGTTCTCGATTAAACAAGGGAAAATTTGAAATTGACTTTGGTGGCAGAAGAGAAGAGAAAGGACATGATAAGGGGAAGAGGATAAAGAGAGATAGAGATGGAAGTAAAGAAAGAAAGACAGAAGTTTTAAAAGATGTTACACATTTTTTAACTCTTCTATCTTGTTGCCCATATCCCTGGGCAACACCGGGTAACCATGCTAACAGTATTATAAAGTAAATTTGCATGACTGGCTTGATTCTGTTGTTGATGATGATGATTTATTCATTTCAAATGAATCGGATAATTATTGTTGGCATTCGTTCCTCCGATATATTTCTAGTTAGAATTCTTTCTCGAAAAATATTCGGTACTTATGGAAAGGCCCATGTGAAGGTTGTTAAGATCCCTAAGAAAAATGTTTCCATGGAACAAACTGAATTCGGACTTGGTACACTGAGGTTGTCAGTGTGTGTCAATTATAGGGCTATGACAACAGCATTTTCATTGTTTTGACCCTTGATTGTGTATCCGTTGATATCCTATATGCTTTTATATAAAGTGATGTGGTTCTCGGTTGATTAAGTGTGTCTAACTATGTCGGATATATACTCGAGAGTCAAAGCAATGAAAAGAATATGCTGTTGTCATAGCCCTAGTAATTAACTACTTAGCCACTGTCAACTCTTTGATTCTGTTGCTGGCCTGGTTTTCTATATTTTTTTTAGAATCAGATACTTACGGGAGAGAGCATGTAAATATTGCCAACATCCATGTGAAAGAATTGCCTGGATTCGAATTTTGTGCGCCCAGGTTTTGCAATCCATATTAATATCGACTTGAACTCGGCTTTTATATAACTTTAAATGTATAGAAAAAGTGAACGTTTGTTGTTTGATCTTTTTAATATTCTAGGAAAATAAGGTTTCGATGGTACATTAAAATTGGCAGTGTTGAATTTAAATCACCTTTTTAAAAGTAATAATGAATTACCACTTATCAAGACCCAAAGGCCACTCAAGGAAAAGGTTACCGAGTCCATCCGATTGACGTTGAAATAATTCAGTGAGGATTGGTAACAATGGTCAGAATTTGATTATTTAAGTGGACGGCTTACCAAGAATTATTCACATTTGACTTGAAAAGGACCATGTTGCAGCCAGCTGGGAAGCAGCCTCACAGTATTGTGTGCCACATATGGGAGTTCTTGGAAACAAATTTTGCTGATTAGGAGGTTCGTTTAGTTTTAGCTACACAGAGGAAAAAAGGAAAACTTTTAAATACATACATTATCTTCCACTTGGGTGACTTAGAAATACTCCAGAAACAAACAAACAAAAAAAAAACATTTAATGTTTGTGAATTCAAACGTTGGATTCGGTTTGTTGTCTTATACATATTTATGAAGAGTTTTCCGTTTTAATTTTTTTCTTTTGAATATTTTAAAGGTTTGTATTATTTAGATTATTCACATAACTGTTCTCATCTTGAGTGTTCTTTGCACAATATTTTCACTTCTTTAAGTGTATCTTGTCAAATTCAGGAGTCTTTGTGTCGAACTTGGAATCTTTCTGTTGAACTCAAGAATCTGCATGGAAATTCAAACAGAACCCTTTATTTAATCTGCAGGAGTAGCATGCTCTCACTCTATCAGCTGTGACTGGGTAGAAGTCATAAATTATTTGCCATTGTATTCTGAGTAATGCCCGCACTGAGGATTGAACCTTCAACCCCCAGAAGAGTGTTATTTACAACTGAATTTTTTCTAGTGCTTTATCCATTGCTAATTAAAATTATCAATATCTCAAAAATGCAGAAATATATTTTGAAGGATTTTGAAGGGCATAACATGAGCAAAACTTCCATTTAAACATTTCAAATATTTCATTGAATTTGATTAATAATTATTAGTTACCAATTTAATAAGATTCCCTGCATTTTAATTTAAGTTCCTCTTAAATTTTAGACATTTTCTAACATCAAAATTATGTAGTTGATCAAAATTGGAATAAGAATTCTAGACATAAGTCTTAGTAGCAGTATGTTTTGATTTTTTAATCTACAGAGAGAGGGTATAAAAGTGGTGCAAAACGGTTCTAATAGGTGAATTAATTCTGCGCATCTTGGGACGAATATTCTTCTGGTTGTTATATAATAATCGTTCATATAATAACACACGTAATGTGTTTCTGTTTCAATATCTTCCGCTTGGATGGTTTAAAAATGCCTCATTAAAAAGCAAAGCTATTTGATGCTTATGAGTTCAAACGTTGTTAGGCTGGGCTGTCGGCTTATAAATATTTATGTACAGTTTCATGTTTCCACACATTATTTTAAGTAACTGTCATATAAGTTATGTAAGAATTGTCATTGCATATTAGTAATGGATCCAAAGGGGCACACATCCCTAATATTTACTTACATTTATTTAGAAAGTATACAAAAACGATTTCATTTAAGAAAGATTAAGAGAACGACCACCAAACATATAAGCCAACCAGATATTGGTGTAATCCTTCTGACTTCAGAAACGTTGGCTTAAGGCCGTTATAATATTATAATAAATCCCTGCAACCGCTTTCCCACAGAAGAGATATTACAAGCCTGTCTCTGCTTTATCGTTATTTCCATGGCAGGTGCTCGTTTGAGCTTCAATCTATGGCCCCCCCCCCTGCCAGACTTTCACAGAAAACTCTTGTCTAGCCGGAACCACTGCCAATAGTTTCTCACACTTTATCTGTGCCTAAAACTAAATATAGATTCCATGAGTATGGCTTCTTTCTTAGAACTACACTCCTGTGGAACTCTCTTCCGTTGGCCTGTCTTCCAGCTGACTACAATCTGATTGTCTTCAAGTCCAATGTAAACAAGTTCTTGATGAGCCGTCCCCTGTGTAATCCAACTTACAAAAATTCCACTACTACTACTACTGTTTACTATGCTATAATCACATTGACTAATGTATACCCATTAACCCTTATCCTTGAGTGGCATCCGGGCCTTGATAAGTGGTGATTCCTAAATAACTATATAATCTTATTTGAAAATAAGCATAACTGTATAATTTTATATCAGCATGCTCATCATACATATGGTTGTTTGTTTGTTTGTTTGTTTGTTTGTTTAATCAACATATTAACCTTCTTTGGGTCATCTAATGCTGTATATAAGGTTTTAAATTTTTTGGTACTTTCAGAGTCGATTTTTGCTGGGTATATTTGGGCAATGTTTTGGTATAGTTTGTTATTTGATGGCATTTATATTTTATGATACAGATTTGCTCTTTTTAAGAAATTTAGAATGGTTTTAGGGTTTTCTTTTTCGAAGAGTTCTTTTAAGTTTGTGGCCTTGTAGTAGTGTTGATGAATTTGGATGAAGTCATAGCAGTCAAGTAAAAGGTGTTCACTGTATAAGGTTCGTAACATGCTATACATTTGGGAGGTTCTTCACTTTTAAGAATGCAGGAGTGAATTATGTATGTGTGTCCTATCCGGATACGTGATAAGACTGCTTCTTCTTTCCGTGATTTTCTAGGATTTAGTATATTTTTTTTTTTTTTAAGTATAGGCATAATTTGGAAGAGTTTGTTGTTTTGGCAATTGTTCCAGTTTTCTTGACATTTCTTTGTAATAAAATTATTTATTGAAGATTTGTAGTCCGTATATGGGACCTTTATGGCACTTATTTGGGGTTTTCGTGAATTTTTGGCTGCCATGTCAGCTTTTTCATTTCCACGGAAACCATAGTGACTAGAAATCCAACAGAAGAAAGTTTTGTGTTGTATGATAGAATGGATCCTTTGTAACAATTTTAGTAAGAGATTGTTTAATTTTTGATTTTTTAATGATTCTAGTACTGATAATGAGTCTACAAATATGAATTCCTTCGAGTTTTGGTTGGTGATATTATCTAAAGCCAAGTTTATGGCTGTAATTTCTGCACTATAGATTGAGAAGTTATTTGAAAACCTTTTCTGCCGAATAATGTTTTTTGAAATAGCAGCACATCCCACTGTTTTGATCTTTGGAACCATCTGTGTAAATATGTGTCCAATTTGGGTAAGAATCCAGGATGTTGTTTAGTTTTTCTCTATAGTCTGAGGAGGTTAGTATTGGATTTAGGATATATTGTCAGGTCTAGTTTGATTTAGGTTAATTTAACAGCCAGGGTGGGAGTTCTGTGAGATTTTCTCCGTGGATGTTTGATCTATTGAGTTGTTGGTAAGTGGTTTTATCGTTTCTTCCATGTAAAGACCAAAGAGTTTAATTGCATTTTCTTTTTGTTTGAATAGATGTGTGTAGTTGGGATTAAAAGTGCAGAATTTTGGGGGTTTGATTTGAGTTTGTAAGCCTAATTTTTAATGCCTCAATTTTAGTAGGGGTCCATAGGCTTCAGCATATAAACTTTCTTTTGAGAAGGTTTTGAATGCACCCAAGGCAAGTCTTAATCCTGTGTGATAGATAGAATCTAGAGTTTTAAGGTAACTTTTTCTGGTTAAACCATATATGAAGCTTCCATTATCTAGTTTGGTTCTTATCAGGGTCCTATAATTCTAGGAGTGATGAGCAGTCTGATCACCGCTCAGTATTTGCTATAACCTTTAATAGTTGTAGAGTTTTGAAACATTTTTGTTTTAAATATTTTAAGTGAGGGATGAAAAAGAGTTTTTTGTCAAAAATAAGTCCCAGAAATTTATGCTGGTCAGCTATTTCGATTTTTGTTCCTTTTTGGTTGAGAGTAGGGTTATTGTGCATTTTCCTATGATTACAGAAATGGACATATTTAGTTTTGGTTGTTGAAAATTTAAAGCCATTTTCTGTGGTCCATTGTGTTAGTTTGTTTATGCAAATCTGTAATTGGTGTTTTGAGGTATGCATATTTTTTAATCTATGGCAAATTACAAGGTTATCCACATATAAGGAGCCATTTATCTTATTGTTTAGGAAATTTACATTTAAAGAGTGTGACTGATAAAATACATTCTTGTGGAACTCCTTCTTCCTGTGTTTTTGTGTCTGATAGGGTTGATTCTTACTTTAAAACTTCTATCAGATAGAAAATCTTTTATTAAGATGGGTAGTCTGCCTTTAATCCAAGATTGTAAAGGTCTTTTATTATATCCTGTAGCCATGTTGTATTATATGCCTTTTCTAAATCAAAAAAGATAGCTATTGCATATTCTTTTTTAATGAATGCTTCTTTGATAAAGGTCTCCAATTGGACAGGTTTCCAAATACCAGTTCAGTCGTTTATTTATCATTCTTTTGAATATTTTTTTAACGCAATTAGTCTGAAATTTTATGGATCTGAATTGTCTTTCTCTGGATTAGGGACGGGAATCACGACAGCATGTTCCCAGCTATTGGGTAGTTTTGCCTTGAACCATATTTTGTTGAGTGTGTTTAAAAGATATTGATATGTTATTTGTTAAACAAATTTGATAATAAATATTGTTATTGATTTGGGAAGAAGTTGTTTCAGAAACTCATAATGTATTTCATCCGCACCAGTAACTGTATTATGTGTTTTATTTATGGCTTTTAGGAATTCATTTTTACTAAAAGGATAATTGTATTCTTCTTTGTTGTTTGAATTGAAATTTAATTTGTTTATCATTTTTTCTGTATCTTGTTTTGCCTTTTGGAAGGATTGACTGTAATTTTTACTGGAGGAGTTGTTTTGAAAAGTTTCAGGGAGAAGATTTGCAATATTTTTTGTCTCTGTTATTTTGATGTTGTTTTGTAGGAGATGATTTAAAGGGGAGGGTGAGTTTTTACCCGATAATTTCCTTACCATGTTCCGCACTTGTTTGGGGTTTGTATTTGAGTTTATTTTATTTTTATAATCTTTCCATGATGTTCTTTTTGCTTCTCTGATAACTTTACGAGCTGTTGTTCTTTTTTGCTTAAAAAGATTTAGATTGTGCTTTGTGTGTTGCATTTTTGTAAGGCTGCTTTACGTTGGCGAATTGCTTTTTGGTATTCATCATTAGTTATGCTACTTTTAGGTATACATTCATGTGTGGCTAGTAATGTTTTAGAAAAGTATTCTATGGATTTATTTGGATTTTCCTCCTCTGACAGTTTTTGCTGGTGTTTTTCTTTATATTCCTTTCAATTTGCTTTTTTTATTTTCCATTGGGGGAAATGTTTTTTTGTTTCTTTCAGATTTGTTAAAACCACTGGGAAATGGTCATCACCCCATGAATCTTCTAGAACCTTCCAGTTGTGGTCCATGAAAATAGTGGGGTCACAATGATAGATCTAGTGCTGAGTAGGTGTCTGAAGTGGGATGAAGATATGTGTTCGATTTATTGTTTAATATGCAAAAGTTAACAATTTTTTAAAGATTTTTTTCTTTTCTTATCCAAGTATGCAGATCCCCATATATCGTTGTGATTATTAAGATCACCTAACAGTAAGAAGGGTTTAGGTAATCGATTTATTATTTCGTTCAGTTCTGTTTTGTTTATTGGATTCTGGGGTGGGATCTAGATAGTGCAGATATTTATAATTCTGTGTAGTGTGGCTGCTGCAGCAATGGCTTGAATATTAATTTTTATATCTATTTTGCTTTGTGAGATATTATTTCTAATAAGAATAGATACTCCTCCAGAGGCTCTCTGTTGCGTATTGTGGATGTGGTTGTATTGTTTGTAGTTTTTTATATTTATTTTATCTTCAGCTTTTAAAAAGGTTTCTTGGAGACATATGATGGCTGGTTGATGGTTTATTATAAGAAGTAATAAGTCATTTATGTTGGGTTTTAGACCCCGGCAGTTTCATTGGATGATTTTTTGGGTTATGCTTAGATTTTATGTATTTATTTTTTACTTTTGTTAGTCGTTGGTGTCTGATCTTCAACTTTCCATGCCCATTTCCTCAAATCTGTTTTGAATTGAGTCTCTTGGTCTGGAAGATGAACGTTGTCTGTTTATTTTGGTTTTAACTTCTTTGTTGGTTGGTTCTTTGTTTCCTTTTCCTTCATGGGCCCTTTTTAGTGAGAGGGGTTGTTTCTATGGGTGTTGTAGCACTTTGAGGTTTTGTGGGTCTTTTGGGTTGAGTTTTGGTTTGGGAGTTTTGTTCAATTTTGTAGTCTTCATTTTCAATATCGATTTGTTTTATATTTTTTTTAAACTCTTCAATTAGTTCTCTTATTTCATTGAGTAATTTCATAATATCTTCAGGTTTGAAGTTTGATAGGTTTGCTTTTGTTGTTTGGTTATTTGGTCTGTTTGGTTTGTTTTGTTATTTCAGAGTATAGTGTATTTTCAACTAAGTTACAAACTTTTTGGAAGGTTATATTTTTGGTATATTTTATTTTAGTAATTTCTTTTTCTTTCTTCCATTTGTCACATTCTTTTTGGCAGTTAGTACATTTTGGCTCTATTTGGTAGTCTGTATGGGTCTCGTTTTCTCCACACCTCATGCATACTGGAGAGCATGTGCACCGGTCTCGATGGTACCCGTACCTTTGGCAGTTGTAACATCTGAGGGGGTTTGGGATGTATGGTTCGATGTTTATTTTTTCATACCCTATTTTGATGTTGCTTGAGATTTGATGTGTGTTAAAAGTTAGTATGTACGAGTTTGTATTAATAGTTTCACCATATCTTTTAATTTGAATTCTTTTAACATGAAGTTTTGTGGGGATAGATTTTTACTTTTTAGTTGTTTAAAAGTCTCCATTTGAAGATTTCTATAATATGTTTTTGGCTTTCTACTTCCACTAGTAGTGTGCCGTTATTTAGTTTCTTGGCCATTTTCGGTTTGATGCTTGAAAAAATTTTCTCTATTTTGAAGGGAGACACTTTTGTTATCGGTTCTCCTTCAGTTGCTTCAATAATTATGAAATAAGGAAGATTTTGGTTTTAGAATTCCGTTTCTGAATCTGAACTTGATTTATCTGAAACTTCAGAATGGTTTCTTTTTTGAGGCTTTTTATTTGACATTTATATATTTTAGATATTTCGTTTCTCCTGCTCCCCACCCGCCTCGGAGCCTCATGTGGGAAGTGTGTGCGTTGGGGGGGGGCATTCACCTCAACACAACAAGGATACTGAAGAAGTATACTTATCCTGCTCATGGACTCAAGCACCTGTGTTTCTTTCGTCTTTTCTAATGGCCTCATTTCTAGAAAAGATGTTAATTTTCCAGTCGTGTTTTATCCATTCTTCAGCAAGTTGATTGACCCTTCAGCCACCGCTTACTAAATCAGTTTATTGCCTAATGTGGGGAGAGTGAGCGTATTTTCTTGTTGTGTTTGTCTGATTCAGTGCTAGTCATGACCAACGAATTGATTGGATCGGACCTATCCAACCGACTCTCTTAGCCCAAGTAGGGGCCAAAGTGGCGTGTTGCATCTCATGTCCTAATAGGACTTTGAACATGATCTGCTCAACCACCAGGACCCCGTCCTTAAGCATTACAGGTTGCCACCCACGGTCAACAGGTAACCTTAATGAGGGATTTTTACACTCTGCAGGGGGATCAGTCGGTGTATTCTAATGCCCCATCAACAGGGCAAATCAGACATAAGTAGCTATATAATTTTATTTCAGCATATGCTCACCAGACATAAGTGACTATATAATTTTATTTCAGCATATGCTCACCAGACATAAGTGATTATATAATTCTATTTCATCAGATATAAGTGTCTATATAATTTTATGTGATTAAGCTTACAATATGTCGTTGCCATCAGTTCACACACAAAAAACAACCTAATCTGTGATCCACGGCAGACAGACATAATAAGTATAACTCGCCGCATCCCCCCCCCACTTTTTTGTTGAAGAGAATCGAGTTTTTGTTGTTTGGTTATTTATTAATTTTTCTGTCTTTGTAAGGTCAGCCATTAAGTTTCCATTGTTTAAATTTTCAAAGTTTTAATAAAGATTAACAATTAATTAATGATGTAGTCTTCCCTTTGTTGTTTACAACTTCTTTGAAACATTGAACAAGATTTTCAATATGTTGTTGATAGAAATCAAAAACAAGATAAAAGCAAAAAATTGTTGTTCATTATTCTTCACTTAAAATTCCATTTGAGTGATCTGAAATAAAACCTTTCGACTTTATTTAACTTCTTTTTATATATCTATCTGTTAATTGGATTAAAATCAGAATATCAATTCTAAACATAAGGTTCAGTAGTATTATATATTGCTTTTAATATTCATGAAGGAGAAGACATAGAAGTGATGCAAAACTGTTCTGTCAAGTGAATTATATAATAGAAATAAAAAAAAAAATTTAAATAAGAATAATATAAAAAATTTAAAAAACAAATGAAGCATGCATGGTGAACGAGGCATAAAAAAATGACTAAGTTCAGCATTTGCCCCTCGCACCCTTTAGCCCCCAAAGTCTTCAGGGGATGTCAAATGCTGGTGAAAATGAACAAACGTTGCAGTTTTCGGCCTTAACATTAGTAAATTTGAGTTCTGCACCATGCAAAAAAAAAAAGAAATGACTAAGTCCATCATTTGCCGCGCCCCTCCTCATTTAGCCTCAAAAGTCCCCAAGGCCTTAACATATTTTAATTTGAGTTCAGCACCAAGCAAAACTGCTAAATAGACATACACAGAAACTTTTAGCCAAATATGGTAAAATAGTCCCAAAAATGGAGTGTTTTTATTAGCCCTAAAAGAGCTCTTGGAGCACACCCAAGAGTTATCGTGAAGTATAGACAAACATAATTATATAGAAATCAGTTAGTTACAATTTTTTTGAAAGTTTTATAAAAATCCAAGGCATCAATTCTTTTTAATAAGCACAAAAGTGTCAACCAGAGTTTTCCTAGAAAATCCATTCTGTTACTTTTTAACTCCTATCATGTTTAATGTCTGTGCAAAATTTCAAAAAATTCCAAGGCGTAGTTATTGAGAAAAGTACGAACAGATGAACGGACAAAGGAACGGACAAGGGTGAATTTACAGGTCCACCCTCCTTTTGTCAGGTAACGAAAAAAAGGATTATATAATAGACTACCCTGCATTTGCCGGGTGTTTGTAGGTGTGTGCGTGTAAGGGGTGGGGTAAAGTAAAGTAAAGAATAAGTAAAGAAAGACGAATACAAAACAAAAAACAAACATCGAACAAACGTAAAACTTCTTTAAAAAAGAAATCGGAAAAACAAAAAGCAAAAGTAAGGGAAAAAAATGATGAAAGTGGCCGAAAAAACAAAAACAAAGAAACACAGCGGAAAGCGAAAAAAAGAAAAATGGCATAAATAACCCTTTGTTTCGGTTAAGTTCATGGTGCGTTTCACCCAGTAGAAAGCATAGAACGGAAAGGACGTTAAAATTCCATTCCAGTTTTTTTAAGCAACTGCAAACGAAATAAAACGGAAATGATGTATTATGGAAAGAATCCTCTTTTTTTTTAGTGTATAAATGTTGGGAAAAAATGGTAATTAAGCAACGTAAAAGTAAGCATAGGATAAGAATTAATGTTTGTGGGAATGTTGCTATCGCGACATTCACCCAATAGGAAGCATAGAATGGAAAGGCACAGTGAAATTCCATTCCAGTTTTTTAAGCAACTACGAAGTACAGAAAACCAAAACCGGCGTTCGTTCATAACTGTCCCTTGTGAACGATCACGCAATGGTGTAAAGTGGTGGTGGGGGAGTAATTTATTAGAGAGAAAAGATTTGACTACTTCCATTGATTTTAATCGATTTTGGCAGGGAACTCTCAGCAGAAAAAATACAGGAATCTACATTTATCGAGGAAGTGGAGAGGTAATATGCCTATAACACACCTCAGATATTGTACTTCAGTTTGTGCATATTACATTTGCATGAAATGTGTTGATTTTTAATCCTATTAAGATCAAAATCAGAGGGGAAAAATGAGTTCATTTTATATATATAGGGATTACAAAATGATTCTAAACAAAAAATCTCAAAAATGTAAATTCTAAAATTTATAGTTACAGTTGATTCCAAAATTTAAAAAAAAAAAAAAAATGCCAGCAACTTAGTTGCCAAGCGAATATATATGTGCGTCACAGAGCGCATATGAGTGTATGTGAAGATATCAGTAGCAGCTGAAAGATGAATGGTTAGCGAAGGTATTAGCTGCAGCAGCAGCCGTTTGAGTGCATATGCAAATTGGCAAGTGTATGCAGGCCTGCACCAGATGATAAGAAAAAAGGAGAGAAAAATGCACCACATAACGAGGAGCAGAAAGAAAAAACCTCGCCTTGTGAGATGGACGTGTGGCCCCCGTGGTGATGGCAAGAGACTTTTAAGCTCATGTTGAGACGGCAAGTTTTGTTAATCTCATGATAAACGAATGAACAGTTAGTAAAAAAAATAGGAGCAGGCATTGTTTATATCTATTAGCGTGTGTGTTATTTTGTCACCTTTTTTGTTCCAAGTTACTGTTGTTTAATTGTTATGGCCTTCCATTTCTTGTAATAAATAATTTTACCAAGAATTCTTCATAAGTTTTGGTTTTAGTTTCGATTATAGTTGATGGCCTCAAATCATCTTTTTTTTTGAATAATTTTACTAAAAATTCTTCATAAGGTTTGGTTTCAGTTTAGATGAAAGTAAAGGAACTAAAGTTATATGTATATTAGTGGTCTGACAACCAAGCAAAAAAAAAAAAACAAACACTCTAAGCAAAATTCATCCCAAAGCAGTAAAACTGAAGCTAATCTACCAGGACACTATATATATATATATATATATATATAATTATAGGCAAATTTGGGGATATATTATTGGTTTGAAAACATAGGTTCTTTTTTATCAATTTTCATAAAATTTTAACCATAGCATAGTATTATAATCTTCAAAAAGTCTGAAAATTTTCATGTAATTTCGTCGCATAGAATCAAAGATATCAGCATTTCATTATTCAAATTGAATACGAGTATATATATATATATATATATATATATATATATATATATATATATATATATATAGAGAGAGAGAGAGAGAGAGAGAGAGAGACCACCTGTTTTGGCAATTTTACAAGTTCCAAATCTCAGTGATTATTGATCAGAATTTAACAAATGAAGGCTGGTTGGAAAGCTAATGACCTGAATTGTGTAGTGGGTCATGTGACATTGGCTTTTAAGGTTGCACATTAAAGGAATCATCCATCATTCAGAGCCTATTTTTACGGCCATAAAATGTTTCAATCATAGCCATTTGTTTTTCTAGTTTTGCATATGAATATCTGATATTTCTCCAAACCTCTGGCCTTGATGAAGAGGAGACTAAAACTTTCTGCTATGGTTTCTAATGATCTGAAATAATAACAAGGGGAGACTTGATTCCAAATATTTCTCGTATGTTATATCGCCCCTCTTTGGTTTTCATACATAAAGTAAATTTCACAGTGTATAAGGATTATTTGATATTGGGAGATATTCATAATCGTACCCTATTTCCAAAAGACGGGAAATATAACATATGAGAAATATTTGGAATCAAGTCTCTCCTTTCTGCTATTTCAGATCATTAGAAACATAGCAGCAAGTTTTAGTCTCCCCTCCATAAAGGCCAGAGGTTTGGGGGAAATACATTTTTTTATTTTTCATAATTTTTGGTTTCGGTTTCAATTCCAGCTGATCACCCAAGTCTATGGATATATTTTTTTATTTTTGAAATCACAAATTTATCTATATACATAAAAGCGAAAATGTGTGTATGTATGTATGTATGTATATATGTATGTATATATGTATGTTTGTATGTGTGTTTGTGTGTCCGCTAAAAACTTTCGACAGACACAATGAAAATTCACAAACTCGGTATCATATTGAAGCCCCATCCTTCACCCGAAAAATATAAAAAAATTGGCCAAAACCGTTAATTTTTTCACGGGGGGGGGTTCAACAAAAACGGTCCTCTCGTGACGACGACCGGTTCTACGCATGCGTCAGATGACGTCATGACCTGATTTACTTTAAATAGTTGAAGAACTGACTAAATTT
Organism: Euprymna scolopes; assembly: GCF_053919585.1. NCBI lineage: Eukaryota > Metazoa > Mollusca > Cephalopoda > Sepiida > Sepiolidae > Euprymna > Euprymna scolopes. The sequence goes on from NC_136494.1 coordinate 58,803,057, forward strand.
CATGTACGTCATGTTAGCTCAGTTGGTTAGCGCGTTGGTTCATTATCTAAATGTTTTGGGTCCGAATCGTGGTGTGAGATGTCTTTTTTTTTTCGATTTTTTAAGTTTAAATATTGAACCAGTGTTATTTAAGCCATTTTTCACGTAACGTTCCTTTTTCTGTTTTTTTTTTTTACTTCGCTTATCCACCTCCGACCACACACCCCAAAACATCCGGGTACCCACTGATTTTTTAAATTCTAATATCGAAACAGGCTTATTTAAGCCATTTTTCACATGTTTGCTTTTCTTTTTTGTTTTTTCGATTTTTACATTGTTCGTTTGCCTTACGTTAGTTTTTTTTGTGTGTTTTTTTTCGATGTTTTGATTACCCCCCCCCCCCCGCTTAAGTTTTAACGTTCGTTTTTATGTTTTCTTTTTTTACTCCGCTTATAACAAGCAAACCTGGTTATTGACCTCATTTGCTGAATAACTATTGCTTACGTCGTTGTTGTGGGCACCTGTCAATTTGGTTCTTACTTAAATAAATTCAAACATCTTTCAGTAACTCATTCTGGCTGGTTGAACGGTTCATGTTTTTTTCACATTTTATTTTCAAACTTCGCCTCAGGGCTTCAGGTTCGATCCTACTAACTTTTACCCCCCTCCCCCCGCTTTCTTTTTTATTTAACAGCACACACACCTCCAAACACCCGGGCAACGCCGGGTACCCCCGCTAGTCTAGTCTATAATATAAAAGACAAAAATCTGTTTAAATGTATGTATGTATGTTTGTATGTCTGCCTAAAACTTTCAACAGAGGCAACGGATTTTCACGAGATCGGTATCATTTTGAAGCTCAACCCTCTGGATGACAAATATAAAAAAATGACCAAAGCAGTAGTTCTTTCACTAGGCACTTTTGTACAGGGAGGGTCGTTTTTTTTTTTTGCTGACATTTTTTGCAAGTCATTCACCCTCGCTTCCACAACGTCGCAGAAAAGGCGTTATTTCAACCGCCTTTGACGTCACAACCACGGTAGGTACATCGGTAAGGGAGTTTGTTATTTTTTCACCTCTTTTTCCTCTGGCATGATAGGAGTTTGAGTCTGCTTACTACTCCTTTTTATTCAACCAACACCCTTACACGCACCTCCACTTTCTTTTCCGCCTTCGCGTCGCAGGTTCAAGCCTGCCTGCATACTACTACTTTTTTTTTTTTTTGCTCAACACACATCTACAAACACCCGGGCAACACTGGGCACCCAGGCTAATCGATAATATAAATCTCGCCTGTCTGTTTAAATGCATGTATGTATGTATATCTGCTTAAAACTTTCGATAGAGGCAACGGATTTTCATGAGATCAGTAGCATTTTGAAGCTCGACCTTTCGAATGACAAATACCGAAAAATTGACCCAAAACATTAATTCCTTCACCCCCAACTGGGCACTTTTCTACAGGGAGGGGTCGCTTTTTTCGCCGATATTTTTTAAATTCATCCTCTCTTTTCGATTGACTAGTGTTATTTTAAATCTACATCAATTTCGGTTTGGCGATAGGCACAACAACAAAGATGTCACGTTTTTTTCACATTCTTTTTTCCCTTTGCAATATTGGTTTGAGCCTGCCTACCTACTACCGCTTTTTATTTTTTTTTGCTCAACACACCGCCTTCAAACACTCGGGCAACGCCGGGCACCCAGACTAGTAATATATAAGAATCGACAGAAAATTGACTCTATAATAATTTATATGATATAATAATATATACAATATAATAATATATACGAAACCTGCAATAATTAAGATATCATATGTAAGCGTATTTTATGATCGGGCTATGCTGGATGTCCCTGCTAGCTTAGATAAATACTTTTGTAGTTTTAACAAAAGAGCTACAATAATATCCGGGCGTCTCCATTTTACACTGAACATTCACAGAATACCAACATCAATATATTACATATGAAAGAGTTCTCTGTGGAATGTCCACAGGTCCCACTAGTGATAATAAATGCCTTTTGCTAAAACAGAACAAAAAACCAAATCGGATTTATTTTCTTTTGTTTGTTCCTGTGATAGTACGCATGTTACATGACTTGTTATGATTTCATGTTGATTGCCATATTAAAAAATGGATTCTTCTCTTTTTTTTTGCAGTGTCCTTGAATGAAATGTTCACACGACTTGAGTTTGTTGTCTTCCTCACCATTATTCTGGCTCTCTTTCTATACACCTTACCACCAAAGGTCAGCGCTCGAGACTTAAACAATATTCAATATCTTCGATTAGACTTGTTTTTACGGAAATTCGTACAAACGAACCAAGTTTCCAGCTAAAACCAAACTTCTTTCTAACTTGGAAAAATAAGAAGAAACATCCGAGGAGTAAATTAAATTCCAAGATTGAAATTGTCGAAGGATTTTTATTGTTATTTTTTCATCATAATTGGGAAATTTCCAAAGATTCGATTTTTTTAAATTCTGGAACTTTGATTATCAGTTCTACAAGACAACAACGTTTGGCCTTAATCATTATCATCATAATCGGTATCATTGTCATCATAATATTGCTGTGACTATCATCAACTATTAAGGATTTCTTCTATTGTTATCTAAGCTAAGGAACCGGTGAAAGGAATGATTTCAGCAGAGCTCTGTGTTACATAAACTGGGTTGTAAGTTTGACTAGAAAATTTTTGGCGACGCCTAGGAGTCAGAGGTGACACCAGAAATATAATCACTTTCTCCTTCGGCTCTATGAAGTGCAACACAAGCTATCTATCTGCCTATTTCTCTGTCTACTATGCTTTTCCCTCTATCTCTCTTTCTCTGATGATGCAGTGTATGTCTTTGTATCTTTCTCAATCTGGGTTTAGGAAGTGTCCAAGTTATCTACATTAATAAACTTTCTTATAAACTAACGTGAATGTCTGAGTGTTTTTGTCGGCAGACAATCATAAACCTAGGTTTCCAATGATAACAAAAGGATAAATTTATACATGTGTCAGTAAGCGAAATCGTGAAACCTGGAAGACGACTTCATTTTTAATTTTTTTTCCTTACTTAAAATGATATAGAAACAATCTAGACGTATGCAGAACAGGAAACTTCGTTGGTATGGTCACAATGAGAGAAGGGGGGGGAAGAGTGCTTGTATTAGTGGATGTAGAACAGTTGAGTTAGCAGGTGAAGTTGGCAGGGAAAGGCCAAGAAAAACATGGGAGGAAGTGATAAGGATAGATTTGAGAGAAAAAGGGTTAAATAAAGACCTGGTTAGAAATAGGTTAGTTTGAAAGCCAATTTCTGAAATCCGTCCAACATATGTCAATATGTCAAACAGAAATTATAATAACGATGATGACTATTAAAAAAACAAAACAATTTTACTATGCACATTTTTTAATCTGTTCTAAACATAAATCCTGCTCCAGTCTCATTCCTTGGAAAATCACTATATATTTAAAAAGTGTTTTAAAAATCGAATGTATGACTTTAGGATTATGTGAAAAAGAGGCTCTGTCTTAATGAACCTCTTTGTGTGTTGGTTGCTTTTATAATATCATTTCATTATTAGTCTAATTACCTTTGTGGTCCATTTTTATTCTTTTTTATAAAAAAAACAGTCACTGATATTTGGGTATTTTTTATTTATATCTGGGTATTTTTGTATGTATACAAGATGACCCCGCCCCCCCCCCAAAAAAAAACGGGCCCAAACTCTAATTAAGCCCCGTTTCTTAGTGTTTTGTCCGAATGAAATGAAACTTTGGTCATAACTAGTTTATTATATTCAAAACATCACATCAAAGCACTAGGGTCTTTGGCCTTTTTTTCTCCGTTGACTGTAAAATTCTCAGAAAAACAATTGAATGTCCTCTGGGTTTTTTTGGGGGGGGGTCACCCTGTATTCAGGAAGATTTTTTTTTGTATTATTAATAATCAGCAAACATGTTTTTGTAGCGTTATGTATTTAATTACAATGTAATCGTGATTCTGTGATTAAATGTGCAGTGTGAGAACACATCTTGTAAAAAGACAACCACATTCTCTCTCTCCTCTGATCTTGATCACGTGGCTGGTTAATTTTAATGCATCTAAAACCAAGCTTTTATCTTGACATCATCAACGCTCTGATCCCCATCTGGCATCAATTTAAATTAATGGCTTTCGTCTTGAGGAGGCTCCATGTTTTGACAAGCTTCTAGATCTGATCTTTACTCCTGATCTGAGATCCATTGCCAAGGCTCCTGGAAAAATGGTGGAATTGTTCTACTGCATCAGTAGATATCTGACTGCTGATGCAATTCTCTACCTGTATAAGAGCACAGTACATCCAAGGGTGAAGTACCATTGCCACGCCTGAGCAGGAGCTGCTAGAAGCATCTCATCCTGTCTTGACAGAGTTCAAAATAGACTTTGTAGCCTAGTGAGGGATGACCTTTTCTCTTCCCTGCAACCTCTTTCCCACAGAAGAAACGTTGCAAGTTTGTCTCTGCTTTATTGTTATTTTCATGGCAAATGCTCATCTGAGCTTCAATCTATGGTCCCCACCCACTGGCCTGACTTTCACGAAAAACACTCATCTAGTTGAAACAACTATCAAAATTTCCCCCACTCTTTATTTGCGTCTGAACTTAAATGTAAATTCCATGAGCAAAGCTTCTTTCTTAGAACTATACACCTGTGGAACTCTGTTCCATTTTCCTGCTTTCCAACTGACTACACTATTGTCATCTTCAAGTCCAATGTGAACAAGTTCTTGATGAGCCGTCCCCTTAAGTAATCCAATTTAACAAATTTCCACTACTAACAATTACTACAAAGTTTTCCCATTGACTATCATAAATTCATTAAGCTTATCCTCGAGTGGCCTCCGGGCCTTGATAAGTTGTGGCTCCTTTGTAAAAAAAAAAAGAAGGAAAGAATGTAGTCTAATTATAAGAATTTTTACAGATATCGTTATAGTGTAATGAGACAAAGGAAAAGGTGGAGGAGGGTTAGTAATTCCTACTACTGTATTAGTTTTTAATATTCGTGAAGGAGAAGACATAGAAGTGATGCAAAACTGTTCTGTCAAGTGAATTATATAATAGAAATAAAAAAATTTTAAATAAGAATTATATAAAAGATTAAAAAAAACAAAAAAAAAAACAAATGAAGCATGCATGGTCCCCTGTAAGTGCACAGAAAGCGAAAATAAATAGATATAAATATAAGAAATGGTGAATCCAAACAAAACTAAAATATTTGTTTTAATTTGGAAGGACATACTAATAAATGTTTAAAGCCTCTATAGCTTCTATACAAAGCTGATGTGTACAGAGCTATACCGGTCATTGAAATAAGGGAAAATTAGACTTTACTGTATATATAAGATATGTGATCAATTTTTTACTGTCATTTAAAGAATAACAATATTTGAAAAATATATTTTAGATAGAAAACAGATTTTTGTGCTTCTTGCACAGAATGGATCTAATTTAGTGTACTTTTAACGGTGTATGTATAAAAGCTTTTAACCCTGAAGATTTTTTACTCTAAGATTCAAACTCTAACTCAGTGTACAATTTTTCAAGATGTAACTGTTGTAAAATTAAAATAAAATTTACTTGACACTATTCTGGACTAGTCAAAATCGAAATTAATATATATATATATATATATATATATATATATATATATATATATATATATATATATATATACTAGCATTTCAGTATATATATATATATATATATATATATATATATATATATATATATATATATATATATATATATATATATATATATATATATATTAAGTAATGTGATTTATAATTTAAAATTTAAAAATTTGAAAAAATTTGAAAATTTAAAAATCAAATTTTAATTAAATTAAAAATCAGTTTCATAAGAAGGAACAACAACAAAATCAATTATCTGTACGATCGTTTCGGAAATCCGTGCTTTTTATTGTGGTATACATGAAGTTATGTAGAACAATTATATATAGTTTTTTGATAAGCAAGGTCTCCTCATCAGCAAATTTAGGAGGGTTTTTATTGAATTTAAAAGACACCATAAATAAACCTAGCATTAAAAGTAAGGCAGATGAATCTTTTAATTTTTCTTTTTTTGAAATCAGGAACTGTGTTTAAAGTAGTCATTTAGATCTTTGCTATAGCTTTTTATTTTATTGAATGTGCACTTACATTCAATAAAATAAAAAGCTATAGCAAACATCTAAATGACTACTTTAAACACAGTTCTTGATTTCAAAAAAAGAAAAATTAAAAGATTCATCTGCCTTACTTTTAATGCTAGGTTTATTTATGGTGTCTTTTAAATTCAATAAAAACCCTCCTAAATTTGCTGATGAGGAGACCTTGCTTACCAAAAAACTATATATAATTGTTCTACATAACTTCATGTATACCACAATAAAAAGCACGGATTTCCGAAACGATCGTACAGATAATTGATTTTGTTGTTGTTCCTTCTTATGAAACTGATTTTTAATTTAATTAAAATTTGATTTTTAAATTTTAAAAATTTTTTAAATTTTAAATTATAAATCACATTACTTAATATTGAATTAGCTCTAGGACATTTAACTATCGAGCTTATTATATATCTAAATTACAACGAGCACTTTCTATTTCCTGTATTTTAATTAAACTAGTAATTTCACTGTTACATTAAAATACACTCAGCTCTTTAGACTATTGTTCTAATCTCCTTTAAATTATATATATATATATATATATATATATATATATATATATATATATATATATATATATATATATATATATACTAGCATTTCAGTATATATATATATATATATATACTAGCATTTCAGTATATATATATATATATATATATATATATATATATATATATATATATATATACTAGCATTTCAGTATATATATACTAGCATTTCAGTATATATATATATATATATATATATATATATATATATACTAGCATTTCAGCCCGGCATTGCCCGGGTGTTTGGAGGTGCAGGTTTAGCAAAATAAAAAAATTAAAAAAAGGTCAATGTTTTTAACTTTGACCCCTATTATGACCCCCTTAACATTTATTGTTTTGCGTTCAAATCAAGTAATTAAGTTTGATCCATGTCCAAGGAACCTATATCTAAACTTTCAAATGTTTAGACCCCAAATTGTCGGAGGAGTTTGGTAGAGTTCTCAAAGGTCAAATCGTTGAACTTTGACCCCCTCCTTAACAGCCAAATTTCTGGCCGAAAACCAATCACAGAGATTTTCCCAAATCTCAGTACCCTGTATATCAAATTTCGAGTCTGTAGACTGAAATTTAACAGAGTTATTGAATAGGAAAATGTACACAGACACACGGACACGTTCACTTATATATATATATATATATATATATATATATATATATATATAGATAGATAGATAGATAGATAGATTAAACAAAAATATATACGTATACATAAATATATATGGAAACAATATTTTGTGTTCTGTAAACTTTTTACGCAAATATTATGCAAGTATAAATCATGTAGAATATCTACATGAATATAATTACACGTAATAGTTAACTAAAGATGATCATCCCATAAGAAAACCGAAAAAAACTAATTGGGAATTAATTAGAATGAATGTTTAAAAGAATATGCAAATTAGCTAGATCTTTTGCAGATGAATTCAATTTCATGACCCATGTATAAGAAAATTGTATTTTCTTTTTAAATAAATAGAAAAGAGGGTTTTTAATATGAATATCAATACACACAAAAGAAAAACGAATTTATAGGAGTATATATAGAAGATATATATATATATATATATATATATATATATATATACACACATACAGGGTGTCCACAAAATCTGGCTACATTGTGTAGCCAGACTTTGTGGAAACATCTTGTAGATTATGTAGCCAGACTTTGTGGGCACCCTATATATATATATATATATATATATATATATATATATACACGTGTGTATGTATATATATCAGCTTTATATATATATATATATATATATATATATATATATATATACACGTGTGCGTGTGTGTGTGTATATATATATACAGGGTGCCCACAAAGTCTGGCTACATAATCTACAGGATGCTTCCACAAAGTCTGGCTACATAATGAAGCCAAACTTTGTGGACACCCTGTATATATATATATATATATATATATATATATATATATGAAAAGTTAAAGAAAGCCAAAACAATTCAAGATATGTATCTCCTAGGATATATTGAAATTTTGTAAATAAAAATAAGCTCAATGGTTAACTGGTTATGTAAAATGAAAAAAAGCTCAGTGATTCTCTTGAAATATGTGTGTGTGTGGGGGGGGATACCTTGGAGGTAAGGTACTTTGAAATGGTGCTGTTTGTACTAGTTTTTATACATTTAGCTGGTCAAAACTTCATCCTTTTTATTCAACCAAGAACCATTTTGCTTAATAATAGGTAAGGCCACATCCCTACATAATCCATAATACCTGTCCAAGAGCCTAAAATGGTCTGACCTTTTTAATTAACTGTTATCTAAGATTAAACTGAATGTTACATTTCTTTGGATGTCAACTATGTGTGTCCGAAGATATGGATTTGGAGATCAAACTCCCTGTGGAGCTTATGTATGAGATATAACCTCAGAGAGATCATTTCAGATTGCTTCTTCCTATTATTCAGTTCAACTCTATTATTATTATTATCATCATCAACACTAGTAGCACTTATGTTTTGCTTTAAACCGTGTGTTAATGTATATTTGTAAATGACTATATTTACCAGAGCCATTCATACGGCATGGATGACAATTGCATCAAGTGTCAGTAAATTCAGAGGTATTTCTTTTCTGGTGTGTATCTATTTTAAATGTATTGGAACCTAATATTCGTTGTTATAATTTAGTCACTGCGGAGAAAGGTATTCTAATTGTGATCCTGTAAAACCTTGCTATTTTGCTGTAACATTTTGAAGTTGCCTTGAACAATTTTAGCGAACACATTGAGGATATTTGTTTGGACATTTTTGTTGAACAGTGAATTAACCCAAACGCACTAATCTATTCCTACGATTTTTAGAATTATAAGGTTTATGGTCATTGATTTTTACATATCACCGATTTACAATTCTATGTTCGCCATTCACATTATTCATGCTTAAATAAGGCCTAGGTCTATTTTTCTATTGCCATGTTATAACTAATAGTACTAGTATTACCTCTTCAATTTTCGCATCATTTATTTTGCCTTTCTGATATTCCAAGGCTTCCAAAGTAAAGTAATATGGAGATATTTTGCATTGAACTAAAAAAACAATATCTTTCAAAAGTGCTCAATACCTGATAAGATGAGTATATTTTATATAATTTCACTTATATATATATATATATATATATATATACCCGCCTAGTTAATTATACTTATATTTATCTGTATCTATTTATTTTTGTATCCCATCTCTATTTCTATATATACATGTGGTTTTATGTGTATGTATATGTATGTGTGTATGTGTATATAATAAGTATGTGTATGTATATATGTATGTGTATATGTATATATATATATTTATTTATTTATTTACCACATTTCCCTCATTTTCATTGTTACTATTATTATTTTGATTTTTATTATCCTATTATTAGTATCGTTCTCTGTCACTATTATATTTTTTATTATTATACTTAATAATTATATTTAATTATTAATTAATAATTTTTTTTAATACTACTACTACTTTCACCTATATACATGAACTGAATTTCTTCGCATATTTTTAACTATTAAAGCCATGCCCGGTAATATTTAACTTAATTTTATCTTACAGATATTTACCGCAAATGCATTTAAATAAGTAATTCACCTAAATTGGACATCACTTTTACTTACTGAAGAAGGCGCATCTTCGTTAAACCCACTCCCGCCCCGACACCTATTCGAATAAATCCTTACCGTTTGTCAATACCTCGTATGACATCAAGACAATTGAACAATTAAATCGTGAATAACCACGCACCTGTTTAATATGTATCTCCCTTTTCCCTTATTAAACTGTAAACTAACCTTTTCCTCTCTTAACTTACACTTACTCCCTCCCCTCTCTCCATCTATCTTTCACTGTCTATTTCTCTGTATACACTAGACATCCTATCATGTCTGGTAAAAGTTTTCTTTAATTCAACCTCACCCCCTTTTTCCCTCTTTTTTCTTTCTTCTTTTTTTTTCTTTCTCTTCTTTAGTTATTAAATCTTAAAAATCAAATGTTGCCGGATTTAAATGGAGATCGCCCCCCTCCCCATTTTTAAATTGTGTTCTTCTGGATCTTTAATACGATTCAGTAGCGGAAACATGTGTAACTAAACAGATAAAGCGGTAATAAAATTATATATATATATATATATATTATATATATATATATTTGTAGTCATCGACATACAGTCTGTTTCGTTGTATCACAACTCATATATATATATATATATATAGTTTTTAAAATGCTTATATATATACATATATGCATATCTTCTATCTATCTATCTATCTCTCTCTCTCTCTCTCTCTATATATATATATATATATATATATATATATATATATATATATATGAAAGTGAACGTGTCTGTGTGTGTGTCTATCTGTCTGTCTGTGTGTCTATGTACATTTTTTTTTCTTTTGCTCAGAATACACCTCCAAACACCCGGGCAACGCCGGGCACCCATGCTAATATATCTATAAAAGTGAACGTGTCTGTGTACATTTCCCTATGCAATAACAATTGTAAGTTACAGTTTTCTAGAGGTTGAAATGACACTGAAACCACAATTGAGAATTATTTAGGATTTTTATCCAGTCTGGGCTTATGGGATGAGAGCATACTATCCACATGGATTAAATTAAGGGTTCTGTTCGAAATTCTATACAGATTTGTGAGTATGACAAAATACACTTGGAAAAGGTCGGAGGTTACATTGACCAAAACGTTGTGAAAATAGTAATCAATATGAGAACAGTAATCCGAAGAATCCAAATAATGTGAATAATCAATCCTCAACTCAAAAGTTCAGAGAGATTATATTTTTTATATATTTTAGGTGAATATTTTTTATATATTTTAGGTGAATATATTTTATTTTAGGTGAATATATAAAAATATTCGCAGTCATCTAAACCAGATTAAGTAATTTTTTTAAAATGAATTTTAGTAGAGTACATTATTATATTGCCAATGACACAATGCAACACTAATAAATGAAATAGGCTACTCAGAAGTAAATCTGATTTGTTAACTTAAATGCTATTCGGGTTTGACTTTGAAAAATCGACAAGATAATACTATATCCTTGCGTTGAAACATAACTTTTCTTAAACATTGTCAAGTAAAGAACTTTTTTTTTGGTTTCCATACTTATTACTTATCTATCTAGGTAAGTTCCAACGTGATTATAAGACATCGTTTTGTAGAAAAGACAGGTTTTTCAGTCTTAAGCTGTGTATATTTCAGCTATATATCTTGTCGGGTTTACAAACCTAAATAGCATTCAAGTTGACTAATCAAATTTGGATTCCCACTAGCAATTTTCATTTGTTACTGTTGTACCATGTTATTGATAATATAATAATGTGCACTACAAGTTATTTTTAAAAATTACTTAGTCCAGCCCAGATGATTTTTATTAAATATATGAAAGATTCTTTAAATAATAACCTAAAAATAAGAATAAGTAAGAGGAATACTTTAATTTTAGATTGAAGAATATAATAGAAGTTGTTTATCTCATGTACAAACAAATGAAAAAATTAAAGAATAAAATGATTTCATTGCATCCTGAGTAGGTACAGTTTATGTCTTTCTCAATTTATCAACAAGTTATGTTTTGTTAGATTTTGAAAAAGTATTGTAAAAAAATTGCAGATAGAACCTTTTTAATTTTAAGGTAACAAAATACCTTTTGAAGGAAATGCCATAAGGTATTGGAAATGCCATAAGGAAAAGGTATTGAAATAATAATTGCACCATGCAAAAAGTGCTCAAATACTATGAGGTCAACCATAAGTAACTATATAATTTTATTTAAATATAAGCCCATCAGACAAAAGTAACTATATAATTTTATTTTAGCATAAGCCCATATGACATAAGTACGTAACTGTATAATTTTATTTCAATATAAACTCATACGACATAAGTGATTGTATAATTTTATTTCAGCATAAACCCAACAGCAGCCCATCAGGCATAAGTAACTATATAATTTTATTTCAACATAAGCCAATTAGACTAATTACCATTGACTAAGTGGGTCGCATAAACTGAAATTTCAAAATTCTCATTAGACAAATATTACAATTCAGGATAACATCAAAACTGCAAACTTTATCTTTTGTTTAATCATATGAGCATACTGTATAGTTAAAATGAAAATAGCAATAAAATAAAATTTCCATTAAAATGTTTTTCAAATAAAAATATGATACCAAGAAAGAAATGGAAGAAATTCTTAAGTATTAACAAAGTTACAAACAAAACAAAATATATATAATTACTTATGGCAGACCATGTATATTCATGTTGTTGTTGTTGTTTTTTTGTTTGTTTTTTTTTTGTTGTTGTTTTTGTTTTTTTAGCTTTAAAGATCCGTATAAAAATATATTTCCCTTCGTCCTTCAAAATGCTTCTATTATAAAAAAGTGTTCAAAATTTGAGCCAATTGGGTTCAGGATTGGCTTAATGGATATTAGCATATATTATGGAATCTGTAACATTGAGGGCAAATCCCATCAGGTCAAATGCATGTTCATATTGTGAGGGAAATTATGGGTAAAATAAATGTTAAGCTGGTTGTATATCATTAATTGTTCATATTAAAAATTGTATTTCGGCATTAAATAACCTCAAAAGGGTTGATGTGCTGTAAAATGGACACACAAAACTAATTTGGGCCAAAAAAGTTTTGTTTTTTTTAAATTTTGACGATTACAATCATGACATTTTTGAGTTTGTACAATCCGATTGGGTTATTAAATATTTATATTGGAAACACAGTTGGTTATTTTTATTTTATTTTGTTTTTATATTGCAGTTTTTGTGCGAAATTTGGGAAATAAAAACTTGAAATATCAACAACTTTTAGTTTGGCTTATTTTTAAAGATAATCGGTTTATTTTCGTTTGTGTATTTTATTTTGTAAACTTGAAATTGTTTATTCTGTTTCTTTTTTTCTAATTTAATTGTTAAAATATGTTTTCTTTCTTTTAGTTTCTTTTTTTCTGTTTTTTTTGCATTCCTTCTTTTTCATTTATTTTCTTTTTATGTTTTCCTTCTTTTTCATTTATTTTCTTTTTTATGTTTTCCTTCTTTTTCATTTATTTTCTTTTTTATGTTTTCCTTCTTTTTCATTTATTTTCTTTTTTATGTTTTCCTTCTTTTTCATTTATTTTCTTTTTTATGTTTTCCTTCTTTTTCATTTATTTTCTTTTTTATGTTTTCCTTCTTTTTCATTTATTTTCTTTTTTATGTTTTCCTTCTTTTTCATTTATTTTCTTTTTTATGTTTTCCTTCTTTTTCATTTATTTTCTTTTTTATGTTTTCCTTCTTTTTCATTTATTTTCTTTTTTTATGTTTTCCTTCTTTTTCATTTATTTTCTTTTTTATGCTTTCCTTTTTTTTCATTTATTTTTTTTATGTTTTCCTTCTTTTTCATTTATTTTCTTTTTTATGCTTTCCTTCTTTTTCATTCATTTTCTTTTTTATGCTTTCCTTCTTTTTCATTTATTTTCTTTTTTATGTTTTCCTTCTTTTTCATGTTTTCCTTCTTTTTCATTTATTTTCTTTTTTATGTTTTCCTTCTTTTTCATTTATTTTCTTTTTTATGTTTTCCTTCTTTTTCATTTATTTTCTTTTTTATGCTTTCCTTCTTTTTCATTTATTTTCTTTTTTATGTTTTCCTTCTTTTTCATTTATTTTCTTTTTTATGTTTTCCTTCTTTTTCATTTATTTTCTTTTTTATGCTTTCCTTCTTTTTCATTTATTTTCTTTTTTATGCTTTCCTTTTTTCCTATTTTTGTCTTGTATTTCTTTTCCTTGTATGATCATTTTTCCTTTTTATTTTTTAGATTTGTGTTTTTTAATTTGAAAATTTTATTCTTTTTTAGATTTGTCATATTTTTTAAATGTGTGAATTGTATTTTTTCACATTTGTGTTTTTAAAATTTGAAAATTTTACATTAATTTGTTACTTTTATTTAAATATTTTATTTTATTTTATTGTGTTATATTTTTCTTTTTTGTTCTTTTCTCTCTTAAAATGGAGGATTTTTGTTTCATTTTAATTTAATTTTATTTTATCTTTTTACTTTAACTAATTTTGTATTATCATATTTTTCACAATGAAATTTGGATAGACTACTCTTTCCAAGTTCGTTTCATAAAACTTTATAGATATTTTGTCAAGGGTGTGAGTTCCATATAGAAATGTTGATTTAATTTGAATAAAATATGCATCAAGTGCGCTTGGAAGTTAAATCACAACGTAGTATTAGGAAAATAAAAAATATATATTTTATTTGTTTGAAATTTATAACATAAATATATTTCGGAGCTAAACTCCATCCTCAGTATGTTGTTTCTTTCTTTTCTTTTTTCTTGCCATGTTGTAAAGTTGGAGAAAGAAAAGTTTGTTTGTAAAGAGACGCGCATTATATCTCAGTGATTGTATTTTGAAATGTTGCAACAGGGCGTAGGCAACTCGAGAATAACGTCAAGGGTGTCAGTTCCATATAGAAACGTTGATTTAATTTGAAAATACACATCAAGTGCGCTTGAAAGCCAAATTTTATTTATTGTTTTTCGTGACTACTCACTAAGAAAGTTGACAGAAACAGAGTTCACAATATCATAATGACTTCAGATTCTTAACTTCTTCTTATTCGCTAGAGCAACATTTTAACCTCAGGATGCTGCTAAGAGTAACCTTTCCTTCCTTGACAGGGTACAAAACCATATTCGAAATCTAGTGGGCGAAGATCATTTTGCCTTTTTATTTTCTCTTTCTCACAGAAGAGACATTATGAGTCTGTCTCTCCTTTATCATTATTTTCATGGCAGATGCTCAACTGAACTTCAATCTATAGTCCTTGTCTGCAAAACATTCACAATAAATACTCATCTAGCTACAACAACTGCCAATACTTTCCCCTACTATCTGTACCTAAAACTGAATGGAAATCACATGAACAGACTTTCTTTTCAAGAACACAATACTGTGGAACACAATACTGTGTGACTGCTTCCCAGCTAGCTATAGCATGGTTGTTTTCAAATCTAATGTATATAAGTTCTTGTTGAGCCGTCCTTTTAAATAATCAAACCTTAATAAAGTTCCACCATTACCGATGATCATGATGTTGTCTCACCATTCAAATGCAGGCTTCCATAGATAATGAGCAAAACTCTTCAATCTTATCCAAAGCAAAACACAAACTTCTTGTCGTCTGAAAAAAATGCTTTTTGCACCTACAAATCGCCACAATTTCATTCAAGCATGTAACTATCATCCTTAACAAAAACACTATGGTTCAGTACACATTAGAAAAGATAAACAAACCTACTTTTTAGAAAACACAGCTTGAGTTTGGGATAATGACAATCTCACAGTTCACATAAATATACAAGATTTTTGTAACTGAATACAAGTTTAATATTTCTTATTCTGCTTCTGGATTTTGTGAGATGAAGATTAGTAATTTATTTTATTTAACCCATGGGGGGGGGTATCTTGCTCTTGTCCTGTCACGCATGACCAGATAGAAATCCTAAGTAATTCATAATTGTATTTCCACTTGCAGTACTATGTTATTGGCAGTATAATGTACTTACCTACAATTTGTTTGAAAAATTTACATAGTTGGTCAAAACATGGTGAGACAATTTTCGGTCTACTACAGACCCGAAATTTGACATAAGGGGTTTTGAGATTTGGGAAAATGTTTTAATCGGTTTCCGGACAGAAATTTGGCTGTCAAGAGGTCAAACCTCAATGATTTGACCTTTGAAAACTCTACCAAACTCATCTGTCAATTCATCTTGAAATTTTAAATGTAGGTTTTCTGGACATGGATCAAACATTTACTTTGATTTAAGCCCAAATCAATAAATGTTATGGGGTCAAAATTTGGGTGAAAGTAAAAAAATATTGACCTCTGCGGTCTCTACTAAATTACTCAGCCAATTTCTGGTCTAAACATTTGAAATTTTACAAAAGTGTATTCAGAGATAGAGCAAGCTCTTTAATCGGGTTAGGTCGAAAATTTGAGCTGCTAAGGGGTCAAAGTTAAAAAAAATTGACTTTTGCGTTCTCTAGCAAACTACTCAGCCAGTTTTGGGTCTAAGTATTTGAAATTTTACATAACGCGTATTCAGACATGCAGCAAGCATTTTAATAAGGTTTGGGGCGAAAATTTTGCTGCCAAAAGGCCAAAGTTAAGAATTGACCTTTGCAGATTCTACCAAATTCTTTCGTGAATTTTGGGTCTAAAGACTTGAAATTTTAGGTGTCGGTAACTTGGACATGGGTCAAATATTTTATTTTGATTTGAAACCAAAACAATAAATATTAAGGGGTCAAAATTGGGGTCAAAGTTTGTTCAAAAATTACCTTTGCGGTCTCTACAAAATTACTCAGACAATTTTTGGTCTAAGACATTTGAAATTTTACATAAAAGGGTATTCACACATAGGGCAAGTTATGAATAGTATAAAGGGCCTGAACGAAGCCGGCCAGAAATGCAAGTAGTAAATAAGGTTGGTGTTGAGAGTAATAGTAAATAAATATCAAATAATTTTGGATTGAGATTAATAGTGAATTAATAGTAATTAAGTTTACAGTTTAGAGTAATAGTAAATAAGTAGCAAATAATTTTGGGTTTAAGATTAATAATGAATTAATAGTAAATAAGTTTGGAGTTGAGAAAATAGTAAATAAGTAGCAAATAATTTTGGGTTTGAGATTAATATTGAATTAATAGTAAATAAGTTTGGAGTTGAGAAAATAGTAAATAATATTGGGTTTGAGATTAATAGGAAAATATTAACAATTAACTTTGGATTTGAGAACAATAGTAAATTAATAGCAAATAATTTGAGGTTTGAGATTAATAGTGAATCAATTTATTTATTATACCTATAAAAGTGAAATTCTCTGTGTGTGTGTGTGTGTGTGTGTGTGTGTGTGTGTGTGTACATTTCCGTAGCAAACTATTCTGTCAGATTTGGAAAAATCTTTTTAATTGATTTTCGGCCAGAAATTTGGCTGTCAAGGAGTCAAAGTTCAACGATTTGAACTTTGAAAACTCTACCAAAGTCCTCTGCCAATTTTGGGTTCAAACACTTGAAGTTTTATATGTAGGTTACCTGGACATGAGTGCAAACATTTTTATTATATATGTACATATGCATATAAAGTTATTAACAGTACATAGGGTCCGAGCAAAGCCGGGCTGCACTGCTAGTATATCTATAAAAGTTAAATTGTCTGTGTGTCTTTCTGTGTGTGTATATTTCCCTACAAAATTACTTTGTCAATTTTTAGTCTACAGACTCAAGATTTGATATAAGGGATATTGAGATTTGGAAAAATGTTTTTAATCAGTTTTCGGCCAGAAATTTGGCTGTTAAGAGGTCAAAGTTCTACGGTTTTACCTTTGAAACATCTACCAAACTCCTCCACTAATTTTGGGAGTAAACACTTGAAATTTTAAGTGTAGGCTACTTGGACATGGATCAAACATTTTAACTTTTGACTCCAAAGCAATAAATGTTAAGGAGTCAAAATTGGGGTCAAAGTTAAAAAATAATTGAACTCTCAGCCAATTTTTGGTGTAAACATTTGAAATTTTACATAAAGAGTATTCAGACATCGGGCAAGCTTTTTAATCGGTTTTTGGCCGAAAATTTGGCGTCCAAGGGATCAGAGTTCAAAAGATTTTACCTTTGCGGTCTCTAACAAACTATTCAGACAATTTTGAGTCAAAACATTTGAAATTTTACATAAAGTGTATTCAGACATTCAAGCTGCGGTAGTATGGTGTGTGAAAAGGACGGATGTAATGAAAAAAAATGGCGAGAATCATCTCGAGGTTGGTTACACTGATAACAAGGGAAACTCCGGTCCAGAACTGCCTGCAGTTCAGATGACACCACCTGAAGTAAACGCAGTTCCTGATGCCCAACTAAGAGAGAACAACACGCATGTCGAGAACCCTCCAGATGCCGAAATACGGATGCACTAAGAACGACTTGGAATGTTCTTTTGTTTTTTTTTCTCTTTTCTTTTTCTTTCTGTTCTATTGAAATTCTTGCAGGGCACTGATCTATGAATTACCAAGGAAAATCCCAGCCATAACCAATCAAGGTGAGAGGAAGTCGATGAGCTCAATAAAAAGTAGGTACTTAGTTACCCAGATTGGGCTGTAGACCTTCTATTGTGAAACTGCATTTGTTAATTAAGGGGAAAAAAAGGAAATCTGAGTAACTTTGTGAACTGTTGAATTGAAAAAATGTTTGGAAAAAAAAAAGGATAATTCTGTGAAAAATATTGAGTGGCTTCCGGGCCTTGATAAGTGGTGATCACTGTGTACTGTGTAAAAAAAAAAAATTAAAAAAAAAGGGGGGATAACTTTTCTGAGCTTTTTTGATTTTCTGAGTAACGTCTGTGTAACTAAAAAGGGGAATAGCTTGTGTGATGAGCTGGGGTGGAGAACCTGCATCTGTAGGATGGTTGTCAGACTATGTATATGCTATCTTTTCTAGCAGGTGAATCAACAACAGAAAGGAGAAACTGGAGGAAACCCAGCTGGTACCGATGGCAGTGAGAGAGCGATGAAATGGGGGGTGGCGTGGTACATGACTTAGACTCATTCATTTGCATGGAAACCAATGGGTCTAAGGAGGGGGCAGATGTGGTGTGACCGCCTCAGGGAGAGATACAGCTCCCCATTTGGGGAGATTGAGACCCCCTAAACACTGAGTAAGGCCAGGTAATTATGCTGATATTGTCTGTTAAGCATTATTGGGTGCCTGGACAGTGGCGGGTAACCTAGCTGAAAGGATGAATTTATTGTGTTTTTGTAAAGCAGACATATAATTTTATTGTTTGAGAAAAAATGACCAGAGCTATCATTTGAAAAGTTAAAATGACATATGATTTCATTCTTGGCTTGGCAAAACGTCTGGCTTTTGAGTTCAAGGTCACACAGAATCAAACGTCAGGGTGAGCGTGTGAATGAATTTTTCTGGTCCCAGATTCGCAGGCCTATGAAGGTTTGCAAGTTTGCACACACACAAGGATTCGGGACTTCCCCGAATAATGTGTTGAATTCTGATTGGTCTGGGGAACAGCCTACCCTACCCCATCACCTTCCAATATAAGCAAATGCCGACTCAGAGGAGAGCAGATTGATGCCGAATCTCAAGGCAAGAACACTCACCCAAGAGAACACCCCCTCCCTTTTCCATCACGATCGCCATCGTGGAGAATGAAGAATAAGATTTCGGACTGTTTTCTGGTGTAATCAAACTGAACAACTGTATATATGTAAAACACCTATAATTTCGTGAATTAACTTTTAGTAGACTAGAAACCTGTGTTTGTTTTCTTTTGATCTGCATGAGAAGCTAATTAATTTTCACTGGACACAGGTATCGGGAGCTGATGACGAGGCCTGCGACGCAGAAAATTCTTGTAAAGAACTCCCGGAGAGGACGATCACGACCATTGCAGTTTTGATGGGGTCAGAGGCCACATCTGCTGACTTGCAATGGGAATTTTTACAAACTCTCAACCGCTATAAATGTGTCAGTGAAAACTGAATTTTTCTTAGTACTATATCGATTACATTACAGATACTTGCAGATTAAATAAAGGAGTCCGTTCAAAATTACATCCAGATTTCCGAGTTTGCCAAAGAGTCGAGAGTTCTACAAGATACATCTGAAGAAGGTCAGAGGTTACATCAACTCAAAGGTTGTATGAATAATGCTAAAATGAGAACACTGGTCCAAATAATTCAAATTTTCTCTATTGTTAATTCCATCGTAACTGCTAAACTGAGCTCCAATCCTTGATTACCTCCCGCCCTGTAAAATATAATACTATGTGGTTATTTCTCAACTAAATAGAACATGGTTGTTATCAAGTCCAATATTAACAAACTAAACTTTTTACCCATTAAAAATGAACAAAAGTTATAGCCCGTTCATTTAAAATGAACCATACCATAATACTTAGTTCGCTGCACCTTATCATAATAAAAATCCATACAAAATTTCAACCAGATTGGCTGAGTAGTTTACAAGAAAACTTCTAGAGTAAATGTGATATTGTGATAACTAATCAATATCAATCCCTACTAATCTCTAACTATGCATCAAACAGATACAATAATATGTGTCTGCTTCATCATTGTCCATACCAAATTTCATCCAAATTAGTCCAGTAGTATTTGAGAAAAGTGGAATGGACAGACAGACAGAAAAACTACGAAATATAATATAGATTTTTGTCAAGCCATTTAAATAAAAACAAATTCGACCATCCCACCCATTCTAATCCTTTAAAAGGTGTTATTCATTACTAGCTGACAATCGCATTAACAATCACTGCTTATCAAGATCTGAAGGCCACTCAAGGATAGATACTTGAGTGGCCTTCAGATCTTGATTAGCAGTGATACATTAGTATATATATAAAAAAATAAGCAGAAATTCATCAGATAAAAAGCTAAAGTTGTCTAGAAATGCAGGATCATTTTGCATTAAATTTATATCCAAAATTGATCATTTATTCAGAAATAATTGCTTATTTTTGGTTTCCAGACAAAAGGAGAGTAGACCTGTAAATTCACCCTTGTCCATTCATCCGTTCATCTGTCTGCACTTTTCTCAATAACTACGCCTTGCAATTTTTAAAAATTTTGCACAAACATTAAACATGATATGAATAAAAAAGTAACAGAACTCTGGTTGCCCTGCTAGGGTTGCCTTTCGGGTTAAAATGGCTAAAATTGACACTTTTGTGCTTATTAAAAAAGTTGATGTCTTGGATTTTTATAAAACTTTCTGAAAAGTTCTAACTAACTGATTTCTATATAATTTTATTTGTCTATACTTCGCGATAACTCTTGGGTGTTCCCCGGGGGCTCTTTTAGGGCTAATAAAAACACTCCATTTTTGGGACTATTTTACCATATTTGTCCAAAATTTTCTGTGTATGTCTATTTAGCAGTTTTGCTTGGTGCTGAACTCAAATTAAAATATGTTAAGGCCTTGGAAACTTTTGGGGCTAAATGGGTGGGGGCAAATGATGGACAGTGCAGTTTTAGGCATTAAAATATGCAAATTTGAGTTCTGGACCATGCAAAAAAAGAAATAACTGTTTGTTCATTTTCACCAGGATTTTACATCTTTGAGGACTTTATGGGCTAAATAGTTGGAGGTGGGGGGAAAATGCTGAACCAATGCTGGGAACAGAATCAATCTATATATCTATTAAACTAGTTATTTGTTATCATTCATCTCTCTTTACCATTGCCATATTTTGTCTTTTAGTAAGTCACTGGTTTGTACCCACTAATAAAATATATTTAATGAACACAGCATAAAATGAACAACAAACTTCTTTTCAACAGTAACAATATAAAAGGGTATTTATTTGCAGCAGAAGTTGAAGGTCTGACTGAGATAGAGGAAGAAGAATTAGAAAGTTCTTTCGGGGTCAGTGTCGGTCCGTTAGGATATTTCTTGTGTTGTCCCCAGTTAGCAGTTGTCTCCAGTGGAGACCGTCGATGCTAGGTCGAGATGTCCGGTGGACAGGGGACGAGAGAGGAGAGGTATGCTAGGCTGAAGGTCCGGCCTGACTGACTGACGTTCCCTCAAGACTTTAAGGAGCTGATGAATCAATGTGCCCTATTAGCTGATGGGTCAACCTATGGCCGAAGAATTTAGAGGGGGGAATTGATTCCCTAGAGAAAGTAGTTCTTTGTAATTGCTACATCCTCATGTCATTTGAAAGTGGTTGGTGCAAACTCCTTGGACCGTTCTGTATAATTATTTTATTTGCCGCTTGTGTATTTAAGTTTTGGGGGACAATTTTTTTTTTGTTTTTATTTTTGGAGTCGTTCACCCAGAGCAGGGGGAGGTAATTAAAAAAACTTTTTAAAGTTTTTAAAAGAATTTCTCTGAAAATGTTAAAGTTTGTGTAACTTTCTGTTAAAAGAAAAACAAACACAATGAATACAATAATACAAAATAAAACATGATCTGAACATTTATTTAATTGAAATCTTTTTTTTTTTTTAGATTTTATAAGAATTTCAAAATAAATTAAAACAGGCATCTTTTTCTGAAAAGAATGAAAGTGCTCAGTACTTTTTTTAAAAAAAGAAACGAACGTTTTTTTTTTACAAAATTAAATTTTCGTAATAAAAATCTTAAAATGTGTGAATAGTTCTGAGCAGTCAATTTTAAAAAATGTGTGACTTTTTCTATTCTTTGAAAACGAACTCTTTTATATAAAATTTAATATTTTGTAAGAACTTTTTTGAATTGTCTCCCTCTATTTCGAGTGAACATCTTTAAAACTGAAAACGAAAAAAATTGTTTTTAAAAACTAAATTGCACAAGGACCTTTTAGTTTTGCTTTGCAAATTTATGCATACACAGAAACAGTAATCCAACACTTAAGGAAAATATTGAATTTCTGTTTTATAAATTTTGCACTGAAAAAAGTAGTTTAAATATTATATTTAATAGAGATATTGAATTACTGTTTTTGTTTGACCATTCCTATTATATGAAGTGAGTTGTAAACATATAATTAGTGCAAATCAAATTTCACCATTTTCTCGTATTCTTAGACTTTCAATTTTCTTCTTGTATTATCAGGGGTTTTTTTTCAATCTATCTTCGTTTGAATGATGTAAGTATATTACTTATTATTATTTCTTACATAAGTATTGAACATTTTTCCTATCAAATGTTCATTTATGCAAATGATTCTGATATTATTCAGTATTTATTTAAGTGTTGGCATGCATATATATGTGTGTGTGTGTTTTGTAAAAATGTACGTTTTTGCGAATATTTTTTACTCTTTATATATACCAATATTTTTTAAACCAAAAGCTCTATGTTTATTAAAATATAACAGCAGAGAATCGATCTATCGATATACCTATAAAAGTGAAATTGTCTGTGTGTCTGTCGGTCTGTCTGTCTGTCTGTCTGTGTACATTTTTCCATTCTTTTGGTTGCTGTTTACTACACATCAGAAAAGCAAGCATCGCTCAAGAGGAAAAAAAAACAACTTTATGTCATCATCTTGATTGCTTACTTTTGCATATTTCTTTTTCAATAGCATAATTATGGAGTTGCATACACGTCCATACATACATACATACATACATACATACATACATACATACATACATACATACATACATACATACATACATACATATGTACACACATACATATGTACACACATACATACGTAGACACACACACATACATACATACATACATACATACATACATACATACATATGTACACACATACATATGTACACACATACATACGTAGACACACACAAACATACATACATACATACATACATACATATGTACACACATACATACGTAGACACACACATACATACATACATACATACATACATATGTACACACATACATATGTACATATAATAACTTAACAGAAAAGAGCTTAAATTGTTACCGATTTTCATTTTTAAATAAAGAAGGTGATATAATTACTGAAATTTTCAAATCCAACATAAAAATAAAATGTACTTATGCTTGTTTCCATATGTTCAACAAAAACTAATCAACAAAACAGATTTCTGTATTTTATTTATTTTTTGATTTTCTTATGGGCCCATATAATAAACAGATACAAACACGCATACACACGTATAGTCTTGGAAGTTTGTCAATCTTTAAAACGATATATAAACACAAAACTTTTAATTCCAAGTCCTTCATTGGAAAACTCCTTTGCTTATAAATCAATTAAGTTTTTAAAATCCCTGGATTAATTTGCTTAAAAGAATTTATGCTAGTCTTAATATTACGTGGGGCGTGCAATAAGTAATGCCCCAGACCCACTTCCAGTTGTCTGATCTAGCTGAAATTTTGCATGTGCAATGATTTATATCTCTACGGGTTATGTGACAAATTACAGCTCTGGGCTAATTGTGGTTTCTGTTTTACAGGTGTTTGAACTGAGTCAAGTGTGAAATGGAGCCTGTTGAATGTCGAGCAGTGATCCGGTTTTTGTATTTGAAAAGACGCACACCACAGGAGACTTTTGATGAAATGAAAGAAACTTATGGTGATAATGCCCCATCATATGCCCTTGTAAAACGCTGGCATCGTGAATTCAAACATGGCCGGAAGTCTGTGGAAACAGCTCCCAGACCTGGTCGCCCCCATTCTGCCATTGATGAGGCGTCTGTCGGTCAAGTTGAGGCTGCCGTTTTGGAAGATCGGCGCATTACTATTCGCCAAATAGCCCAAGATGTCAAGATTAGTACAGAATCTGTGGAAACTATCATTCATGACCATTTGCATATGCATAAGGTGTCTGCCAGATGGATTCTCAGGTTGCTCACACCATTCCAGAAGCGAGAACACGTTGAGTGATCGAGGCTGAAGTTGGAGATGTGCCAAGAAGATGAGTCAAAGTTTTCAAAAGACTGATTACACAGGATGAAACCTGGGTCCATCACTATGATCGAGAGACCAAAGGTCAGTCAATGCAGTGGAAGCACTTGGACTCACCACCTCCAAAGAAGGCAAGGGTGCAGCCCTCCACTGGCAAGGTCATGCTCACAGTCTACTGGGACCCCATCCTCCATACTCTCCTGACCTTGCACCCTCTGACTTTCACCTCTTCCGAGCCATGAAGTTGTTTTTGAAAGGAAAGCGTTTCCCAGATGATGCAGCTTTGATTTCTGAAATCACATCATGGTTGGAGCTGGGGTGTTCTACAAAAACGATTTCCAGATCTGCATCAAACGATGAGAGAAATGCAAACTCTGGGTGTTTCTATGTAAAGAAAGACTAATAACTGTGCCAAGTTTCGTTGCTCTACTGCAATGAGAAGTGGGTCAAGGGCATTACTTATTGCACGCCCCTCGTATTGTAGGAATCATCAATTGTTTTCTACAAAAAACTGTTTCAGACATTTAAAAACAAAACAGAATTTTATCTCATGGCTCGCAGCAGTGTTGATCAAACACCACTTTCCTTAAAAAAGCAAAAATGTTGCAAACTTCAGATCTATTTTTTTGCTTTAAATGAATTTTTTAGCTAATCTATTTATGTTATTAAAATGTTGCCATTGTTTTACTTTAGCACCCCCGTTATTTCTGCGAGACTGTGAACATGGCAATGTATGTGAAAAATCGTCCCTGGCAATGTTTAAAGTCAAATGAGTTTTATTTTTTTAATAAAAAACGAGGTGTTTATTTTTTCAATTACATTACAAACTTTATTTGAAGTTTTTTTTTTTTTTTTTTTTTTTTTTTTTTTACAAAGGCGTCACCACATTATCAAGGCCCAGAGGCCACTCAAGGATAAGGGTTAAAGAGTGTACAGTAGAAATTGGTCAATATAGTAATCATTAGTAATGAAAATTTGGTAAATTTAATAACTTATATGGAACGGCTCATCAAGAACTTATTTACTTTAGACTTGAACACAACCATATTGTAGTCAGCCGGAAAGCAGGAAAACGGAACACAATTCCACAGGCGTGCAGTTCTAAGAAAGAAGCTTTGTTCATGGAATCTACGTTTAGGTTTAGGCACAGATAAAGAGTGGGGGAAATTATTGATAGTGTTTACAGCTAGACGAGTGTTTCTTGTGAAAGTTTGGCGAGGGGGGACCATAGATTGAAGCTCAGTCGAACACTTTCCATGAAAATAACGATACATCAGAGACAAACTCGCAACATCTCTTCTGTGAGATAGAGGTTGCAAGGAGGAGAAAAGGACATCTCCTACGAGGCTACGAAGTCTATTTTGAACTCTATCAAGGCAGGACAAGTCCTTTCTAGCAGCTCCTGCCCAGATGTGGCAACAGTATTCCATCCTTGGACGTACCTGGCTCTTATATAGGTAGAGAATAGCATCAGCAGTGAGATATCTACTGGATCGATAGAAAGATCCCACCATTTTTCCAGCGGCCTTGGCAACAGATTTGATATACGTGTTCCATTTAAGATCAGGAGTAATGGTCAAGCCCAGAAGCTTGTCAAAACTTGAGGCCTCCTGAAGACGAGAGCCATTCATTTCAATTGATGACAAATGTGAATTAGAATGTTGATGATGTAAAGAGAGAAGCTTGGTTTTAGATGCATTAAAAGTAACCAGCCACTCCTTTCCCCATTGTACTACGTGCTCAAGATCAGAGGAGAGAGAATTGGAGAGAACTTGGTCGTTTACTGTCTTAGATGTGCTACCATAAATGGTAGTGTCGTCAGCATAAATGTCTACAAATGATGTAAGGATATGATTTGGAAGATCATTAATGTAGATCAGGAAAAGAGTTGGGCCCAGGATGGATCCCTGAGGGACACCGGCATTAATACTGTGAGCTTCTGATTTTTGCCCCTCAACTACTACTCTTATGAACCTATCAGAAAGAAATGATTTAATAATTGAGAAGACTTTTCCAGCTATACCATAGCTAGCGATCTTATGAAGTAAACCTTTATGCCATACCCTATCAAAGGCTTTAGATATGTCAAGAGCAATTGCCCTAGAAAGATTGCCACCGTCGAGAGATTTGCTAATCCTATGCGATATAACTGTAAGGACATCTGCTGTAGATCTAGCAGAACGGAAACCATATTGAGTGTCACTAAGAAGGTTATTTTTGTTGAGATGTTTGATTACTTCTGTATTTAACACAGATTCTAGCAACTTACTCATGACGCACAGGAGACTTATTGGCCTGTACTGAGAGGGGGATGAGCGATCACCTGAATTCTTAAATACAGGGCATACTGATGAGATTTTCCAGGGAGATGGGAAACTATTCTCCTTAAGACAACGTTTAAACAGTTTTGTAAGTATGGGCGCTAATTCAAGTTGAAGTTTTTTGAGTACTATAATTGGAATACCGTCAGGGCCAGTTGCTTTACTCGAATCAAGGTTTTTGATTAGCTTCGCAACATCACATACAGATATACGTATATCACATAGCGTGTTTTCTGATACAGGAGGAAATATTGGGGGTTGGCGGTCTTGGTCGCAAAGGGTAGAATTAGCTGCAAAGTTCTTGACAAAGAGTTTGGCTTTGTCTGATGCTGACGAGATTACCTCAGGTCCATTGATAATAGTTGGGATGGAGCACACGCTTCTGTTCAGGATTCTGTTTGCTATTTGCCAAAACTGGTGGGAACCAAGCCGCTGCTCAGCTACTTTGGACTTAACAGATTGAGCATACAACACTCTTGCGTTCCTTATTACTTTCTTACAATGGTTGCTGGCAGTCCTGAAAACGGCTTTAGTTTCCATACATCTATTACGTTTGAAGCAGTGGAAAAAGTGATTTCTGTGCGCAATGGCAGCAGCACATTCTGGAGAGAACCATGGCTGGCTGTTAGGTTTTTGCTGAAACTTTTTAGAGGGCATGAAATGGTCAATACCTACAATTAACCATTCAGTTAGGTCTAATACTATAGAGGACACATCCTTTTTAAACATGGAATGCAGAGGTAGATCAGATATAAATGTACGGAAGCTATCCCAGTCAGCCTTAGTGTATCGATATACTGTACGATGAAGAGGTACGTCTGGGGACTTATTACATTTCATTTTTATCTTGATTGATACAACAGAGTGGTCGGAAGATCCAAGAGGCGACAGAACAGAAACTGAACATAGTTCAGGGCAAGTTGTGAGAAAAAGGTCTAGTAGGCTCGCATACTGGCCGTCATTATCGGGCACACGGGTAGGTTCCTGAACAATCTGAGTGAGGTCATAGGCAATGGAGAAATCATGACAGAACCTCCCCTCATCATCGGTCTTGTTTGAGTGGGTCAACCATTCGACGTTGTGAACATTGAAGTCTCCACATATGTGAATGTTAGCTGAAGGATAAGTAGAAAGGACTTGGTCAATTTTCTCAGATATGCTTTGAAAGATAGTAACTCCGCTGTTGTGGGGGCGATAGAGAGTAAATATAAATGCAGTAGTGTGAGCTAAAGCAACCCGGAAGCACATATAGGGTAAGTTAGGATCTTCCCTGGAGATGTCCCTCCCACATGGAAAGCTATCTTTAATATAGGCACATATTCCATGCCCATGGCGATCTTGGGGGTCAGTTTTAGAAGTTAAGTTAGAGTATCCTGAAATTGCAAACTCATCTAGGGAAATAGCCTGTCCAATGCCAGTTTCACTTAAAAATAAAAGGTCTGGTTTAGTCTCCTGTAATTGGGTTTCAACCTCTGGAAGGTTAGAACGAAGACCCCTGATGTTGGAGAAGGAGACATGGTAGTAGGGGTCTACGTTGGAAGTTGGAGAACCGGGTTTAATCGTGTATTTTTTCTTGAAACTTGTCATGATGAAATTTTGGAATTTGTGGACTAGGTCGACAGATTTACTTAGAGCAGGACAGAGAGGGGAAATTAAGAGAGAAAAAGAAACAAAGAATTTTTTTTTATTTGTAGCTAATGATAAGGTAAAGCCGTAACAATTACCCACTAGTATGGCATCGAGAGGCCCCACCAGAAGCTACTGCATGGTCCAGAATCCATTCACCAAATGGCAATACAGCAGCCCCAGTACTTTGCACCTGCTGATAGGACAGCCTCCTTAGTGGTTAATCCAAGGTTCGGGTCCCTGACTATCAGGCGGATAACGTCAGCCCAGACAAAACGTTTACCTCCAGCACCCTTACTAGTGACATGGCTACAAGGATAGACATAGAAACAGAAAATTTCCGCCATCTACGCCAACTGTTCGCAAAAATACTGCCAACCTAGAAAACAGCTTTTTCTTCTCCCTTTGTCCGAAAAATCACTCATTTAAAAAATGAGGACTGAGGGACAAAAAAGAAGAAGCGAGAGTAACAGGAGCTGCCGATAACGCATCCACAATGCGTTTTCTACTCTCCATTAAAAAAAAAAAAAAAAAAAAAAAAAAAAAAAACTATTAAGTATTGTACTTAAAATTTTTAGATTTCTGTAACTAAAATATATGATGAAAAATCGTCCCCGACTTTTTTTTTGGAAATGAGATTATATTATAAGAAAAAAAAAAAAACCCAAAAAACAAAGTTTTTTTCTTTTCGAGATGTTTTTTTTTCCTCTATTTGTAGCTTTGAAATTTTATTCAACAATAAAATGATGAACCAATTTACAATAAAAAAATTACAAAATTTATTTTTCAAAATAAGATTTTTGTAACAAGATTTTTTTCTAACGTGACTTCTACCGTGACATCTAACGTGACTTCTAAAGTTTTCGAAAGCGATTTCTAAAGAGAATAGGAACAGATTAACAAATGCAGTAATGCCAACGATAGAACTGGTAGCAGAAAATGTGATACTCAATGATGTGATTCAAGAAACATTGCCGGAGACGATATTTTTGCATACACCACCATGTTCACAGTCTCACAGAAATAATGGGGATGCTAAAGTAAAACAAAGCCAAAATGTCCTCCATCTTATCAGTGTTGTTCATCAGTTGAAGATCAGGAACGACATGGCAGTAAATGATAAAAAAAATAATTTGAGAAATAAAGACTTGGACAGAGATAGGTTACTTTGAAAGTCAATTTCTTTAATTTATCCATTGTATGCCAGAATGTATAATGGACGTTAAACTGATGCTGCTGCTGCTGCTGCTGCTGTTGCTGCTGCTGCTGCTGCTGATGATGATGATGATGATGATGGTGGTGGTGGTGGTGGTATTAATGACGATGACACTAAGGTTAACATGATGAGGTGAGGTTCTGTCATTATTTCTCCATTGCTTATGACCTAACTCAGATTGTTCACGAACCCAGCTGTGTGCCCGACACTAATGGTCAGTATGCAAGTCTCCCAAACCTTTTTCTCAGAATTTGCCCTGAGCTATATTCATCCTCCTTTCTGTCTCCACTAAGATATTCCAACCACTCGGTTGTATTAGCTAAGATAAAAACAAAATGTAATAAGTCCTCAGACGTACCTCTACATCATACCATACCATATCAACTGGGATAGCTTCTGCATATTTCATATTAGATCTATCTCTGTATTCCATGTTTAAAAAGAATGTGTCCTCCATAGTATCAGATCTTACAGAATGGTTAATTGTAGGTATAGACTGCTTCAAAACTTTCAAAAAATTCCAGCAAAAACCCAACAGCCAGCCGTGGTTCTTCCAGAATGTGCTGCCGCCATTGCGCGCAGAAATAAATTGCTTCCAATGTAATAAATGTACTAAAACTAAAGTCGCTTTCAGGACTGCCAGCAACCACTGTAAAAGAGTTATAAAGAATGCAAAAGAGTTGTATGCTCAACCTGTAAAGTCCAATGTAGCTGAATAGCAGCTTGATTCCCACCAGTTTTGGCAAATAACAAACAGGGTTCTGAAAAGAAGCATGTGCTCTATCCCAATAATCATCAAAGGACCTGCGGTAATCTCGTCATTATCAGACAAAGCCAAACTCTTTAGCAAGAATTTTGCACCTAATTGTACACAATGCGATCAAGCCTGCCAACCCCCATATTTTCTCCTCTACCTAAAAAATGCTATGCAACAGGCAAATACCTGTGCGTGATGTTGCCAAGCTAATCAAAAACCTTGATTCCAGTAAAGCAACTGGCCGTAACAGTATTCCAGCTATAGTGCTAAAAAAGCTTCAACCAGAACTAGTTCCCATACTTACAAAGCTGTTTAAGCATTGTCTTAAGGAGAATTGCTTCCCAACACCCTGGAAAACCTCATCAGCATGTCCTGTATTTAAGAATTTAGATGATCGCTCATCTCCCGCTCAGTAGTACCGACCAATAAGTCTCTTGAGCGTCATGAGTAAGTTGCTGGAATCTGTGTTAAATAGAAAAGTAGCCAACTACCTCAGAAAAAATAACCTCCTTAGTAACATGCAATATGGTTTCCATTTTGCTAGATCTACAGCAGATGTGTTAATGATTATATCTCATAGGATTAGTGAATCTCTTAAGGCTTTCTTTCTAGAGAAATTGCTCAACATATCAAAGGTCTTTGATAGGTTCATAAGAGTTGTAGTTGATGGGCAGAAATCAGAAGCTCACAAATTTAATGCTGGAGTCCCTCAGGGGTCCATCCTGGGCCCAACTCTCTTCCTGATCTACATCAATGATCTCCCAAATCACATCCTAAGATCATTCATAGACATTTATGCTGACAACACTACCATCTATGGCAACACTTCAAACGCCATAAATGATACTCTTTCCTCTGATCTTGAGCATGTGGTACAATGGGGAAAGAGGTGGCTGGTTAATTTTAATGCATGTAAAACCAAGCTACTATCTTTACATCATCAACACTCTACTCCCCATCTGGCATCAATTGAAATGAATGCCTCTTGTCTTATGGAGACTCCATGTTTTGACACGCTTTTGGGTCTGATCTTTACTCCTGATCTGAAATGGAAAGCATACATCAAATCTGTTGCCAATGTTGCTGGAAAAATAGTGGGATCGTTCTACTGCTCCAGTAGATATCTCACTGCCGATGAAGTTCTCTACTTGTATGTCCAAGTACTGCTGCTACATCTGAGCAGAAGTTGTTAGAAGCATCTCATCCTGCCTTGATAGAGTTCAAAATAGACTTTGTAGCATAGTGGGGATGCCCTTTTCTCTTCCCTGCAACCTCTTTCCTATAGAAGAGACGTTGCAAGCTTGTCTCTGCTTTATCATTATTTTCATAGCAAGTGTTCGTCTGAGCTCCAATCTATGGTTCCCCATCACCAAACTTATACAAAAAACACTTGTTTAACTGAAATCGCTATCAATAATTTCCCCCACTCTTTATCTGTGCCTAAACCTAAATGTAGATTCCATGAACAAAGTTTCTTTCTTTAGAACAACTGTGGAACTTTCTTCCTGCTTTTCAGCTGATTACAATATGGTTGTCTTCAAGTCCAACATAAACAAATTCTTGATGAGCTGTTAAATAATCCAATTTACCAAATTTGTACTACTAACGATTACTCGATATTGTGCCATTGACTACTGTGCACTAAAATTATAAATGAGTCACTGATCGAAATAGATCGGATATGTACTCTAATCTAAAAATTACATTTCTTTCTTGGTATTTTATTTTTAGTATTATTCGTATTGAGAATTGAACCTCCAATTTTCAGGAGACTGTCACTTGTAATTAATTATTACTGAGCATTATATCCATTGCACAATTGGTTCATGTGAATGGCACGTCCAAGTACAAAGATATTCTTATCTCCAATTCATCCAGTAAAAAAATATCTCATTTAATCATTTAGAGTGTGAACATGTTTATTACAAAAATATTCTTATCTGATTATCTATCCTGAAAGTAAAATGGATACTAAATTGCGGAAGTATTGAGATGAATTTTGATAATTTGTATTAATTGATTCACACGACTTTTATGATCTTGCTTGTTATTTTCAAAATGTTTTATGATCTTGCTTGTTATTTTCAAAATGTTTTATGATCTTGCTTGTTATTTTCAAATGTTCTAGCCTATGTAACCCCCAACCCTCTTCATATACGTCTTTTCGAACTTTGAAATTTTTTTGTCAAACACAAAAACCTATACAGAATTTCAAACTGAACTATGGGTAGATTTTTCTCGTTTGTTATCCATGGTCGGATAGAAGTGTAATTTAATTATGTTATTCTTGTTTATTATTACCTGGAGTAAGGATTGAACCTTCAACCTCCAGAAGATTGTAATTGATTGTTAACCAGCACCTTTAACCGTTGCATGTGTACTACCCCAATAATTTCTCAGCTCACAATTCACTACTGTATTAGATGAAAGGCTCTATGGTTTGATGGTTCAATTCTTACTCTAGGTGATAATTACTAAGAATAAGAGTATAATTAATTAACAATTTTTTTTATCATGGGCATCACCACTCATCAAGGCCAAGAAGCCACTCGAGGATAAGGATTAAAGAGTGTACAGTAGACAATTGGACAATATAGTAATCGTTAGTAATGGAAATTTGGTAAATTTGTTAACTTAAGGGGAACGGCTCATCAAGAACTTGTTTACGTTAGACTTGAAGACAACCATATTGTACTCAGCTGGAAAGCAGGAAAACGGAAGACAATTCCATAGGCGTGCAGTTCTAAGAAAGAAGCTTTGTTCATGGAATCTACGTTTAAGTTTAGGCACAGATAAAGAGTGGGGGGGGGTAATTATTGATGGTGTTTTCTGCTAGACGAGTGTTACCCCTATGGATTAAATCAGTGGTTCGCAATCTTTTTTTTTTTTTTTAGCCCATGAGCCGTTATATCGAGTATCAGAATGATACGCCCCCTCCCTTTTCGAAAATATCTGCCTCAAAATGTACATTTATACTAAATATACCGAATATGAACAGAATAACATGTAAGACAAATGTAAGCTGTGAGAAAAGTCCAACATCATTAGCGATGCATACTGTGTTTTTATGACCCTGAATCCAGTTTATATCTGTAAATCTGTGGTGCCAATCACCCCCCACCCCCGCTCCCTTAAAACCCTGAAATTCCCCCAGTGTGGAGGGATTCCCCTTTGGTTAAGAATCGCTGTATTAGATGAAAGGCTCAGCTCACAATTTAATTCTTTTAGTTCTTAATTTGACATAAAGTTTATCAAGTTCAAAAAGATACATTACGGAGGTTACATCGGCCAAAATGTTGTGAAAATAAAAACGAGGGTGAGAATAGTAGTCTGAATATCCAAACAATACAGTTTTTTCAAGTTTGGTTTTCTCATTTTTTTTTTTTTTTTTGTTACATTTTATTTGAAGGGTGAAATTTGTTATGCATATAAAAATATGTAAATACCCCATCACTTTGGAATTTACATTATAGAAGAATTCTTTGCCAACCTCCAAGTCAACAAATGTCTAAACATATAAATAACATTTATTCTTTGCCTTCTGTTCTATTTATTTCTATTCCTGTATTCACTAAAAGCAAATAATTAATCACAAATATATAATCTTTCTTCTTCTACCGAATGTTAAAACTACTTTGTAAACAAAATGCTAATTCTTTATACATATCAGAATATTCGAATCGTAAGAAATGCATAAACATTCAAGTTTATTGATATTAGTTGAAGTGCAGGGTTATCCCCTCCCTCTTCCCCAAAAATGCTATCGATGGAGTGGTTGATAAAATAGATAATCATTTTTGCCCTTGAATCATATTTGGTACAAATAAACTCCAATCTATCTCTGACTTGCCCATCAAGTTCCAATTATGAATGCCCAACAGTTTTTATTTTATCACCATTTAACAATATGCTCAAAATGTGTGAAACCCATTCAGGCTCCAACTTCCTACTGATGATACGATTATCTAAGTGTCCCCATTGCCATTCCTATGAGTAATTTGAAGTATGAGGAGGTGTAATCTCACAAGAAGATTACCTGCAAAGTCAACTTCACTCTATCAAGTGCGCTGATTAAATTGGATTTTGCTTATATTTATGTCTTAGTAAAGTTTTACAAAGAAAAATATTAATATATGGAGTGATTGAAAAAGAAAAAGAAACGTCACCCATGGCATTGTTGATAAAATTCGATATCCTTTCTGCAAGCCAACTATATTTGGTAAAAAAATGTAAACTTCACTCTATGTATGGCTTGTCCATGTGGTTTCAGTTATGCATGTCCAACAGTCTTTGATTTGTTCCCGTTCACTGATAAGCACATTTATTCATTCATTTATTCATTCATTTAATTGGCACAGAATAAACACACAAGTGATTGCCATTTACAAGGGGAAAAATCAATGAGAATTTAGGGGCTATGTACAAAGAGAAACTATACAAGGAGAAAACCATAAAGGTCTGACCAGCGTCTGTCCAAGGCCGCCGTGAAGCCTTGTAGTGTGGGCTGGTTTATAACCTCATTGGGTTCCATGGAGATGCCACTTGAACCGAGAATGCTGCAAAAAAGATTAAGAGCCCATAAACATTGCTCATACAATAGACCTCTGAGACCAGCCACCATTCTCGTCGCCAGGCATTGAACCCGTTCAAGACGCTGGACGTCCTTCACATAATAAGGGGATGTGGCCTGAATATTGTATTCGAGAATTGGGTGCACCAGGGAGGTTTAGAGTAGGAAGAAAGATGGCGGGAGTGAGACAATAAAAGGCATGGTGCATAAGGAACAGGACACTTCTGGTCTTGTTAGCAGCGATGATGCAATGTTCAGAGGGTGAATATGTGGAATGCACAATCACTCCAACATCATTGGCTTAACTGAGGGACTCCAGTAGCCAGTCACCTGGTTGGAAGTCAAGGTGAGATGGAGGAGTTAGGGGATGCTGGCCCACAGCCATGTGGCTGCACTTGGCGATGTTTAAACTCAGATCCCAGTCCAGCGACCATCTCCAAACTTCATGAAAGTAAGATATAGGTAAGATATTTCAAATTGTCAATAACTCTGACACACTCTTCTCTTTGTGCTGCTTTGATTTTGGCTATGATAGATCCCTCCAATCCGGAAATATACTGAAGATTTTTTTGATAGACATTGTCTTTAAGATAAACGCACAGATAAAAATATAAGGGGGTTAAGGTTCGGTGACTATAAAGCCCATTCGGAATCACACTTGCTGCTGATGAGAGAATCACTAAACTGTTCTGATTTACTTGTCTTTTGACCAGGGTAGAGTTAGACACAAGGTCACTTTTTAATGTGGTGAAAATCTAGTTCTCAAGAAGCTGCACTCTAAATTGAGACAAATATAAAAATTGCCTTAGTGTAGGAAAATTTCTTTTTCTCTGACGAAGACAGAACAGATGAAGTGTAGCATCAGAACAAATAATGTATTACTCATAGCCAAAAGGCAAAGGAAGTCTGTAAAGTGTCCTTGCCACCTATCATTAAATGGTAATAAAACCAAAACTGTTGGGTATTCACGATTGAAACTTGGTGAGCAAGTAAGACATAGACTGAAGTTTATTTGTACTATATATGGTTAGATTGTAGAAAGGGTTGCAAATTTTATTAACGATCTTAATTGTGGTATCCTTAGGGGGTCATCCTGCGCGTATTTATACAAGGGTAATAGATTGAATAGATTATAAGTCAAATCCAAACATTTATATCCTTTACATATCTTTATAGAGCTTTTGTTTATATATAAAAAAAAAAAACTAGAAAACGACTGATAAAATTAATTTTCCAGACAGTTTTGACCATTTTTATATTTTAGAAAAATTAAACTCAAGATATAATAAACCTTGTGTCTAGAATCTGTATTCCAATTTTGATAAAAATATCTATTGCATGGCTTTGATTTTAGAAAATGTTTAAAATTCAAGACTAAAGTTTAAAGGAGTTGAAATTCAAGGAATCATGATAACGACAATGAATAAAATCTAATGAAACTTTTTGATAAATATGAATTTCCGAATCGGGGTTTCGGGTTCATACCATTTCCACTAAAACCCATTAAAGTAATCCAAAGAAACCGAAATTTGAAGGATATATTTAATATCTGCTGTTAACATTTCACAAGAATCAGAAGTATTTGAATTTTCACAAAGGATCTTCACCCCCCCTCCTTTTTTTTACTCCCCTCTGCATAAAACTAAATGAAACTAAATATAGCCCACATTACCACCCTTAGCCGTTTTGTTCCAAAATTCATAATGATCGAATCAGGAATGAATTTTGTACACGCAAATATATAAACGTATACACATACCCAATTTTATATATAGATATTCTGCATAGCAAAAAGCAGTCATGTTAACAGAGCAGTAAAGCATACAGGCGTTGTATTTTTGCTAGGTTTAAAAAAATAACTACGAACACTAAAGTATCAAAATATAATGATATTAGCAGGAGGATACGATGTTGCCCGGGATTCAATGCGGATCAATGAATGTTTCACACTTTCAATATTTTTATTGTCATCAAAATTAGTGAAATTGCTAATTTTTCAATCAAATCGATTGATTGCCTGCTCTAGTCAAGGACCTAATATCATACACCGGGAGAAATCTTCACATGCCTCTCTGCAGTGACTTAGTCCACAATACATTGTAGTCTACATTGTACTGTAGAGAACTTACTGTTAATTTTATAAAATTATTTTTCTATAATGGGTTGAATTAAAGGTTAAAATCAACTATCACAGTTCAGTGCTCTAAACAGAAAAATTCATTTTGAACGCGCCCCTGTCTTATAAAAGAACCTACTATTGATTTTATATGCCAGGCCTTTCTGATTTGTGCAGTGATAAAACTTCTTAAATGCATTTGTGATGTTAGGCTGTATAAAAATGTTAACTTTCGTCAAAATCGGATTGTTCCTTCATTAATTGAATTTTTCGATTATCGATTTTGTATACTTATCAGAGGCATTTGAATACAAAACCTGTCTAAGAACACTTCCCGACACAGAAAGTACATTTGTGTAAAATTAAAAAAAAAAAAAACCCTGCCATAAAGTACATTTGTGTAAAATAAAAAAAAAAACCCTGCCCGGCCGTTTCGGAGTCTACAGGGAACAAACTCGCGCGCGCACACACACACACACACACACACACACACACACACAGAAATACATCCAGACAAAACGCCTTTTATATACAAGTAGAAATAGAGATATCTTTATTGTTGGTGAACACATAGAAATGAGTGATAACGGCAAAGGAAACATGGGAATTGAAGCAAAGGTTTGTCTCTGAAACGCCATAACCAATTGACCTTCCCAATCCCAATTTGGGTTGAGTTTTATGACGTTTGTTCTGAATGCCCACACATTCACCTATAAACGCCCATTCTAGAATTTCGCCATTGTTGGCAATGTAGCCGTGCCCTAGAGCGTTTATTTAGCAACCGTTGTATTCACGTCTGCAGATTATATTTACAGTTAACCTTTGTGTATGTTTCATTTTTTTGTATCAAATATTTTATTTTCTAAAGAGTTGTTACTGTGTAATCAACTGCAT
Organism: Euprymna scolopes; assembly: GCF_053919585.1. Lineage (NCBI taxonomy): Eukaryota > Metazoa > Mollusca > Cephalopoda > Sepiida > Sepiolidae > Euprymna > Euprymna scolopes. The sequence continues at coordinate 58,841,284 of NC_136494.1, forward strand.
TTTCTTTCTTCTGGCCAGGTGTATGTATGTGTTTATTCCTGCTGGGTGCTATTTCCGGTATACCAGACCCAATATTCAACACAAGGATAGGTATTCTACTAGTAATCTAATAAGACAACAAGTATTAGCGATAGAAAATGTTTATTAAACAAAAGGTACAAGTGAACTGAGTAATCTAGCAATCAAAAAGGTACAAGGTAAACTGAGTAATCTAGCAATCAAAAAGGTAAAAAGTGAACTGAGTAATCTAGCAATCAAAAAGGTAAAAGGTGAACTGAGTAATCTAGCCATCAAAAAGGTACAAGATGAACTGAGTAATCTAGCAATCAAAAAGGTACAAGGTGAACTGATTAATCTAGCAATCAAAAAGGTACAAGATGAACTGAGTAATCTAGCCATCAAAAAGGTACAAGGTGAACTGAGTAATCTATCAATCAAAAAGGTACAAGATGAACTGAGTAATCTAGCCAAAAAAAGGTACAAGGTGAACTGAGTAATCTAGCAATCAAAAAGGTACAAGGTGAACTGAGTAATCTAGCAATCAAAAAGGTGAACTGAGTAATCTAGCAATCGAAAAGGTACAAGGTGAACTGAGTAATCTAGCAATCAAAAGGTAAAAGCTGAACTGAGTAAACTAGCCTTCAAAAAGGTACAAGATGAACTGAGTAATCTAGCAATCAAAAAGGTACAAGGTGAACTGAGTAATCTAGCCATCAAAACGGTACAAGATGAACTGAGTAATCTAGCAATCAAAAAGGTACAAGGTGAACTGAGTAATCTAGCCATCAAAAAGGTAGAAGATGAACTGAGTAATCTAGCAATCAAAAAGGTACAAGGTGAACTGAGTAATCTAGCCATCAAAAAGGTAAAAGGTGAACTGAGTAATCTAGCCAACAAAAAGGTACAAGGTGAACTGAGTAATCTAGCCAACAAAAAGGTACAAGGTGAACTGAGTAATCTAGCAATTAAAAAGGTACAAGGTGAACTGAGTAATCTAGCAATCAAAAAGGTACAAGGTGAACTGAGTAATCTAGCCATCAAAAAGGTACAAGATGAACTGAGTAATCTAGCAATCAAAAAGGTACAAGGTGAACTGAGTAATCTAGCAATCAAAAAGGTAAAAGGTGAACTGATTAATCTAGCAATCAAAAAGGTAAAAGGTGAACTTAGTAATCTAGCCATCAAAAAGGTACAAGGTGAACTGAGTAATCTAGCCATCAAAAAGGTACAAGATGAACTGTGTAATCTAGCAATCAAAAAGGTACAAGATGAACTGAGTAATCTAGCCATCAAAAATGTACAAGGTGAACTGAGTAATCTAGCCATCAAAAAGGTACAAGATGAACTGAGTAATCTAGCCATCAAAAAGGTACAAGGTGAACTGAGTAATCTAGCCATCAAAAAGGTACAAGGTGAACTGAGTAATCTAGCAATCAAAAAGGTAAAAGGTGAACTGAGTAATCTAGCAATCAAAAAGGTACAAGATGAACTGAGTAATCTAGCAATCAAAAAGGTACAAGGTGAACTGAGTAATCTAGCACTCAATAAGGTACAAGGTGAACTGAGTAATCTAGCAATCAAAAAGGTACAAGGTGAACTGAGTAATCTAGCAATCAAAAAGGTACAAGATGAACTGATTAATCTAGCAATCAAAAAGGTACAAGGTGAACTGAGTAATCTAGCCATCAAAAAGGTAAAAGGTGAACTGAGTAATCTAGCCATCAAAAAGGTACAAGATGAACTGAGTAATCTAGCAATCAAAAAGGTACAACGTGAACTGATTAATCTAGCAATCAAAAAGGTACAAGGTTAACTGAGTAATCTAGCAATCAAAAAGGTACAAGATGAACTGATTAATCTAGCAATCAAAAAGGTACAAGGTCACTGAGTAATCTAGCAATCAAAAAGGTACAAGATGAACTGAGTAATCTAGCCATCAAAAAGGTAAAAGGTGAACTGAGTAATCTAGCAATCAAAAAGGTACAAGATGAATTGAGTAATCTAGTCATCAAAAAGGTACAAGGTGAACTGAGTAATCTAGCAATCAAAAAGGTAAAAGGTTAACTGAATAATCTAGCCATCAAAAAGGTGCAAGATGAACTGAGTAATCTAGCAATCAAAAAGGTACAAGGTGAACTGAGTAATCTAGCCATCAAAAAGGTACAAGGTGAACTGAGTAATCTAGCAATCAAAAAGGTACAAGATGAACTGAGTAATCTAGCAAACAAAAAGGTACAAGGTGAACTGAGTAATCTAGCAATCAAAAAGGTACAAGGTGAACTGAGTAATCTAGCCATCAAAACGGTACAAGGTCACTGAGTAATCTAGCAATCAAAAAGGTACAAGGTGAACTGAGTAATCTAGCAATCAAAAAGGTACAAGGTAAACTGAGTAATCTAGCCATCAAAAAGGTACAAGGTGAACTGAGTAATCTAGCAATCAAAAAGGTAAAAGGTGAACTGAGTAATCTAGCCATCAAAAAGGTACGAAGTCACTGAGTAGTTTAGCAATCAAAAAGGTACAAGGTGAACTGATTAATCTAGCAATCAAAAAGGTGCAAGGTGAACTGAGTAATCTAGCAATCAAAAAGGTACAAGGTGAACTGAGTAATCTAGCAGTCAAAAAGGTACATGGTTAGCTGAGTAATCTAGCCAACAAAAAGGTACAAGGTGAACTGAGTAATCTAGCAATCAAAAAGGTACAAGGTGAACTGAGTAATCTAGCAATCAAAAAGGTACAAGGTGAACTGAGTAATCTAGCAATCAAAAAGGTACAAGATGAACTGAGTAATCTAGCAACCAAAAAGGTACAAGGTGAACTGAGTAATCTAGCAATCAAAAAGGTACAAGGTGAACTGAGTAATCTAGCCATCAAAACGGTACAATGTCACTGAGTAATCTAGCAATCAAAAAGGTACAAGGTGAACTGAGTAATCTAGCAATCAAAAAGGTACAAGGTAAACTGAGTAATCTAGCCATCAAAAAGGTACAAGGTGAACTGAGTAATCTAGCAATCAAAAAGGTAAAAGGTGAACTGAGTAATCTAGCCATCAAAAAGGTACGAAGTCACTGAGTAGTTTAGCAATCAAAAAGGTACAAGGTGAACTGATTAATCTAGCAATCAAAAAGGTGCAAGGTGAACTGAGTAATCTAGCAATCAAAAAGGTACAAGGTGAACTGAGTAATCTAGCAGTCAAAAAGGTACATGGTTAGCTGAGTAATCTAGCCAACAAAAAGGTACAAGGTGAACTGAGTAATCTAGCAATCAAAAAGGTACAAGGTGAACTGAGTAATCTAGCAATCAAAAAGGTACAAGGTGAACTGATTAATCTAGCAATCAAAAAGGTACAAGGTGAACTGAGTAATCTAACCATCAAAAAGGTAAAAGCTGAACTTAGTAATCTAGCCACCAAAAAGGTAAAAGGTGAACTCAGTAATCTAGCAATCAAAAACTTACAAGGTTAACTGAGTAATCTAGCAGTCAAAAAGGTACAAGGTGAACTGAGTAATCTAGCAATCAAAAAGGTACAAGGTCACTGAGTAATCTAGCAGTCAAAAAGGTACATGGTTAACTGAGTAATCTAGCAATCAAAATGGTACACGGTGAACTGAGTAATCTAGCACCCAAAAAGTTGAGCGTGTAAGTTCCAGAAATTATCTGCATTCCCACCAATGCAAGGTATGATACAAGGTTGACTTTAAAGGCGGGAATTAACTCCCTGAAATAGAGGTTACTTTTGAGAGTAAAAATTATTTCATCCGAATGCCTCAAGTGATCATCAGCCACCTCTTCTTCCAACAGGAAGAGATGATCTTTCAATTTTAATTATAGTTTCAATTTGATTCAAGTAACAATTTACTAACCAAACAATACCATAATCAATTTAACTTTAAAATTCTATTAAAAGACAACATATTTTAGTAACAATAAAAATAACAACAAATTACATATTAAAAAAAAAATGAAAGTATTTACGGGATTCAAAGACGTTCTATCATTTTTTTCTTTTGTAAAAACCTTTTATTTTTCAATAACAGATATTCCTTCATTAAATTATCTTACCAAAACTGTGAATATTTTCTTATATTAAGAGAAAAAGCAAAATAACAATGAACTAAATAAAATTTAAAGTAAAAATACTCCCATATAGTTATTTACCTTAACCAAAGAGGTTATATTTTTTTGTGAGATTGTTTGATTGTATACAGCCTTGCGTCCACATCACTTGACCAATCATCACCATCTTGGTCAAAATATAGGTCATTGTCTAACTGTAACATATCACAGGTGCACATATGGAAGCAGCAGCAGCAGCAGCAGTAGCAGCAGCAACACGACTGCCAACATATGCAAATGACCGAGCCGTGTGTGAAGTGGCATTACAGTGAGGATGAAGAAAATAAAAAGATTATAAAAAATAAAAATGTGGCCCAAGTAAGACAAAAGTAGATATGCGGCCCAAGAGCGACAGAGAAAGACGTGTCCTAAACATGGTCAGACAAAGACAGAGTATCACGGCAGAGTCTTGTTAAGCATATTGGAGTACGAGAAGACATTTGAACAAGAGACAAGGCGTTATTCTGGAAGCACCTGTAAATAAATGCCTATTGTTACAACTGAAAAAAGTGTTGAATTCTTTTCTTGTCTTTGTTGCTTTTCAACTGTCTGCATATAATGTGTGGATCCTGAGTGTTGATATGTAATTACTACGTTACATAACTGAGAACTGCTTTAATTTTGGCATAACTAGGTCAACATGTAAGGTTGCACTGTCGGCGATAATTTCAGCTTTGTTCATATTATAGCCAATGAAGTCCTGCATCATATATGACATTGACTTTCGTAATTGACTATTATAATATCGGTCAAGATTGAAATTTTATGGGAAATTCAACTTTTGATTTTTCCAAATTTGATGCTTGGATCTGATGCTCTTTGATAATGGCGACTACCATTTAAAATTTCAAGCTGATTAGATAAATAGTTTTGGTGTTATGAAAGTTTCCATAATATAACTTCATACAATCATGCAGAAGTAAAGTTTCCATAATATAACTTCATACAATCATGTAGAAGTAAAGTTTCCATAATATAACTTCATACAATCATGCAGAAGTAAAGTTTCCATAATATAACATCATACAATCATGCAGAAGTAAAGTTTCCATAATATAACTTCATACAATCATGCAGAAGTAAAGTTTCCATAATATAACTTCATACAATCATGCAGAAGTAAAGTTTCCATAATATAACTTCATACAATCATGCAGAAGTAAAGTTTCCATAATATAACTTCATACAATCATGCAGAAGTAAAGTTTCCATAATATAACTTCATACAATCATGCAGAAGTAAAGTTTCCATAATATAACTTCATACAATCATGCAGAAGTAAAGTTTCCATAATATAACTTCATACAATCATGCAGAAGTAAAGTTTCCATAATATAACTTCATACAATCATGCAGAAGTAAAGTTTCCATAATATAACTTCATACAATCATGCAGAAGTAAAGTTTCCATAATATAACTTCATACAATCATGCAGAAGTAAAGTTTCCATAATATAACTTCATACAATCATGCAGAAGTAAAGTTTCCATAATATAACTTCATACAATCATGCAGAAGTAAAGTTTCCATAATATAACTTCATACAATCATGCAGAAGTAAAGTTTCCATAATATAACTTCATACAATCATGCAGAAGTAAAGTTTCCATAATATAACTTCATACAATCATGCAGAAGTAAAGTTTCCATAATATAACTTCATACAATCATGCAGAAGTAAAGTTTCCATAATATAACTTCATACAATCATGCAGAAGTAAAGTTTCCATAATATAACTTCATACAATCATGCAGAAGTAAAGTTTCCATAATATAACTTCATACAATCATGCAGAAGTAAAGTTTCCATAATATAACTTCATACAATCATGCAGAAGTAAAGTTTCCATAATATAACTTCATACAATCATGTAGAAGTAAAGTTTCCATAATATAACTTCATACAATCATGCAGAAGTAAAGTTTCCATAATATAACTTCATACAATCATGCAGAAGTAAAGTTTCCATAATATAACTTCATACAATCATGCAGAAGTAAAGTTTCCATAATATAACTTCATACAATCATGCAGAAGTAAAGTTTCCATAATATAACTTCATACAATCATGCAGAAGTAAAGTTTCCATAATATAACTTCATACAATCATGCAGAAGTAAAGTCCAAATAAGACTTTGTCCGATCTTTATGTTGTCAGGCGGAGAGTGACTTATGTTCTTGTTACATATAAACTGTGTCCTATAGGGCATAAAAACAAGCATAATTTAATTGAGAAGCTAATTTTCACTTTATTTTATGGAATTTGGCCATGACTGATGTATTTTATAAGACATCTTAAAGTTAAGCTTAGTCAGTTGTTTATCAATATATAGAAGAAATTATGCTTGTGTGTTGTGGCATCACAGTTAAACAGCTAATGTAAGAGTAAAATGAACCACAGATTTGGAATTGGCATCTTCAATTCTACATCCTTATCGATGTCAGAAGTTATTAAGCTTAGATTAAAACTAATTAAAAGTACATTAAAAAAAATGTTCCGCTATTTTAGGGTTCCCTTTCCAGTTTAGTAATTTCTATTTATTAATTGACTGAACAACGTATTTATAATAATTTGAACTTTTTCACAACCAGTATGAACAATAAATAAGTCAAAGTAAGTATAAAATAAATACAAACCTTTTTATTAGTTTTCAACTTTTTACGTTTGAATCTTTAATACTTTTAACGTTAAATCATCATTCGTATTTGACATATTTTTTACTTTGTAGAGAAAACATTTATCTTTCTTTTAAATCAAAAATGGATAAAAATATTTGATAAATGTTTACCAATACATTTTTTCCACTTTAGTAAGAAGTTTAGTGATTATTAAAATCGGCACTAATTTAATCATGGTCGACGAAAACACTTCGATTCACTTAGTTACTTGATCAAATTACATGATTTTTTGGAATAAAATATACTTGATCAAATTATATGATTTTTTGGAATAAAATGTAGTTGATCAAATTACATGATTTTTTGGAATAAAATATACTTGATCAAATTATATGATTTTTTGGAATAAAATATAGTTGATCAAATTATATGATTTTTTGGAATAAAATGTTGTTGATCAAATTACATGATTTTTGGAATAAAATATACTTGATCAAATTATATGATTTTTGGAATAAAATGTAGTTTATCAAATTATATGATTTTTTGGAATAAAATATACTTGATCATATTACATGATTTTCTTGAATAAAATATACTTGATTTAGTAGTGCTTTGGAGATCTCCTTAATTTTAATTTGTGCTTTCAGTAGCGCTCTGGGGGCTTCTTTAGTTGTATTTAGTAAGAAAGCAAAGCTACAAAAAGATGGAGTGAACGTGATATCAGCTTTATTCAGGAAAGCGCCAGGCCGGTAACGGTTACATCAAGTTCCATCGTGGCATCTTTCAGTGTTCAAACGAACGAATTGGATTCGAACTTGGAAGGCCTAGATTATCACTCCGTGTCATTAACCACTAGGCCATCGTCACCTTCATCGATTGTTTAAAATTCATAACTGAAAGATTTAGATATTTTGTGAAACACATTTTGTGACTTAGCTGATTATTTTTGGTGCTTGTTAAGATAGAGTCGACACTACTTAATGTCGAAAATAGTAATATATCTAAAAATTACGAAAATTCATCAAGTAGAAAATTATTTATAATTAAAAGTAATTTTTACAGAAAGTTTGGGGAAATTGCATTTTCCCTAGATGGGAACACTTTAAAGATTGCGAATACAGGGAACATGCTTATCTCCCTTTAATTGCTGACGATAGACTTTTTTTTTACTAAAAACACAACAGCAATTGTTCTACTTGATGAATTTTTTGTAATTTTTGGATATATTACTATTTGTGACATCACAAATAAGTATTGTTGTTTTTGCATAAAAGCACATATTAAAAAAAATCGATCTGTCGACTCTATTTTAACAAACACTTTATTCCCCTCACCCCTTTTTCACAGCTAAAAATGTTTTCTGTGAAAAAATGTTTGAAAAGGGCACCATGTAAACAGAAGTGTCATTTTTGTTTGACCTCCACAGTTGGAATGTAAAAAGCTTGTTAAAACGCTCCCTACAGTGCATATGTCTTGTTAGGCTGACCTCAATTTATTAGATCATCCACTATTATGTAAATATCTCATTATACCCCATGTGTTGAATCCATACAATCACACTGACATGGGTGTGGCTAGGCTTACTCTAACAGGCATAAACTATTTGAGCCTTTGTTATCTAAACAAACAAGGATTTTTTTATGTGTGTTTTTAAGTTTTGATAAACTTGTAGAGGTTGGTGAGAGAAGATGTCCGCTCACCATTTTAGAGTAGGGTTGCAACAACGTGATATCCATCCTACTTGCTTTGTTTACTATGAAGAAAAGCGTCACCAAGTTTTTATTAAAAAGACAAACTTTTTTCACTATTTGAATCGATTTTATTTTAACAATTTCATCAACAAAAATTTTTTAAAAAATGGCCCAGAAAGGGTTGTGAAAACAAGAAATATAAGAGATTTTATTTAGTTCTTTCTCACTGCAGAAGATGTGATACAAGATCGGAAGGTGGAGGAGAGTAGGAGGAGCACTTTGGCCTATTAAAAATTGCATGAGCATCCCCGTTCCTGCATTAGTGGAAGTTGCCTTCTTTTGACTAACGTGTTTAATGGAAGCTGTTTCCCAACGTGAATGGTTCATTAGTATTGGGTCAGAAGCTCCAACCTTCCAAACTAGGAAGGCATCGTTGTTGGAACAGCATCTACACCACGTTTCTATATTCTACAGACCAAAGATGAAGGGACAATAATCTGACACAATCGACGATGCAAACTACCCAAAATCAGAGTCTTATGAAGACAGCCAGCCACCAAGCAAGGATACCGTGAGAACAGAATGTCCAACCTCTCAAGATTATACAACAACCAGATTTGGGCGTCGATCAAAACCACCTATCAAGTTAGATTTCTAAAAATAAATAAATAAATAAATAAATAAATAGTTAAAAAAGTAAATAAAAAGAAAATATCATATAGTTTGAAGAACGTCAAAGACTATTAAATAAAAGATGTTATGTTAGCAATCATAATTGCCTCCCTTTATTCAACGTGTTTAATGTAAACTCTCGTCCAACGTGAATAAAACAAGACTAGGGAGTCAGCCACTTTATTTTGATAAAAATATAAGAAAACATTGGCATTCTCCAGTGGGGCGCCTTAGGCAGTAAGCAATAAACTTACTCTACCCAAAAGGTGGGAGACAACAGTCTATGAGAGTGGAACTCCTAGAACTGCACAAGATATCGGCCGTTCCTCAGTCAACAAAGAAAAGCTCATTTCAAAAATGTCTTTGGAGTCAAAGTAATTCCTGGCTACGATTGATTCAGTTAATACGTATGTACTGACAAAATGGAATTGAGTTTGTTAGACTTATTACATCTAGTCAAGCCATTTCTGGAAGCGAGAAGGATTTTCACATTCACATGTCAAACACTTATTTATATTTTGCAGGAAACAACTTTGGACAAAAGCAGAAAGAACTACCTTCACGAAAAGTGTACTTACTGGACAACGTACGAATCATTCCGCAAATGCCAAAGAAAATAAATCATAATTTTGTAAATGCTGCAAAGTTTAAACCTTTGACCACATGCTGTCAACAGAACAATAAATATGAGATTCCATTTTTAGTTTGTGCAATATTCAACATTCGAGAAATACCTGAAAAATTAAATAAAACATTTTAGATTTTAGAATAGTGGTTAACTTTACTAAACAAATTTTTCATAAAACGATTACGCAATTCTTGATCCCTATATTTTTTCTGCAAACAAAAGTGGACCCTTAAAAATATGCCCAGTTAGCCCAAAACGTCTGAGGTGATAATACAAAATAAATAGCATAAAAATAAAATATATGAGAAAAAAAAAAGCCAATTTTTAAAATGAAAAAGAAATGGCGGTCATTTTCGAAATTGAAAAAAAATAGTTACTTGCATGTGATCAAAAACTGAGTGATTAATAAGACTTTCTCATCATTTTATTTTATATTAATATAGTATATTGAATGCAACTCTAAAGTCTAAAATATATTTTTATAGTGAGTGAGTATGCGTGTGTGTGTGTGTGTGTGTGAGAGAGAGAGAGAGAGAGAGAGAGAGAGAGAGAGAGAGAGAGAGAGATTCCTTAATCCTCTAGGGTCGTGAGGGTACTGCATTATTTCATGCAGTATGTCTTGGGCAAGGATAACCTGGCAGCGCCCATCTATGTCCAAGTCAGAGTGTATACAACACCTGGTCTTACCAAATAGTCACCTAGTTTAGCACTGGCCAAATTCAACGTCGCTTAATTTCATTCAATGTCAATGTGATAATTTTTTTTTTTTTGACTCGTATTCACCTCAAACAAGAAACAGTATCACTTGGGCATAATAAAGAGGTGACTATTTGGAACCATATCTACAAGGACACTATGTAGGGAGTTGAGCAGTGAGATGTCTGCATGCATTATATTTAAGCTTCCACATGTCAGTACAGTCAGGGAAGCAGGAAACCAGGAGGGAATTCCAAAGTCTATCAATTCAAGGGAAGAAACTATTACAAGACCTTTTGACATCTTAGGATCTCGAGAGGCATGCGATTTTACTGCTTGTCCGATAAGTCAGGAGTATTTACATCGAGGGGGACAAGTGCTATGAATTTGTCAGAGCACATCCCATTATAATACTTGTAAAATAGGCACAAGGATGCAACATTGTGGAGATGTGACAGGGGTTGGAGTTTGGTTGACAGTGCGATTAATATGTACTGACACACAAAAAAAAAAGAGAGAAGTTTTAGAAATTTAGTAAATGTTGTCTCACTTTACACAATAAATATTTTAGTAAATAAAATCCTTAACAAATTGAGGATCATTCATCTAAGATTATGCCACAGAGTAAATGTGGTATTTTAGTGAGATTGTCTAGTTTAAGGTAAGCCCAACAGTTTTTGATGAAATTGAGTGGCTATCGATATTCCTCTATCCTCAAAGGAACAATTCGGGCTTCATGCCTAATGCAACGGATGAACTTTATGATTATTGTTTTAGTTTTTAAAAATATTGTTGTAAATGTCTATCTTTTGCTTAAATAAAATTAATAAATAGAATGTCATTTCTATTTTTCTGTTGGCAGTCTTAGGGCAAAGAGTAAATATTTACCTAAATTTTTTGCTATGGCCATCTTGTTGCCACACTGTTAGATATTAGCAGTACAAAACGTTTCATTGTTGTTAGATTTGGTTGTACAAGTGTCCGTTTACTGTTTGGTGCCAAAACTGTCCATCATGAGTGCTCCTGTTTAAGAGGGCATTGCTCTGACACTACCACATTGGCACCACAATAGGGAGTGCTACAGTAGTCAAATATAGAGGCAATCAATATAGCTGATACATAAAGTACTATTATGTAATAATAATTTAAAATAAAAAATTATAATGCATTAATATTTAAACAGTTTATGATTATTAGCATAAACAATCTCAAAAGTAGGTTTTTATAAGCTTCAACCTCTGTCCCATCGAAAAATTTGCATCCCTCTGCCTGTTCTACAAGTATTTTAATGGTGAATGTTCTGACAAACTACACGCACTTGTACCCCCTTTAACATGAAAATCAGCAAAATTCCATTGACAAACATGAAAATCAGCAAAATTCCATCCCTACACAGTAGAGATCCCTAGATGTAAGAAAGCCTTCTACTCCAATAGTTTCTTCCCCAGAACTGCTACACTGTGGAACTCCCTTCCGGGATTCTCCATTTCCAACTCTAATGACATGCAGAAGTTCAAGTGTAATGTGAACAAACATCTTGCTGCTCAACTCCTTACATAGTTCCCTGCAACTTATGTCCCCGATAGTATCTCCCTACATCAAAGTAGCACTGTGCCTTGTGTTGGGTGAAAACGGAAAAAAAAAAAAAAAAATTAAAACAAAAAAAAAAAACAATCAGTTCAATATTGTCTTTGTTGCTGTTGAGCTGAGGTGTGGTCCTGTTCAATCTCAGGAGGTTCACACACCCAAAATTTATCTTCTCTTTGAGAAGGGGTTAGTTTCTTACTAATTCCCTGATGTGCCTTTATCAGAAAATTGCGGAGCTGCTCAGCCATTTTTTGTAGGCTAGAATGCTAAATCTGAGTGAATTAGCTTTTAAGCTTTTCAACCTGACCTTGTGTCTAACCTGCCGGTGATGTAAATAAAATAAATCATAAAGAAGAGCCCCCCCCCCTTCTTACGCCTAGATCAACCGCTAAATTAGGATTTTTTTTTTTTAACTTTAAAATTAAAACAAAAATACAATTTGGTTCACAATTCAAAATTCATTTCATTGTTAATCCGAGCTGATGCACTAACGCAACCACTTACTTCTCCTTATTTGACAAAAACTGTTTCTAACATAGTGGGTCTTGCATTATCTTCTAAGCCTCAACCCCTGTCACATGGCTGTAGTTTGGCATACCTGTGCTTGTTTTACAAGTACTTCCATGAAATGTGCTCTAATGGATTCACTGCACTTGTACCCTTTTAACGAAAATCCCCCAACCCATAAAATTCCACCCCTTCACTGCAAAGGTTCTTAAATGCTTGAAGATTTTCTACTCTAATAGTTTTCCACAGACCGGTTGCTCTTAGACTTCTCCCCCCCCCCCGGCTCCTTGTTTTCCCATTCTTATCAACAGAAATTTTAATGTAATGTGAACAAACATCTTGCTGTTCAGCTTCTCCACCAAGGCTGCTACTCCAAAATCTGACTCCTACCACAGTAGCTCATTATTCCTTTTTAGCTAAAAGCAAAGTGTAGTATTTGTTTTGATATTACATTTATTGTATTCGGTCAGTGAAAGAGGACTCCTTCTAGACTGAGGCAATTTTGTTTTTGTTATTCTAATATATAATGTCGCTTTTTGAGGAGCTGGATTTTCCCCCCACATAAGATATAACTTTGCTCTCGTGGAGACGCACGTAAATAAGGACACTGAAAATGTCAACGAACAATCCAGTGATGTTTTTGTGTCTAACGTTTTTCAGTTTTCTCCTGTCATAACAATTCAACGAAGCTTTTTGTTTCTATTTAATTGTTTCCTTTTACATTTGTCACGTGACAATCAGTCTGCTTTTTAATACATCGGTCATAACGCCATTTCTTTCATTTGCGGTAAGTTGTTGTTTTTTTTTTTTAAACATAATTTCGATTGCTTCGTGTTAATAATTCTCTCATCTTTCTAATATAGAAAATAAAATCATTCTCTTTATCTATTTGTCATCGATAACTTCCATCGTACACAATCAATATTTGATTCTGATTCGTCAGATTTTGGATCATTGCAGTATGTTCTTAGCAAAAATAAAATGTAATTCGAGTTAATTACTTACAAAAAAAAAACAGCATAGTTAACAAATAAATTAAAATAACACACAAGCAAATACACTACCGGGCAATGCTGGGAAGGAACAGTTAGTCATTCTTATTATAAAGGTTAGAAAAGCATTTCTTGCAAGTGATTAAATAAAATGTCTTTATAAACTTTAAAAATCAAGTTACAAGATTTAATTTGAAATTAATCAATTTTCAAAGTGTATTTTTATAACTTTACAAATAAGGTATGAAAAATTGATTAAAATTGAATTTCTTTTATTATTTGATTTGTTTTATGTTATGTACATTTTGTTGCACTTCATTACTTCTATTTCCCTTTTGTATCTTTTCTTATTTTCTCTCTCTCAACTTTTATATATATTATACCTGAAGTATTGAGCACTGCTCAATACTACAAGACTTAATAAGAGTAAAGTTTTTGTTTTTTTAATTACATTTTCACCTCAAACAAGGCACATTGCCACTTTGATGTAGGGGGCTACGATCAGGGACCTAAGTTGCAAGGGTACTATGTAGGAAGTTTAGCAACAAGATGTCTGTTCACATTACACTTGAACTTCTGCATGTCAGTACAGTTGGGGAAGCAGGAAACCGGAAGAGAATTCCAAAGTCTAGCAGTTCTGGGGAAGAAACTATTAGAGTAGAAGGCCTATCTCTCATTTTCCTGAAACTCATTTGTTTTAAAATCAAATTTATGTACTATTTTCAAGCAAAATATAATGAATAAAATAAAACCAATTTTATCAGTGAGCACTGAAAAAAAAACAAAAAAAAAAAAACACCCAGGAAGCTTCCAGCGCGTTACTGAACGCACATAATGAAAATAAGGAGGCTTTTAGAACACTATTAAAAGCAAATTACTTAACATGTCTTCATAGCTCAGGAAAAAGTAAATCATAAAGGAAAAAGTAAATCATAAGCTAAATGTTTTGGTTTTGATTCTCGATGAGTCAATTTTTTTAACCTTTTAAATCATTACTATATATTGGCTTCAATATATAATAATAAATACGAAATCTGCATTAATAAAAATATCATATTTAAGCATATTTTATGACAAGGCAATGCCGGGCGGCCTGCTAGTACATATATATATATATATATATATATATATATATATATATATATACTCGTAACCAAATTGAATATTGAAATGGTCATATCTTTAGTTCTACGGGACGAAACTACATGAAAATTTGCAAACTTTTTGAAGATTATAATACTATTCTGTGGTTAAAATTTTATGACAATTGGTAAAAAAGAACATATTTTTAAACCAATAAAATATGCCTACATTTGCCTACATTTGTATATAGTAGCATCCAAAACTAAAAGACAAAATTTTAAAACCTAATATTTCTTAGAAATAACAACTGTGGAGAGCTGAAATTTTACAACTGATAGTCGTTATCATCCATAATAACATACTAAAATTTGAATCATTTGCGAAAGATAGAAAAAGAATTATAACAATTATTTATTTAGTTTCAAAATAGGAACGTCCAAGAGTAAGGGACAACATTGAGAAAAACAATGTAAACAGCAAAAAACAATAAAAATACATGTACAATCAATATTTAGTAAATGAGCCATTGCTTTCAATGACAGCTGCACATCTTTGCCTACAAGAACGAATCAGTTCTTGACAATCCTCGATACTAATTTTAGACCATTCTTCTTGAAACTTCACTCACAAATCCTCCGTGTTAGCGGGATTTCTTTCCATAACTTTCACTCCTAATATCTTCCAAAGATTTTCTATTGGATTTAAGTCAGGACTTAGCGGTGGCCAATCCATAATTTCAAAATCTTGCTCGCTAAGGTAACTCATTACCACCTTGCCATGGAGTATTATCTTGCATAAAGGTAGTCCTATTGAAACCTGAATTCTGTATGATCTTGAACAATGTTTTTATAGATCTGCGTGTTTACACGAGTTTGTAACCGGACAAAAGGCATTGTACATTGGCTATAAAACATTCGAAATACCATGACATTTCCGCCCCCAAACTTGACAGTTTTCTTAGTATACTTTGCACTTAATCTTTCACCAATACGTCTCTTTACATTGTTTTTTTTCCATCATTTCCAAAGAAATTAAACTTGCTTTCATCACTAAAAAATACTTTTGCCCAATTTTCATATGTCCATATATATATATATATATATATATATATATATATATATATATATATATATATATATATATATATATAAAGCCGATTCAACATAACCGATTTCTATAGTAAATGACTGCAAAAATCTTAACTAAACCCAATGAAAACATTACTTAACAGAGCATATCATATCCATATCTCTGAATCTCGAATAATATTCCATAAATAACTCATATAAAAAGAAACTCTTATAAGCAATCAGTTCCCAGTAAATTAGTTGATCAACAAATAAAACAGGTTCATGAAAGTATTCACCGAAACAAGAAACAACAATAAACAACATAATCAGATGGAGAGAAATTATAAATTACATCAGCAAAAAAAATAATTGGATATAGATGTATTAAGATTTCCTTTAGTTCATACCTTCTGATGATGTATGGGACAATGAGGTTTTGATTTCAGCTTAAAGTACTAGCTTATCTAGCTACACTAAAAGCCTGTGACACAGTTAAATAGTATGTGGTTGATTATATAAACTGGAAAAGGGTTGTTTGTATAAGTACTTTTAGTTGATTAAACTTACAAACTTGAAATTTGTTACCTATACAAAAATTGTCCTAACAGTTTCATAAATATTCTTTTCCCTTAATGAGGTCCCAAGAGAGTTTGAAAGCCGACACTTAAAAATAGATGTTAGAAATTATGCTTTTAATAAGAATTAAGTCATAATTACATAAAATTAGAGAAATTTAAGATTTAAATCATAAAATTACATAAAATTAAAGAAATTTAAGACTAAATTATAAAATGACATTAAATTAAAGAAATTTTACATTTAAATCATAAAATTATATGAAATTACAGAAATTTAAAATTTAAATCATAAAATTACATAATATTACAGAAATTTAAGGCTAAATTATAAAATGACATTAAAGAAATTTTACATTTAAATCATAAAATTACATGAAATTACAGAAATTTAAGATTTAAATCATAAAATTACATAAAATTAAAGAAGTTTAAGACTAAATTATAAAATGACATTAAATTAAAGAAATTTTACATTTAAATCATAAAATTACATGAAATTACAGAAATTTAAAATTTAAATCATAAAATTACATAATATTACAGAAATTTAAGACTAAATTATAAAATGACATTAAAGAAATTTTACATTTAAATCATAAAATTACATGAAATTACAGAAATTAAAGATTTAAATCATAAAATTACATAAAATTACGGATATTTTAGATTTAAACCAAAAACTTACATAAAATTACAGAAATTAAAGATTTAAATCATAAAATTACATAAAATTACAGAAATTAAAAATTTAAATCATTTTATAATTTAAATCTAAAATTTCTCTAATTTTATGTAATATTACATAAAATTAGAGAAATTTTAGATTTAAATTATAAAATTACATAAAATTACATAAATTTTAGATTTACATCATAAAATTACAGAAATTTTGGATTTAAATCATAAAATTACATAAAATTACAGAAAGTTAAGTTTTAAATCACAAAATTACATAAAATTATAGAAATTTAAATCATAAAATTACATAAAATTACAGAAATTTAAGATTTAAATCATAAAATTACATAAAATTACAGAAATTTAAGATTTAAATCACAAAATTACATAAAATTACAGAAATTTAAGATTTAAATCATAAAATTACAGAAATTTAAGTTTTAAATCACAAAATTACATAAAATTATAGAAATTAAAGATTTAAATGATAAAATTACATAAAATTACAGAAATTTAAGATTTAAATCATAAAATTACATAAAATTACAGAAATTTTTCATTTAAATCATAAAATTACAGAAAATTACAGAAATTTTAAAATTTAAAAAAATTTTCATCATTTTATTACCTTTTGTAATTTTACAAACTGAAACCTTTCATCGCTAAAACTCATATTGATACACTTAAATGTATGTTTGTAATTTATCTAGAAATAAAGAAGAATGTTTATTGCATGGAATGGAGAAAAACATTGCAATTGATTTATTTTGTGTTTTTTACTAATAAGTTACCATTTATTAAGGATAAAAGCCACTAAAGAATAAAGGTTATTGAGATGGATAAATTGTTATATTTTATTTTAGTCAAAGTTTTAAGAAATCAAGGGGCCCCTTCCTGATCTCTATATGAGATACATAGATATTCGAATATTCCATTAAAATTCTCTGCGTTAGTAAAGAAGTTGAGAACATAATTTTCCTCTCCTCCAATTAACCATTTAAATACGTTATAGTTTATCTTTTTTGTGGTCTCTTGTTCTTACTGGATTCCAGAACAAGAATTCATCTAGTCTGGTGGAGCGTCGAGTTACGTGTTGTTACTTAAGGTAACATCACTTGGAGAAGGTTCATCATTCCTTGTAAAACCAGTGTTGGCTAGCCATACCGAATAGACCTTTTTTGGGGGACTACAAAAACTATGTGATTTTGAATATTTAGTCAGTGTTTAGATGTAGGGAAAAATATCCTCATACCAGATTGTCCTGACAAACCCGCGTAAACTATAGGATAGTGTCTAGTAGGCATTCAAGTTCTCTCCAGTAGACATTCAAGTTCTGTTATTTGAATGGTGAAGAATATGATGATAGGATTAAAAATGATGAAAAGGATGGACAAAATTTGATTGCATATTTAAGGCAAGTATTTGCACTTGAAGACCACCAAATTGTTAAGATTAATACAAAATCTCCAATATATTAAAGTGAATGTGTATTTCAATAATCACATATGTAAAATTAATTTTATGAGCAAAGAAGGGTAGGCTTGATCTTAATAATAACTGATAATAATGAAAAAAAGGAAAACTCATGTATTCAAACATAATTTTATGTGAAAAGATGGGAAGGCTTAATCTTAATAATAACTGATGATCATAGAAAATAAAGGAAACTTAAAAGATATTTTCATGGTTGGAAAGAGAATGAAATAACAGTAGAGAACATGCTTGTGCAATATATGAGTAAATATATTCTCCAAGCCAAATTGAATATATGTTTTCTTGAGAACACATGAAAACAGTAATAGACAGTTTAATTTGCATAGCTATTGTCATGGTCCAAAGGTTGTGGGAAGAAAACGGAGACCCCAAAGTGGATGCAAGTCACAGTGGACGTAAGTCTATCGCAGAGCGGAAAAGACTGAGAGAGTTATTTTTGGGAATCAATGTGAGGTCATGCTGAGGTCATAGTGAACACTAGCAGCAGCAGAAAAGGAAGAAAAAGGAAAAAAGAAAGAAAAAGAATCAGTCTGAGTTGGCATTTTCGGCGAGGGAAGGCGATGTTTTCGTTTTCTTGGCTCGTGGAGTGAGAGGCGAAAAAAAGGAATGATACTTTAAAAAATATAAATAAACGTTATGCGGTTGACTCTGAGTTAGCCATGAAGGTTCGTGAATTTCTCCTCCTCTGTCCCCTCACCAAAAAGACTTTTGTGTTATTGCAATCCTGGGTCATTTTTTTGTTTGTTTGTTTATTTGTTTTATACAAAAAAAAAAGGATAAATTAAGCCCATATAAAAGAAAAAAAATACATATAAACTATATTTTTGCTCCCGACCTCCTCATTATTTTATATTGACTTTTTTCTTTTGTATGCTCGCTTCTCACTGTTTTGATTAGACTCGGGAAAATGAGATAGACGATGAAATTTGCTTACACTCGACTGGATTGGGGACCAGTAATGTAGCTGTCCCTAATGGCAAATCCCCTTACCCTTCTTTAAGCCAAATGCACGTAGTAACCCTAAGTCCGTGTGCTGAAGTTAAAATTACTGCTGTGCATTTAAACCTGGACCAAGGATGTAATACTAAACATACATTTATTTCTCATAGAGAAGGTTTGTAGGGGACAATTATAAGAGGAACGTAATGAAACATAAAAAAGGGTGACAATCATTAACATAATTATTAAATATACAGTGTGTCCCAATAAAATGTATACACTCTTTAAATGACCATACAATCAACATCTATTATATTATCATCTATTATCTGTATATATTATTTATCATCTATTATTGGATGATAAATATCAAAATATTTGTCAAAAACAATTATTCCTTCACCCTCACCTGGGCATTTTTCTATAGAGAGAGGTCGCTTTTTTCACTGATATTTGTGAAAGTCATCCCCTCTTTTCGATTGTCTAACCTTAATTAAAATCTACATCACTTCCGGTTTGGCGATGGGCACAACAGCAAAGACGTCAGGGTTTTTTTTTCACATTCTTTGCCTCCTTCATGGTACAGGTTCGAGGCTGCCTGCCAACTACCACTTTTATTTTATTTTTTTGCTCAACATGCACCTCCAAACACCTGGGGCATTGGGGAAACACCAGACACTCAGGCTCGTTTATTATAAGAAAGAAAAGTTTCTATGCATTAAAATACTGTGAACAAATATAGAAACCAGCTAATTATCAAAAGTGTTCAAATTATTGGCCATTGTGGTCCAGGAACAGCTGATAATGCTCACTGATTGAATCAAAAACGTTCTTAATCAGCTCAATTAGTATGTTGACACATCTTCTTTCAATGGTTGTTTTCAACTCATTCATTGTAGCTCGCTTTGTGGTGTGAACCCTGTGTTTAACATGCTCATCCACCCCCCAAAAAAGAGAAAAATCCAGGGGGGGGGGGTCAAATCCGGTGAGCGTGGACAGTCCTCAATACTTCCTCTTCGTCCTAACTATCTGTTTTGCAGGTAACTATCAAGATATGCTCTAATGTCATGATGATAGTGGGGAAGTGCTCCATCCTGCTGGAAGTGCCATTCTTTATTCCTAAACATCTCTTGGGAATTTGGTAATAGCGTATTCATGTAGCAAGTTGAGATAATATAAAGAGTGTATATATTTTATTGGGACACCCTATACTTCTATATAACCGTTCTGAAACAATCAAAATATATGTATTGTCAAGGGTAAACAAGAGAATGTGTGGCTATCGAAAGTAAATAAACATTTCACATAGAGAAGATTTTTAAAGACAAATCTAGGAGTGACGTAATGAAACATGATACTTATAAAGGACGTGATTGTTAAACATAATTTTATATAAATAACCTGAACATAATTGAAATGACCTATATTAGCAGAGAATGCATGAGTTACATCCTATTAGCTAGGAATTCTTTAGCTAATAATTTTGTGACCAATAGAAACGTGCCATGTTGGAATAGCTATCTGGTTGGTTGGTTGTTTTGTTTTACGGCATATCAACCCTTTTCAGGTTATTTAATGCCGAATCTGGTGATTTTGAAGAACGATTTTTGGTCAGAGTGGACCTAGGAGCAATGGCAATTAAAGGGTGGCTCCACACTCCCTAAGGCCTGCAATCCGGGGCCTCACCATCGGATATAGTTTAAGGTCATATTCAGGACCGGAATAGCTATCTGGGAATCTTGTACTAATTACCCAGGAGCAACATCTAGAATGACGATTCTTCAGCATGCACATTTTGTCATAAAAGCAGTGAAGATTTCTTCACAACGAATCGCATTGCTTAACATTTAGCAGCTGCATCTTGTTAACGTGCAAGTAACAGCTTAGTAGAAATTGTCGTCATGGCAGTAGTGACAGTGCATACATTTTGTTGTTCTTATAAACCATTGTCATTGTGATCATGCTGGTATGTTGATTTGTTTCTTAGTTTAATAGTTGTAATCATTGAACCAATAATAAAAAAATATTTTGCTGTGTCTTTCATGCTCTTCATGTAGATTTATTTTATTTTCAGAAATGCAATCATATTACATACAACATACTCCAAAGTTACAATATCAAGTTTCCCTCCTCCCCACTTTCTCAGAAATGGATGGATCTGGAGATCTTAAAATGACATCTGTATCTGTTCACACTCTTTGCCAAAGAGAATGAGTTCACCATCTCCTTTGATACGTGTCACTCAGGACTTCTTGTTCATGACGTCATATCCTGAACACATCAGCTTAAATGGGACTTCTCAATTTCTAGTGCGATTGTTCCCTTTACTAATCTAACTACATCATTTTAACACACCCAATTATTGTTACATGATTAATTGATCACTGATGAAATTCAAAAAAGATTATATTTATTTCCTTTCAACGTGGAAGAACTTATTTTCATAGTTTGTAATTTATGTCATGTCATGATCACACAAACCAACAAAAGGTGGCTTTAGTCCAAATGCTTACTCTTTATTTCACTGCTGCAACTTTAACAATCCACAGACAACTTCTATTTATCATGTATGCTTTTCAGTTCTCTTCATTTCACCTTAGTTAATGACTCAGAGCCTATACTTTCAACAAAGATTCGGTATGCTTCATTTGGACAGTTAGAAAGTGTGCTTGCTGACTGACAAAGTGTCTCATAGGCTGTGTCTACCAGACAAACCTTTATTCACTAGGTGTGAAAACAAAAGTCAGTTTGTCCTCTTCTTTGCATGCCTTTGAAGCATGTAGTCATATGATATCACATCCTTTATAAGTATCATGTTTCATTACGTCACTCCTAGATTTGTCTTTAAAAATCTTCTCTATGTGAAATGTTTATTTACTTTCGATAGCCACACATTCTCTTGCCAATACATATATTTCGATTGTTTCAGAACGGTTATATAGAAGTATAGAGTGTCGCAATAAAATATATACACTCTTTCAATTATCTCAACTTGCTACATGAATACGCTATTACCAAATTCCCAAGAGATATTTAAGAATACAAATTGGCACTTCCAGCAGGATGGGGCACTTCCCCACTATCATCATGATGTAAGAGCATATCTTGATAGTCACCCGGATTTTTCTTTTTCAGTTAACAAAAATCTGAAACCTCAGAGGAAGACCTCCAGTCTGTAGTGAAATGGAAATGTAATAGATGGTAAAATTCAATGCTGACAAGACTAAGCTTCTTTTCTTTAATTACAAAAAACCCTTCTCAACCACGGATATAGACATGATGATACATTATGTTCAAACTATTTGGCTTAACATTCACAGGCAACATGAATTGAAACAGAGACATTGAGGGCTGCTACGCAGAAGGCAGACTATCGTGCTAGAACGTTACTTATACTCAAGAGTATTCTGTATCTCTACAAGGCCGCCATTCACCCATGTAGAGTATTGATGCCACGCCACATTTGGCTGGTGCATCTGCTACTCCTCTTTCACTTGTGGACAGGGTTCACAAAAGTGTGGCCAATCTAATATGTCCATCTGTCAGACTCCAACCCTTTTCCTATTGACAAAATGTTGCATCCCTGTGCCTGTTTTAAAATTATTTTAATGGAACATGCTCCGACAAACTCCAAGCCCTTGTACCACTCCTTGACATAAATACCCTCGACAAGCAGGGAAATCCCACCCCTACACAGTAGAGATTCCTACATGCCAGAAAGCCTTCTACTCTAATAGTTTCTTCCTTTGAAATGTTAGATTTTTAAATTCCCTCTTGGGTCCCTGCTTCCTTGAGTGTATTAATATGCAGAAGTTCAACCGTAATATAAACAGACATCTTGCCATAAATTATGTCCAAAATAGTAGCCCCCTATATAAAAGTTGCAATGTGCCTTGTTTGGGGTGAAAAATCAATTATATCTATATATTACCAGCTGAAAATGACAATTTCTTTCACACCAGTAGAAACACTCAACCTTTAATACATAAAAAAAAAAAATTTGCATAACAAATATCATACTTGTTTTATAAATAATGAGAAATACTAAAACGATAAAATATTTTATAATCAAATATTTATTTTCATAAGTTCAATATTTTTTTTGAATGAAAACATGTACAGATTATTTCAAAACATAACAGCCTCCAAAAATAGATCATGAAATAAAAAAGGAAAAGAAATCGTTTTATTTTCATACAAGCAAAAAAATGTTAAACATGTGAAAAATTATTCAGTTTTAAACAAAACTTATATGAAAAGGTTAACATTTTTTTGTTTACATATTTATTTTTGATAAGAAAAGAATGTGGTCAATCATAAATTCGAATAATAATAAGCAATGATAAAAAAAAAACTTGCAATAATTGATTAACCTGAGATGAGGGAATAAAAATAAATAAAAGACAAATATAAACACAAAAAGAAACAACAAATAGAAAATAAATAAAAAAGAACAAAAGATTTAAAAAATATTTTGAAGAGACAAAAATAAAAAAAATAAGGAAAAAGAAAAAATATGGAAAAACTAAAAGAAAAGAAAAACAAAAAATTGACTGATAAAATTGTAGACTTAAATTCTGTTTATTAAGATGTAAACTAATATTAAAAATAATAAAAATCTTTAGTTTTCATAGGGAAGAAAATGTTCAAAATATCTAATAAATAAAATTATGTAGTCACACATTAATAATAACAAAATAAAGTATTTTCGGTTTGCTTTTCAGTTTTATACTAATTTTTAATAATTTTAATCGGCACATTCTCTCTCATGAGAGTCAACATAAAAATTAAATTAGAAGATAAATATTAAAAAAAAAAATGTTGCTGTTTTTTAATGTTTATAAAACATTTAAGAAAAGATTAATTTTCATTGAAGTTTAAATGAGTTGATTTGGTTTGTTTTTATGTTATATCAACCTATTTAGGTTATTCAATGTTCAAACACAATATAGATATATATACGGCATAATCGCATTGACACACCGGTTCTAGTCAGATCACCAAAGTTAAGCAACATTGAGCCTGGTTAGTATCAGATGGGTGGCCATTTGGGAATTCTAGGCGCTGTATGTCCTCTCAGCTTATCTCGGCATTTGTATCCAGTCGTCCTGTACTTCACTTGCCACTGGTATTTACAATGTCGTCTCAGGAGAGGTGTGGTTGGAGACTGTGCATCTCCTGCCACAAAAATTTCACGCCAAGCAATCCTTCGTGGGTATCCATAGTCTGTCAAAGACTGAAGGAGCCTGTTTTATATATGTATATATTCTGAGGTTATTGTTTCCGCAGAGGTTAATACAAAAGTGCTCAATACAAAGGAGGGCATACTCTCTATTTGCTATTACATAAGCAGTAATATGTTGCTATGCAGTCATGAGCATGTTTCGGTCAGCTAATTACCAGTAACTAGAGACCTCTTCAGGTGATACAGCTTATAAAGAAGCAAAGTTTGCAATGAAAATATCAGGGCTTCCTTGTCACAGGGAGTTAATATCACGAGGTTTCGTCAAATATTCAAAAAAATAAGATTTGGTTGTATGTAAATAAAACCCAATGGAGGTGTGGATTTGAGCATTGACAAATAGCAATGAATGGGAAAGGATAGGGGGTTAAAAATCGAGATAGAGGTAATGGAAGACTAGAAAGAATAGCATTTATATGCTTGTGTGATGGCCGCCCTAAATCTTAACCATACTAGTGTGTATAGGTTCAATGGTAGGGGGAATGTGAATTTATCTATGCTAAAAGTGGTTTCAGATTTTATCAGGGTTATTCAGTTCTAAAAATGCTTTTAATTTAAATAGAATTCTTATGTGGTCAGAAAATGTACAACTTACATTGCCCTCTTTTATATCCCCACCCCACCACTATCATCTCTAAATACATTAGTGAAGAGGTTAAGAAATGAAAAGACGGAAAAGACGCAAGGGAGAAAAAAAAAAGATGAAAGAAAAGGGGAAACCATAAATAATTTATTGGTAGTGATTCTAAGGCATATCTTTCTCCTTCCTACTCGTCCCCATCCATGTCCCCCCCAACCCATACTCCTATTTTTCATCATAGCCTTTTTACTTATTTGAAAGTTGTATAGCAACAATAATAAAATCTCAAAATGTATATAATACATTTATCTCCATGTTTAAATATAATCTACTTTAATTGTAATAATGATAATTAAAAATAGAAGGTAATGGGAAGAAATATGTTGGTGACTGCGATATTTATGATAATTGATGATAATAATGTTTAATAATAATTATATTGATTAATAATGGTAACGATAGTAGGAAGAAAGTATTTAAAGTAAAATTCAAAATCAAAATGTGAGGAATAATTGATTAAAAAAAAAAAAAAAAAAAGATATAAACCGCAAAATATAAAATAAATCAAGATAACTAATCTAAAAGTATCCATGCATACATATATACATGTGCACACGTTTTTTTTATTCATTTGGAGTAGATTAAAAAAAATATTTCAGCATTAGTCTTTAAGTTTATGTTATATAACAGTGCATATTCTTTATAGTTTAAATTTATAATGTATTTGGTGGTTGTCAGAGTTTAGAGTTGACAATTTAATTTATGGTTAAGAGTGCTTTAATATAGTAGAGAAAACTACTGATTTCAGTTAGGAAAAAGTGTTACGGTTTAAGTTTAGGTTAATTATTAATTCTGTTTTATTTGTTTGTATTAAAGGTAATAGCATAAGAGTTGAGGCAAGGACAATAACACATACAGATAATTTTAATTTTGTCAAATATTTTTATTAAGAGTAAACATCATTATAAAAAGTTTGAAGGAGACTTTATATGGGACATAACATACACGTATATGTTAAATGCCAAAATTTCAGTGGACGAATTGAGGGAAATAGATAAAAATTTAGAGTATGTAAAGAAATTGCTCAGAAGTAATAGGTATAGTCATATGGAATGATTTTTTGGAGTGGTGCTGACAAAGATGGTGTAGTAATGAAATTAGCCAGTATTAAATTTTGTGGCAATTCAAGTGAAAAGGTGCATTTTGGTGGGACCTTAGTATATATAGTCTTAGAAGTGTGTTTGATAGGGACCTGAGAGAGAAGAGTATGTAAATGATTAAGGAGGCGTGATTAGTAATGCCTGCAATTTATTGATGTTTCTTGTTTCTTATTTAGGAGTTTATCCTTATCTTTAAATTTGGTGATAAAGAGTTTTTCATTTAAGCAAAAGAAACAAGGGGAGTTAAGGGATTGACAAGTTCTGTTTTTTAGCATGGCTGCCCGGCGTTGCCCGAGTGTTTGGAGGTGTACGCTTAGCAAAAAAAAAAAAAATAAAAAAAATAAAATAAAACGGTCAATTATTTTAATTTGACCCCTATTATGACCCCCTTAACATTTATTGTTTTAGGCTCAAATCAAGTTATTAAGTTAGACCCATGTCCAAGGAACCTATATCTAAAATTTCAAGTGTTTAAACTCAAAATTGTCGGAGGAGTTTGGTAGAGTTCTCAAAGGTCAAATCGTTGAACTTTGACCACTTAACAGCCAAATTTCTGTCCGAAAACCGATCATTCGGTTTTCCCAAATTTCAGTAACCTGTATATCAAATTTTGAGTCTGTAGACTAAAAATTGACAGAGTTATTACGTAGGGAAATGTACACAGACATGTTCACTTATATATATATATATATATATATATATATAAAGTAATGGGACGATTCCAATATTTTTCCTGATTCTGATACAATTACTGATTCTGCACTAAATTTCTGATTCTGATACAATTACCAATTCAGATTCTGTAATATTTAGAGTTTTTATTTTCCCCCCAATTACCATAAAAACACACATTAAATGTGTAGATATTTTCTCAAGCATAAAAATACACTTGTAGGGAAGGGTCTATAGAGTTTAGTTTTATTGGTAGCTTAAAATCAATAAATATTATTTTATTATTACTACCAGTAGCAGAAGATTTTGCTTTAAACAAAATCAAATAAAAGACAAAGGAATCGTTTTTGGCATCAGAAAATTAGCACGATTTTTTTTCTGAATCCAATGCCCTCAAAGATTCAGATTTTTCTGATTCTGATTAAATGTCTCAACTCTAATATAATATATATAAGTGAAAGTGTTTGTCTGTGTGTGTACATTTCCCTACGCAATAACTATCAATTTTCAGTCTACAGACTCGAAATTTGAGAAAATCGATGTGATCGATTTTCGGTCAGAAATTTGGCGATTAAGGGGTCAAAGTTCAACAATTTGACCTTTGAGAACTACCAAACTCCTCCAACAATTTTGGGTCTAAACACTTGAAATTTTAGATATACATTCCTTGGACATAGATCTAACTTAATAACTTTATTTGAGCCCAAATCAATAAATTTTAAGGGGGTCATAATAGGGGTTAAAGTTAAAAAAATTGACCGCTTTTTTTTTTTTTTACTCAACATACATCTCCAAATAACCGGGCAACGCCGGGCACTCATGCTAGTATATATTATATATATATATATATATATATATATATATATATATATATATATATTGTGCAGAAGGAGGAGGGTTATGAAAGTGAAACTGGAAAAAAACACCCCTGAGATTTATACAAATCGCAGCAACCAATATCCAGTTTGGGAAAAAATATCATCGTATTTATTTATTTATGCTTCAGTAATTTTTGATCTGATCAATCTCTAATTTCATGTTTGCGCATAGGTTATCACATTTCACGCACGCCTGTGGAACTCTGTTCCGCTTGCCTGTTTCCCTCCCGACTTCAACCTGGATGTCTTCAAGCCCAACACAAACAAATTCCTGCTGACCCCCCCCCCCAAGTAATGACATCTCACAATTTCTCCAATACTATTGCTACACTATCCCTTTGATTACTGTACACACAATAACCCTTATCCCTGAGTGGCCATTGGGCCTTGATAAGTGGTAAAAAAAAAAAAAAAATTAAAAAATCTCCAGCAAAAGATGATTGGTGATTAATTCTAAGTTTACACATTTTAAAATGAATTGTTTCAAAATCAAATTATGTCGTTCTGTTGACTAAAAATGATACAATTTTAAAATACATATATTTTTTAAAAAGTGACAATTTTATTGATCCAAATAATATTTCGCTGACAATTAGTTTTACGGTGAGAAAGACAGAATATTGTCTTAAAAAGAATGGCTAGAATTCTTAATAAAGAATATTTAGCTGACGATGACGTTTTTTTTTTTAATACTACTGATGTTAAAAGACATTAATTGAAAATTAGTAGTAAATTATACAGCTGTAGAAATCAGTGAAATTTCCACGTTTATTCAATACTGAAGAATGCCTACCAGACACTATCCTCCAGTGCCTAAGGTCTCTCTGTACAGGGTTTTGTCAAGACAACCTGGCATGAGGATATTTTTCCCTAGAAATAAACCCTCACTTAATATTTAAAATCACATAGTATTTTCTGCCCAAATATAATATCAGTATTGCTAACTCACTTTCTGAAGAATGGTGCATTTTCTCTAGTGATGTTACTTCAAGTAACAGCACAAAATTGGATACTCCAGAGTAGATGAATTCTTGTCTTGGGGTCCAGTAAGATCAAGAGACAACAAGAAAGATATATTGTAACGTATTAAAATGGTCACGTAAGGAGAGGACATTTATGTTCTCAACGGCTTTACTAAATCAGTGTTTGAGATGTAAAGGAGAACTTTAATGGAATGGTTGAATAACTATGTGTTTCATATACAAAGATCAAGCCTCAAGAACGGGCCCCTTTGATTTCTGAGACTATTTATGGAATTAAAATGAAAGAAAAACTAAAACTTTTGTAGATATTATTTGTTTGTCTCTGTACACACTGAATGATGTCATCAAAATGCTGATGTCATCAATTAAACAGATAGGGAATAATCGAGTAGCTTAAAGTGGTCCCTCTTAGGTTCACATATCTCATTTTATTCTTGAAGGATTTTCCATGTTTGCCACAACTATTCCCAATGAAATTATAAAGCCGTTTCATTAAATAATGGTTTTTACCTATGCAAACATGTTTGTCCATCAAAACAAACGTTGTACATTAAAATATTAAATGTTGTTGGAACTATACTGAATTGTTTATTTTTTATACATATATAATCAAGTTCCTTCATAATTCCTGAGAGCATGATCAGTATTTGATTCATTTAACTATTTTATAAAATATAAAACTTATAAATGAAAAACTAAAAAAATTTTAAATGAAAAACTTAAAAAAAGCAAACAAAAAAAATAACGGGAAAATATTTTTGATTTATTTTTGATAAAAGAAAAAAATATAGGGAGAATTTTTATTCATTATTATTATTCAGCATGCCAAATAGATATTTTAAACAATTTTCTTTCAGATGAAAACTATTACTTGTTGTGTATTAACAATCTAAGTTTAGTCGAACCATAAAGTTCAAAATAATCTCGAAAACGGATCAAATATGAAGTTTTGATTGAAAAGCTGTCTAAGTTGACAGCTGATTAATGAAAAGGATAGGGGAAGTGTACAAGTCAAATGCAAATGCCATACTTTAATTAAAAATTTCAGCTTTGCAGACATAATCTTTGAGTAAACAAGTAATGAGAGGAGAAATCTTAAGTTAAAAAAAAAAAAAATGATTGAGCTTTTGAATGCACCAATGTACAATGTAGGAACAATTGAATAATGCTTATATATACAAAAACAAAACTTTGCATTTAAATTATGACATTATATAAAAAAGATAGAATCACTGACAGAAATTTCTTAAACTAGTCATTTTACAAGTTGCTGCTAAAGCAAAGTTTACTGATTTACTAGCAAAATCTAAACATAGATTCCATGAACAAAGCTTCTTTCTTAGAACTGCACGCCTGTGGAATTGTCTTCCGTTTTCCTGCTGACTACAATATGGTTGTGTTCAAGTCTAAGGTAAATAAGTTCTTGATGAGCCGTTCCATATAAGTTATTAAATTTACCAAATTTTCATTACTAATGATTACTATATTGACCAACTTCTACTGTACACTCTTTAACCCTTATCCTTGAGTGGCCTCTGGGCCTTGATAATGTGGTGATGCCTTTGTAAAAAAAAAAAAAAAAAAAAAAAAAAATATGTTCGTCATGTCACATATTTTTGTTAGTTTAAGTGATAAAGTAACATATACTACACTGTTCATCCCCCTAAAGAAGAAAGTAATGCCTGGGAAGATAGTTTGATAATTTCATGACACCAGAACACTATCCTTCCCCTCATGTGAGCCTTGGAAATAATATATTAGTTTGAAATAGAAAACTAAACTGAGCATTATAAAACTATTTCCAATTTCAGACATATCAAACCTCCATTATTAATAGGAGTAAGAGTAAAGTATTATTTTTCCATTAGTAATAGATGTAGTAAACCACCTATTATGTGCTGTATTATATATCCATTAAATATAGAATTTCTTAACTTGAAGATTGGCTAATAAATCAACGGCTGTTGCTGAATTCAAACAAGCATATACATCCACATTTTTTTTTAAATTATCATTTTTTTTTGTTCCATTCAGCATGTCCGCTTTTGGAACTGGATATCTCTCACATTAAACTAACCGTGTGTTACAAAACGGTTAACAAGTCAACAAGATCCACAGAATTTTAGTAGGGTGTGTGTATATATATATATATATATATATTATATATAAAAATATACATTATATATAATTAACATTTTCGCTTTCAGTAAGAAAGTCTAGTTCTACCATTAAAATGATGTGCTAAGTTTTTTAGGGCATGACGTCACTGAGTGGAACGGATATATAGGCATAGAGATCGGAAAGAAAGAGGAGGAGAAAAAAGAGAAGAAAAGATGTGTGGGAAGTAATGCTCAGCAACCATTTTATGGCTCTTACGCCTTTGAGAGTCAGCAGTGTCTGGTGCCAGGTACTGACAGCCAGCTATGTCTGATGCCATGTATTGACAGGGATCTAGCAGTTAGAAAGACAGACCATACTGGTGTTAAATATGTGTTAGCATGGTCAATGAAGAAAATAAATTACTTTTTCTTGCACCTGAAAAGTTTGTTGAAATTCTTATTTTCTTTGCGACTGTCTCTACATAAAAACGCGTGGGTCCATTAGAGAGAACAACAACATTGCAAGAAAGATAATAAAATTTATGTTTTTCTTCTTTTTTGTTTTAATTAGGCAGTTTGCGATTGAAAATGAAAAGATTTTGTTTTCTGTTGTTAGGAAACATTTTGAGATTACAGAAGTGATTTTCGATTTTGATGAGATCGCAAAATTGCTGTTTCTATAATCACAGAAGAGGTAGAAAAGATATTTTCATATAAAAAGCAGCACCTGGCGAGACATGAGTTAATTATGATAAAAAAATATAAATGAATCATTGGGTTCCCTAAATTGAGCCTAACCCCTTCATTCTGCTAGGCAGTACTAAAAACAAAAATGTACACATGATTTACTTAGAGTTGTTTGTGATAAGTAGTAAAAATAAATTTTGTAGAAGATTAAAAACTTGGAAAAATATTTGATTAGTGAGATTAGCAGTTGAGTCAGTTATGCGGAAATTCTGTGACTGATCCATTTGGATTTATCAGAAAATATTTCCATTCCTCAAATGCGATTGTTACTTCAAATCAATTTTATGAGAAAGAAATAAGAATCATGGAAAAGGGTAAAGAAACAGGGAAGCAAGAAAGCTTTCTTTGACGAAATTGTTGGAACCAGCAACGGCAGTGAATGCTGTTATTATGCATTGACTCGATTGGACAAAAGTACAAATCAGCAGTTTTTTTCAACCAATCACAGTGCAAGAAATATTCAGTGTCGAAATCTTGTGCATGTTATACAAACCAAAACACAGCAGTTCCTGCCATTCCTACTTCACTGTTCTTCTTTCCGAGACAACATACATGTATACATCACAATCCAGTTTAGCCTACTTAGCTCAAACAGTTCTTGTCAATAGCACACACACACACACACACATATATATGTGCAATGATCATTTTGAATTTTTAAGAATTTTCAATAAACACGGATAAAAAAACATTTTACTAAAAGACTGAACGAGATTTGTGAATGAAACATTTGAACTTAAAAACTGACCAAAATAATGTAAATAGTTGTATGAACATTTCTTCAAAATCATTTTTTTTATAATATTAATTTTTTCAAGTTGAAATTTTAAGATAATTATGCAAATCAATAAAAATTTAAGAAAAAATTTTTAAAAATGAAACAAGTTCTTTTTCATTTTGAAATCAAAAGGGAGCAAATAGTAAAATGATATCACACGAATCGATTCAGTGGCAAAGTTCTCCACAAAAACAGGCCTTGAAGGTTTGCTTTCAAGAAACCATGACACAAAAATAAGCATTTTTTTTTGTTTTGTTTTCAGATAAAAAGTCACATTTGGTTAAAAGGAATAATTTTTTTAAAAACTTCTAAAGATAAAAAAAAAATCAAAGGATTCAATAGAACAGAATGGTTTAGTTTGATTCATCCCTATTTATTTGCCTCCTCACAAGAGAAGAGTTTTTAATATGGAAGCAATCCAATTACAAAGAGGGACTCTTTGGATTAGGACAAAATAAGAATACCCTCATTCTAGAAAGATTTCTCTAGCCCTGATCAAGAATGGAAAAGTGGAGTTATAATATCAAAACAAATACTTTGCTCCTAGTCCAAAAGTTAATAGAGAAAGGTTCACATTTTATTTTTGCATCACCACAAGGACAAAGTTAGACACAAGGAAATCCAGCTTCCTCAAAAGAGTCACACTGGAATGGGACATCAAAATTACTTCATTCATGAAGGATTTCTCTTTCACTAACCGAGAATAAAAAAGATCAAGTGTAATATAAAAACAGATACTACACTTTACTCCTGGCCAAAAGGACAACAAAGGCTTAATGTGTTTCATTCATTATTGTAATAATGAATTAAACGCAAGATGCAATTTTAACTCTAACGGGAGGAAGTGGGAGTTCATACCTTTCTTAAATGTATTACTGTTTAAGTGATCCAAATAGTTGTAAGATTTGAACTCCGACCCCATACACTAAAGGTGCAGTCAAACACATTTGGATATTTTAAATAACATTTAAACGAATGCTGAGTAATAAATTAAAATGAATAAAATTATTCTCCTCAAAATGGGGAAAAGTTAAGATAAAAAGATTGTTTTGAGTATTGATAAGTTTTATTATTCAGATGGCTTTTCTCGTCTTGGTTATTATTATCAAGACTTATCGGCTGATGTAACCTTTGACCTTCTTTAAGTACATCTTTTTGAACTTATGACTTTTGAACTTAAACCTTTATTTAATCCATGAGAGGAGATTGTTCTTGTTCCCTCAGCCTTGACCAAGTAGAAGTGTTAATTATTAAATGACGGTCTTCAATCCTTAATAATAATAATGATAATTAGCAAGAGTAATATAATAAAGTAGCTGTCAATGAAAAGTTTAACAGTGAACATGGGACCAGAGACAGCATAGTCAATCCTTACGATCATGATAGCTAAAGACTTAGCATAAGGACGTTGAACCTCTGTAGAAGGGAACACAGATGATAAACCTGGATAGTGAGTGTAAATATAATTAACACTTTTGCACGGTCATGGCTGATAGAACAGGAGATTAAATAAAAGGTTCTTTTTCACAATTTTGTATAAGTTCTGAATTTGACAAAGATTTTCAAGTTTGAAAAGATGCACCTTAAATAGGTCAAAGTAGGGGTTGGGGTATCTGAAATATCGTGAAAATAACTAAATGAGGATAGGAATCAGAATAATCCAAGATGAGATTTGGCGCAATAAAATGTTCCTGGATACTGAAATTCCTAGGAATTTTAAAACCAGGAAACAAAGATTCTTGGAGATCATATTGTGTAGAAAAACTAAAAGCTAAGGCATTCTTTTATTTTAAAGTGAAACAGATGCATAATTTTATACTGGAACAGGGAGATCATACCTACACTATAGAGAGATTATGGTAAAAGTTTTGAAATAGCAAAACAAAATGAACTCGGAAAGAGCAAGAAATATGATGGAATTTTGTTTTTGTAGAATTTGCCCAGAACATTTTTTTGTTTTTAATAAATCTGAATGTTTGTGAAAGTTGTAAGGTAAAATAAATAATTATTTATATGAATTTGATATAATGCATTAATACAATCTTTTTTGTTTTTACTTTTAACTTAATGTTCTTTATTTTTAGTATGTCTCATCTTTAGAAGTTTGAAAAAAAAAATCCTTTCTAATCTGGTTAGAACCAAAGAAAAGAAAAGAAAAACATATCAGAAAAAAAAAGAAAGGTTTTTCCTTACATAAGAATCTCCTTTAAAAGACATAAATATGACGATTCTAATTTTATATTACACAGATTAGGATTGTGGAGTTGGAGGGTAAAAGGTTTGAATCTGACTCCTAGGATTCAAAAAAAATTATAACGGACTTCTAGAATTCCAAAATATCCAACTGTTTATATTAAACTAAGTTTCTGAATTTTTTGAGATAAGGATTCATCATTCATATTATTTTGATTGTTTGGACTACTATTCTCGTCTTGAGTGTTATTTGCACAATGTTTTGGTCAATGTAACCTTCGACCTTCTTCAGGTGTATCCTATTGAATTTAGGAATCTGCACAGAATTTCAAACAGAACTCTTTATTTAATCCATGGGGATAGCATGTTCTTGTTCTGTCAGCCATGACCGGGTAGAAGTCCTTAATAATTCACAATTGTATTCTTAGTATCGCCTGCACTGAGTATTGAAGCTTCAACCTCCAGAAGAGTGTAATTTATAACTGAATTTTACCAAATACTTTATCCACTGTGCTTTGGGTCCTTGTTGACAAGATACACCTGATGAAGGCTGCAAGTTACATCGGTTGAAATGTCGTGAAAATAACACTCAAGATGAGAACAATGGTCTGATGAATGTTAATTTTAAAGCCTTCGAATATTCAGACTTTTGCTTTTGATTCTTCCTTTGATTCTTACTCTGATTCTGCAACCCTGATACAAATTTGTTGTGTTTAAGTTTTATCGAAAACAAACAAGTTGTTCAAAATTTATTACATTGCAAATCAAAGCCAACATACGTTTATTGTGAAGACTAAATAGCAAAACGATAATATGATCCAACTAATTAGGTTCGATCAAGTTACCTTCTGGTTATTACTAAATTTGACTATGCCTCATGTAAACAGGCAAAAGGTAACCAGCTATAAACCCTTTTGCAAAAGGTCATAAAATTTGAGAATCTTAAAAAGAAATTGCTTGTTTTAGTGAAACTTGAAATATGACTTGTCTGCAACAATAACAACAAGCAAGAACATCTAAATTAGAATCATATTCATCATATTTACCAAGGATTGTTATGTATGGAAGCACAAAATAAATTACAAAAAATAAAATTAAAATATTCAATATACATTTTCATATAGTACAGATTAGTTAACAATCAATAATTTGTAAACCACAACAAACAAAAATAAAAACACATAATTTATATAAAACACATAAGGAAATTCTCTACTGAACCTGTACAGTTTTAATGTAGGTAAACAGTTTATAAAAGTTTTTTTTATTCTAGTTAAAAAAAAATCTTATAAACTGTTTACATGTGTTAAAAATATGTAGATTTGATAGAGAATTTCATTTTAATGTTTTATATAAAATACTTTTTTTTTTGTAATTCATTAGTTCTCTAGTGCTAATTATTTTACATTTACCAATTTTTTTCTTCCTCTCTCTCTCTCTTCTGTTTTTGATCCTATGATTTATTTCAAGTTTGTAAAAGTCAACAATATCAGCTGAAGCAAGTTAGACAATGAGATCAACAGCCAATGCGCCTCAGTCAACATTGGACTTTTCATAAAGAAAAATATGCAATCATGGTTGCCCTCAGTAAGGAGTATTCAGTAATTTTTTTTTTTTTATCACAAATAGCAACCAGGGGGAATCTTTACAATCATACCATCATGATATATATATATAAAAAAAAAAGACCCTTATTAGTTTTTAAATAGTCTGATTTTTAAAATGGATACACAAATAAGCAAAATATGTTAGAATTTCTGTGCATTTTGATAATACTAGTTGGAAATATGAACTTTTAAAATCTTACTTAATACACCTAATCTATAAAATTAGATTGTTAGATTATGAAAGTCTTTAAGCTGACAAATCAAACTTTGTTTCTGACTAGCTAATTTTCATTAGCAGTTATTGTACCATGTTATTGACAGCATAACATACTTAATTACAATTTATTTTAAAAATTAGTCTGGCTCAAACTATGTACAACATCTTTATTTAATCACTGAAAACTCAATTATCAAGGGAAATAACTCTTAATTAAATAATGTCAAAAGTATTGTTTCTCTAAGATTTCATTTCTATATCAGTTTTAGAATTTATAAACATGATAAAATAATTATGATGTACATCAATGATCTTCCAAATCACATCCTTAGACCATTTGTAGAAATTTATGCTGACAACACTACCATTTATGGCAGACATTTCAAAGGCTGTAAATGGCCAAGTTCTCTGATTTGCTCTCCTTTGATTTTGAGCATGTGATACAATGGGGAAAGAAGCATCTGGTTACTTTTAATGCATCTTAAACCAAGCTTCTATCTTTACATCATCAATGCTCTGATCCCCATGTGGCATGGATTGGGGAGACTCCATGTTTTGACAAGCTTCTCTACCTATATAAGAACCAGGTACGTCCAAGGATAGAGTATGGTTGCAGGAGTTGGTAGAAAGATCTTATCCTGCTTTAAC
This sequence comes from Euprymna scolopes, assembly GCF_053919585.1. NCBI lineage: Eukaryota > Metazoa > Mollusca > Cephalopoda > Sepiida > Sepiolidae > Euprymna > Euprymna scolopes. The sequence goes on from NC_136494.1 coordinate 58,878,444, forward strand.
AGAGCTCAAAATAGACTTCGTAGCCAAGTAGGTAATGCCCTTTTCTCTTCTCTACAATCTCTTTCTCACAGAAAAAATGCTGCAAGCCTGTCTCTGCTTTATCGTTATTTTTATAGCAAGTGCTCGTCTGAGCTCCAATCTATGGCTCCCCCCTCACCAAATCTTCACAAAAAACACTCGTCTAGCTGAAAACACTTAATAATTTCCCCAACTCTTTATCCATGCCTAAACCAAATGTAGATTCCATGAACAAAGCATCTTTCTTAGAACTACACACCTATGGAACTATTTTACGTTTGCCTGCTTTCCAACTGATTACAATATGGTCGTCTTCAAGTCCAACGTAAACAAGTTCATGATGAGACGTTCCCCTTAAGTAATCCAATTTACCAAATTTCCACTATTAACGATTCCTATATTGTCCCATTGACTACTGTACACTCTTTAACCCTTATCCTCTAGTGACCTTTAGGCTTTGATAAGTGGTGATTCCCATGTTAAAAAAAAAAAAAAAGTGATTTCACTGCATCCCAGGCAACACCAGGTAGGGATAGCTAGTCCTGTGTAGCCTTTTTCTTTAAAAATAATTTTCTGTTTTATTATTTTGTTGTTTAACAAATCATAAAAATTAATGAATTACATTTCAGATCTTATGCTGCCATTCTAGTGTCAGATTTCCAATCAAAGAAACGTTTTTAAATTTGAGAGAATATTCTCAAATATTCAAGAAACAGTTATCCTCAAATTTCAAGAAATCTTTTTAAGCATCACACTACATGTGAATGTAGTATTACAACGTCTACAGAAATGGGTGCAATTAGCTAATTCTCCAAGAGCCAGTCTGGTAAAAATCTTAAATAATGAAAAGGTAAATGAGATCACAACGAGGATGGAAAGCGGCCCTAAAACGTTTATTTTAATGTTGTCCAACAATCGGATCTGTCTTATAGAAGTGCACATGAAGCTGTTAAGAATTTTGCGAAATCTTTATAAGGTTATGATAGTTCATGGCTTAAAAAAAATGAGACAAATGTAAAAAATATATGATGCTGTTACCGGCTCAGAGGTTTTCTGGAAGAATGTGATGCTGACCATGCTGAAGAATGAAAATACACGATTATGATTTTATGGCGAAGACTTTGTTGTTCTTTTAAGCAGAGCAGCAATATACAACACCGACTTGGCATTTACGATTCCATAGTTTACATCAGTAACTACCATCACATCATACACAGTTCCTTTTATTATATTTTTATAAGCATTTGTTATTCTTTTAAGTGCAACAGTGATAATATATATATTAAGTTAAAGTTTTAAATTCCATAATATATATATATATATATATTAAGTAAAGTTTTAAATTCCATTAATGAAAATTAAACAATGTTTAATTATTAGGATGTGCAGAGATTCTCAGAGTTTCTGACAATTTGGCTATTTAAAAAAATAAGGCACTTTTTTTTTGTTTTTTTTTTGCATGGCAGTGATTGTAAAGAACCGTAGACAAACTTGTAGATTATTAGATTGCTTGAGGAGGAAAAAGAAGGATGTAAAGCACATCTGAAAAAAAAAAAAAGAAAAAAAAAGAGCACCCCTAAAAGAATTTCAGATGTAACTATATCGTCGTCTCCTGTTCATATGCTATATTACCGGGTGTATTCCAGTATGGATAATTAGCAACTGGTCTTGCAGAACCAACAAATCTTTGCTTGTAGCTTTCCGTGCGATGGATTCGCAGATTCGGATCATCGTTTGTGTAGAGACTTTTGTTCTGAAAATTACAAAAGAGTTTTTTCAAATTTATTTTATATTTTATAAAAATCAACATTTATGCCAATGTTCAAAGTAAACTGAAGTATTTTGAAATTTCATCATAAAACAGAATTTCTATTTTTTTACAAATTTATTTATCAATTTAGAATTTTTATTTATTTTTAATTTACTTTGTCGTCGTCATCATCATATTCAGTTGAACATCCATTTAACATGTTAGCCCGCATTCAACAGCTTTTAGAAATTAACTTCCAAGCTAACCTATCTCTGGCCAGGTCTTTATTTATCCCTCTTTCTCAAGTTTTTTCATACTTTTCCTTGTAATCTCTCTACATCTACAGCCCAATAATTCTTATCCATTCTTTTAATGTGACCATACCAACAAAGTCTCTTTTTCTGCACATATCTCAACACAACACAATGAAGAGAAGAGAAGAGAACAGATGCGGATAAAGTATAATTGAATGATGAAGTGATTGAAGTTAAGAATCTTTTTTTTTTAACTCTGGTAATAACATTGGAATGCAGGAAAGATGAAATGTTGGCGCGATAACAAAAGTTTGGAGTCAATAGAGTAAGTTTAGAAAACTTACTCCATAACTAACTAGCAGAGCATTATTGCTGTCAACTAAGGGAAGAATCTATGAAGCATGTCTGTGCAGTGTGATAATGTGTGGAAGTGAAACATGACCAATAAGTGTTGAGGATATGCGTTGCATGGAGAGAAATGATATGAGGGATGTGTAGTATGCATCTTTACAGGAAGATCTAATCTGAACAGTAAAAGAAAATGAATGCTAAACAGGACACTTTGTTGGTTTGGTCACATTGGAAGAATCGATGAGAGTTCTTGGATTAGTAGATGTAGTTGATATAGCATGATAAGTTGACAATTTTTAAGATGTTTGTTTTAGTACTTGACATTAATTGATTATTAATAAAGAACAAATAATGTGTAAATTCCCTTTATGTATAAAATATAAAGTGATTTTAGAAATGTGCTGCAAAAGTTAAGTAAAATATCTCATTACATGATTACTTCCTTTAATGTCTAAGAATATTCCATGAATAAGGGATAATGTATCCACTCTAAAAGTTATCTTAGTCGGAAAAAAATTATTTAAAAAAAAAGAAAAAAAAGACACACAAAATAAAATATATTCATTCCAATAATATAGTGGAAGAATAGTATCGATATATCAGATAGATTGCTATATGGGTCTGACTCTGAAAAGGTTAAATAAAGAAAAAAAAAAAGAGGTGGAAACATGTGGCAAATGTTAGTGAAGATAGGTTAGGGTAGGTTTTACTTTTTGTTTTTGTTATTTAACGCCAGGTTTTGTATTGAAAATTTTTTTTTTTGGCGGGGGTGTAAGCTATTTTAACTTATTCAGTAAATCAAGTCAGCCTTTTTTGGATCATTAGGTGATGTGTTTTTTTTTTTTTCTTTTTTGGGTAAAGTTGGATGGAGTTAAAATTATATTCTTTTGCATAAATTTACTTTTTCCAGAAATGTTAGAATTTTTTTTTTTTTAATAGTTCTTTCATCTTGTTGACATTGTAATAATTTTATCAGATATGCACGAGATTGCCACAATCGAAAAGAAAGGCTTTTACCGTAAAAGGTTCTTTGCAAGCCAAATATTCTGAAGGGTCTTCTTTTTTTAGTAGGAAGTTATGTGTGTGTGTCCTATGCTAAGGTGAAACAAAACCACTTCCTCTTTCTTCCTGAAATCTGGTAACCATTCTTCTATTGTCGGTTTGATTTTGAGAAGTTTATTATTTTGACAGTTATTGCATTATTCTTGCCATTTCTTCATGACGAGATCATGGAATTTTTATATTGCTTATATTGAGTTTTAGTGCATTTTTGGCAGCTATGTCGGCTTTTTCATAGCCCTGAATTCCAAAATGACTTGGGATTCAGCAGAATTTGATATATTTGTTTTGTGAAAGAGTATGTATTCTTTGTAATAGGTTGATGAGTAGCAGGTTATTTAAGTTTTGGTTCTTTAAGGATTCGAGTACTGATAGGGAGTTTGAAAAAATGATAAATTTATTGTGGATGAGGTCAGTAATGAGGTCTAGAGTCAAGTCTATAGCCGTGGCTTCGACATTAAAAACTGAAGCATAGTCTGGTAGTCGCTTCTGTAAAGTAATGTAATTGAATACTACTCCACATCCAGTTCTGTTTCTGTCTTTGGAACCATCGGTGTAGAAATGCTGATGGTGTGGGTATTTTTCGTGAATGTTAAAAAGTTTTTCTTGATATGTTAGTGGATGAGTTTGATTTTTTTGGGAGTTCGTTTAGTTCAAGGATAATTTCAAACTGTTTTAATAGCCAAGGTGGAAGGCTTAGTGGATTGACATCATGGATGATGGTGATTGTGATACCTGCGTCTTCCACTAGTGGTTTCATATGGAGACCAAAAGGTTTTACAGCTTTTACTTTTTGGTCAAACAGGTTTGATATTTGGGATTGGAGATGCATGGGTTGAATTTGTTGGTTGTGATTTTTTCCTATCATAGAGAGAGTAATCTAGTGGATTTGCAATACAGCCGTAAGCAGAATTGTCTGGCAAGTGAGAATTTTGGTCATTATTGTAAGGCTAGTTTGTTGCATTTAATTGATAATGGGGGTTCGTTGGCTTCTGCATAGAGTCTATCGATGGGGGAAGTTCGGAAGGCTCCCAGTTTAAGCCTGAGGCTCTGATATTGAATGGTGTCTAATGTCTTTATATGACTTTCTGGCGGCACCATAAATAAAACTGCCATGATCTAGTTTTGATCGCACTAATGATCTATAGTATTTCAATAGATTTGTCTGTCCGCTCCCCAATCTGTGTGGGCAATGACTCACATTGGCTGGGGAGTTTTGTTACATTTTTTTAGGTGTTTGATGTGGGGGATGAATGTAAGTCTTTTGTCTAATATTAGCCCTAAGAATTTATGTTCATCTACAACAGAAATCTGGGTTTCATCTAGTTTTAAAAGAGGATCTGAAATGCAGTTTTTCTAAGCTAACAAAAGTGCATGCATTTTGTTAATGGAAAAATTTGAATCCATTCTCAGTTGCCCATTTTTTTATTTTGTCAATGCATTGTTGAAATTCATGATATGCTTTGAGCTGTACGCAATTAAAAAATCACCGACATAATCCATGGCTTGGTTTATGCATCCAACGATATTGTTAATCTTTGAGTTAAATAATGTTATAGACAAAATACTTCCCTGTGGGACTCATGTTTCCTGTTCCTTGATGTCTGAGAGGCATGTTCCTACACGGACATTAAATAGTCTATTGTTGATGAAGTTGTTGATGAAGCTGGGTAGACTGCCTTTCAGTCCAGCTTCTTTGAGATCTTTAATGATACTATACCTCCATGTGGTATCGTAAGTCTTTTCAAAATTAAAGAAAATAGCAGTCATATGTTTTTTTTTTTGTATAAATTCATTTTTGATAAAAGTTTCCAATTGTATTAAGTGATCTGTAGTCCTTCGATGTTTTCAGAAACCGCATTGAAAGTTGGTTATTATTTTATTAGTTTCAAGAAACCAAATTAGTCTAGTGTTTACCATTCTCTCTATTGTCTTGCACACACAGCCTGTTAGTGTTATGGGGCGATAATTGGAGGGTCAGATGCATCCTTTCCTGGTTTTGGTATAGGAATGACTGGTTTGTTTCCATATAGCTGGAAGATTGCCATTGATCCAGACGTCATTAAGAATGGAAAGTAAATACTTTAATGGTTCATCTATTAGTTGTTTTAGGAATTCATGTGTTATCTCATCTGGTCCTTCAGTCATGTTATTGGCTTTTTTTTTTTTAATAAATCTTTTAGTTCATGAATGGCTAAAGGTTTGTTGTATTCTTGCTCATTATTACTTTTAAAATTCAGTTTGTTTTTGTCTGATTTCTGTTTAATAATCTAGAATTTTTTTTTGCAATTTTTGGATGATGAATTATTTGCAAGCATATTGGCCATATTCTTTTTTGGGGGTTATTTGGTTATTGTTTATACAGAGATGGTTGAGAGGCGAACTTGTGTTTTTTCTTGATATTTTCTGTATCATCATAGAATTTTTCAGCACTATTTTTAGAAGATACTTGTACAAGTAAGGTTCTATTTTTTTTATTTGCTTTATGTTTAGGTTTTTGTTTATAATTTTTTCAATTAGGAATGAAGACATTTTGTTTATTTGTGTATTGTCTTGCGATTCTAAGATTATATACTCAGGAAAGTTTGTATTTTCATCTTTATCACTTTCTGTGTTTGAATCTGGATTGGGTCTTCTGATTTGTTTTGGAAGCCATATAAAGTATTATTTTCTTTCATCATCCTTGCTCCCCACCCTCCTCGGAGCACTATTTTAGGAGACGGTTGGGGGGGGGGGGACCCATTCGCCCAAGCATCTCAGGATGATATACTCAAACAGGGAGTGTAATTGCTTGTGATGATTTCCTTATTTCCTTGGCCCCAGCAAAGTATAATAAAGGGGTTTGTTGTCGGTAGCATCTGGTTTCACTATATGATTGGCCCTTGCCATCACTTTCTAATATTCTTTTCCCTTTTTTTTTTTCATTTTTCTTAAACTTTTTCTTCTAGGGGATGGGACATCCAACCAGATGTCTGACATTTACCCCTGTTTTAGTGAGTCCAACCAAGAGATCTTTTCAGGATTCTAGCCGTCCCTTTCAGTGCAATCGTTTGTATTTCACTTGCACTTGGTTCACCGGGTATGCTTGCTATGTACTTTTTAAAGTTCTTTTTCATAAGCCCAGTTGCTCCTATGATGACTGGTATAATTGAAACGTCTTTTAATTTCCAATTTCGTTTCATATCATACATAAGTCCTTGATACTTTGTTATCTTTTCCCTCTCAACTCTGTTAAGCCCTGTATCATTGGGTACACTGACCTCTATTACGGTCGCTTTTTTGTTTGCTCTGCCCCAAATCACTATATCTGGTTTAACAGCTTCGTTTTCAAGATATGTAGCAGTAGGGATTATGTAGTCATCAGTATGTGTTTGTGCGTGATGTATTTGTATTTCTCTCTTTGTGGAGGTTTACTGTTATTAGGGCTTGTCATGACTAGCTGATTGATCGGATTGGGTCTCTCCAACAGCCCATCTAGCCAAAGTAAGGGCCAAAGTGGAGTGTTACAAACTCACGGCCACTTGGATCTGGGTCGTGAGGTGCTCAACCACCAGGATCCCATTCTAGAGTATTATGGGTCGCCACCTACAGCCAGGGGGCAGTTGGTATATTCTGGAGCCTTATCAACAGGGCCTTTAAATGTGTAAAGTTTTTATGTTTCAAGTTCCTCAAGCATTTCTTTATGATTTTTTTTTTTAGTCTTTTTGTTTCATAGTACATCAACCCCTTTGGATTATTCATGTTGCGTCCAGTCGTTTTGTAGGTTTTTATTCTTCAAGCTCTTCATTATCTTCAATTGTTAGTTTGCAGTGCTTGGTTTGGTTGTTTTATAGTGGATTTTATCGGGTTTTTTTTTCTGCAGAACTTGAATGAGTTTTGCAATTGGAAAGGGAGAAGGATTACAGTATTAATGTTGGTACATTTTAAATTAGGAAACCAATCAGGAAGTGGGGGAGATAGAAAGAGAAAATGGGAAGGGAGAAAAGGTGGGTTGTTGTTTTTGTTTTTAGTTTTGTAGAACATAATTAAGTTTTACAAAAGGAAGTAGAAAAACAAAAAGCATCAATGTTAGATGCATTTTGTTGCAGGAAGCCAATATCTTCAGACAGCCTGATCTGATAGCACCAGGTTAGTGAAGAGAATTGCGATTAACTTTTGAGTTACTAAGAAAAATTAAAACAAAAGTCAAAAAATTTTTTTTTTAATACATACTTTCATTAATGTAAACAAATTTTAAGATATATGGAATGATTCATATAATACATACTTTCATTAATGTAAATAAATTTTAAGATATATGAAATGGAAAATTTTAAGATACATGAAATGATTCTTGTAATAAACAAATTAGTTTATGAAATTTTTAATTTGCAAGATTTATTTTTCTTAAAAGAAAATTTGGTGCTTGCCCAGAATTTCCTCCAAATTAAAAAACAAAAATTAAGTAAAATCTCTATGCTGTACATACTCATGACAGAAAGAACATATTGTATTCCAAAAATCATGTAAAAATTTCAATAAAGCGTTTCTAATTGCATTGTTCTATTTGCAAGGACATAAGTAATAGTTTGGTGTACAAATTTGTAAAATGCATGAACAATTAAAAGAAAGAAAAAGTGAAAAGAAAAACAAGAAAAAAGAAAAAGAGAAAAACAAAGAGTTCAAAAGGGCATAAATAGGGTAAAATGTTAATAACAAAGAGTAAAACAGAATTAAAAAAAGTGAAAGAAAGAGTAAATGAAAAAGCAAAAAAAGGATAGAAAATTATATAAGAAAAAAAAAATGAAAGAAAAAAGGAACACAAGAAAAAAAGAATGAAAAATAAAAAAAGAACAAAAGAAAAAAGAATAAAAGGAAAAGAGAATAAAAGGAAAAGAGAATAAAAGGAAAAGAGAATAAAAGGAAAAGAGAATAAAAAGGAAAAGAGAATAAAAAGGAAAAACTGTTTAAAAAAAAAATACAAATATTATTCTGCATCTCAATATAATAGAGTTGAAAAGAGAAAATGAAATTAAAGAATAGAAAACAATAAAAGAAACACAAGAAAATAAGAAAAGAGATGAAAAAAAGGGGGAAAAAAAGGACAAAAGAGAACAAAAACAAAAAAGGGAGAAATACATTAAAATGAACTTCCAATGCTGACAAACTGGAATAAACCAAAATCAATGCATACAATTTCATCTTCTATAATATAAATCTCACCTGTCTGTTTAAATTTATATATGTATGTACATATGTTTGCCTAAAACTTTTGATAGAGGTGACGGATTTTCACGAGATCAGTATCGTTTTTAAGCTCGATGTCTTGGATGACAAATATCGAAAAATTCGTCAAAAACATTAATTCCTTCACCCTCAACTGGGCACTTTTCTACAAAGAGGGGGTCAATATTTTGCAAGCCATTTTTGCAAATCATTCTATCTGTTGGATTGACTTTGCCTAATTTTAACGTTCCGAACTTCCGGTCACGTCATGGATTCAAGCCTGCCTGCTTACTACCAGTTTTTTTTTTTGCTCAACACACACCTCCAAACACCAGGGCAATGCCAGGCACCCAGGCTAGTTTTTATTTAAAAGACAAATTAGTGTTAGATAATAACATGGTTAAAAGTTAAATTAGTTATTATCTTCTATCTATTTATTTATCTATCCAGTGATATTGTTAAAATAGTTTGCATTAGGAGTTATTAATTGTTTATAGAATAAAGTGTAGCAATGGGTTTTAGCTGAGCATGTTTACATAAATTAGCTAGGTTAAATAAACAAAATGACTTTGGGCAAGCACATGTGGAAAGGTCGCATATTGAGAGATGTGCGCTTTTTAATGATGATGTAATGGAATGGTGCTTTTTAATGATGACTTAACGTAACGTAAAGAGGTCGGGAAAGTTAGAGAAAGGAGTTTGAGTTTGGTCATGAAAGTGAACGGACATGCTTCAAAAAGTCAGGAAGCAGGCTGTAAAGAACAAGCATGTAGGCACGTAATGCAGACTCCTTGTGACGACCATTTGAGACAGTTGAAATAAATTTATATTTTAAAAATATAAAGTTTTCTGTGATTTCACTAAAGAAGGAAGAACAGAGGTCTCAATTAGTTATGGTGTTGGTCATTTCATGTTTCATCACGGAGCTCAGCAGTGAAGATAAAACTCTCGGAGAAAAGAAAGGTATGAAACATTTATTCTTCTTGTAAAAAAATTATACTTTTATGTAAATCCGAACTGTAATATATATCTGTATGATAAACCTCTGATACAACATAACTCGATTTATACGTCGATATCATATCCTCTGGCTAAACAACTATACATACAATTTATATATTTATCTGGTGCCGTTTGGAGAACAATATATATCATCCTCCTATCTCTGACTATACAACATTAGTTGATTTGGTTAAAAATCAAAAGTGTTACTTACATCCGGGTCATTCCATTCTCGAAACTTCTTTTCTTTTTTCATTTGTTTCTTGTCCTGAAATATTAAAACATGCCAAACAACACCGTTAAGTCTGATTTGCCTGTTTTATGAGAGAAAACATAACTTAAAATCCAAATGGTTGTCGAGTACTCACCAAGAATCAAATATTTAAAAAAGCCTTAAATAGCTGTACAAGAACACACAAAAAAAAAGGGAAGAGAAATGTGAATAAATAATGAAACGATATTAAAATTACAATCGTCAAACCAGAAACTAAACACTTCTAAAAACTTCATTTACTTCTTGCTCACCACAGGAAGATGTGGTACAAGACTGGAAAGTGGGAAGAGTCAGATCAGCACCCCTAAAGAAGGAACATTCTGACTTTTTAAAAATTGCCTGAGTTGCTCCATTGCCATTCCCTGGTTGTGGTGCCTCAGGCAATTAGCAATAAACTCCAATCAAAGAGAGAAAACAAGGCCTTGGAAGGTTAAAGTGGACCGTCTAGAACTAATCAGAATGAATTCATCAGCTTGACAGATAAAAAGCCACCAAAATGGCTCAGTTTCTGTCAAAATAATTGTTGAGATTGGATACTCGACTGGCATGTGTACGCTATCACGACTGGACGACAATTGAATGCCATCAATAGTGGTATTTACTTCTGTACTGTCGCAGGAAAATGTGAAACAAGGTCAGAAGGTGAGGAAGAATCAAGAAGCATTCTGGCCTATTAAAAATCACCTTGGCAACCCCATCAGCTTTTCCCAGTCAGGGTATCTCAAGCAGTAAGCAATAAACCTATCCACCTGAAAGAGAGGAAGCAAAGCCTGAGAGGATGGACATCCTAGGACTATCCAGAGTAAATGCCTTAGCTCGATAGAAATAAGGTTTCTGAAATGGCTCAGTTTCTGCAGGACTGATTGTTGAGATTGGATCCTCTACTGGCATGTGCCTGCTATCATCATTGGACACCAAACGAAAGGCTCCAAGAGCTGTCATGTTTAGCTGTAACTGTATTTATTGTGTCTGAGTAAGTCCATTTATTCTTGAAATAGATCAGCATACACATAATAAAATTAAAAATTCCGGTAGATATTCCGGTTAAATACAATGTCATTTTTTTTTTTTAGCTTTTTGTTATTCAAATGATATATATCTCTATGAAGTATGTGAATATGTTTATATATTTGTGTATTCATGATTCACTCCTAAACTAATTGACCATTCATTACGAATTTTAGAATAAAGCCGTTAAACGCAAGTGGTAGTAATGTGGATTATATTTAGTTCAATTTAATTTTATGCAAAAGGTAAAAGTTTATATTTGCATTAAATTTGATCTGTTATTTTTTATTTACTTATTCTTCAGAAGATTAGACACAAGATCAAGTATGGATTTAATAAAAAAGTTTCAATGGAATGAACTGGATTTGAACTTGGAACACCCAGGTTTCATTGTTATTAAATACCAATTAAGCAAGCTTCCCTGAATTTAAATTTCTTCTTAAAACCTTTTAATAACTTAAGCTTTAAATTTTAGTCCTTTTCTAGAATCAAAATCATGCAATAGATTTGGATCAAAATTAGATTAAGGATTCTAGACATAAAGATTAGTATGATTACATTTTGATTTTAATCTTTGTAATGGAACACAACAATTGGTGCAAATCTGTTCAGCAAATTGATTATTCTTAATTACTTACATAGCAGGAGATAGCACAACTGGATGGGATCCAAAGAATTAGGGAAAATACAATGACAGTTCCAACAATGTTACTTCTCATGAATTCCACTGAAAGAGAAAAAAGCATACAGAAATCAGTTAAAGAAAATAATAAACTTTAACATATAATTCAGAAGGAGGAGGAGGAGGAGGAAATAGTTCAATCGATAATCATTAACATAAAGTGAAATATCTTTTGTCTATTGCATGTATTTGCAACAAACTTTTCCTGACGAGACATAATAAACAAAGTGCCTTTTTCGGCATATTTGTAAACTAATGCAGACAACTATTATATTCTTCAATTTACAATGAGTTATCCTCCTTGCTCATTTTTATTTTTAAGTGATTGCTTAAAAATGTTTCATACATACTGTTTTATTGATTAAGCTAACATTTTGAAAAATTTAATGCAAACTACAGTACTTGTGCAGATTTTTAAACTGGACATATCTAAACACCCACTTGGTTTTGCCTGAAATATGCTGAGCATTGCCGATGATCAAATCTTAATGGTGGTACAAAACAGAAAAATGGAAACTGTAAAAAACAAACAAAACAACCTACTGTAATTTTATTATTTATTTAATGTTTCATAGTAAAACATGTTTTCATGTAGGGGTGGGAATTTACTGTGATTATTTTCTGTATTTTTTGTTTTAATTTTTTGACAAAAAGAAAAAGAAAAAAAACAATGCGTATCTTTTTTTATTTTCAAGTTTTTTTTTTGTTCCAAATTTTTCTTTTCAAAGAAAATTGTAAGAATTGACTTCTTTAAAAAAGATTCAATTGCTATTTTTCTTTTCTTTCTTTGAAAGGTTTGTGCACCTCTAACCACAACCATTGCTTACAGAACCTGTCTTTGCAATGATACATCTAACGCCACATGTAATGCAATTCTTTTTGGGATCTGATTAATTTATTTTGACAAAAAAACTACTTCTCCAGTCGTCTGCAGTTGTTTGTCTAACATTGATAAATTCATAGTGCTGTTAGTCTCCAAGCTTTCCATATAACATCTAGTTTCTTTTTTTTTTTTTTCTCTTCTAATATTTATCCAAAAATCGTCTGCCTGTTGCTTGGCATCTTACACGAGTGGACGCTTAGTACATACATCTAGTTCAAAATCTGCACAAGTAAAGAAACTATTATATTCTTTAATTTAAAATGAATTAATCCCCTTGCTGATTTTTCATTGCAGATGATTATTGAAAAATGTTTCATATTAGCAATTGTCAGGGCCAAACTAAGTAACTTTCTAAATAAATTGTAGCAAAGTATATTATTATATTATATAAATTATTATATTATGTTGTTATCCCATATTATATATGAAAGAGCAATAAATGAAAATTAGCTTATTCAGAAGTGGTTTGACTTGTCAGCTTATATGCTATTTGGGTCTAACTTTGTAAATTAGATAAAATAAATTATATTAGATTTGTAAATTCTCTCCTGAAGTAAATTATATACATACATGAATGTACGCACGCATATATTGGGTGTTTTTATGAATTAGTACAGTTGAATTTTTTTTTTTTTTTTTTTTTTTTTAATTCAATTTTTACCCAAAACAAGGCACAGTGCCAGTTTGAAGTAGGGGATACTATCGGAACATAAGTTGCAGGGACATTATGAATGGAGTTGAGCAGCAAGATGTCTGTTCACATTACACTTGAACTTTTGCATGCCAGTATAGTTGGGAAAGCAAAATCCCGGAAGAGAGTTCCAAAGTCTAGCAATTCTGGGGAAGAAACTATTGGAGTAGAAGGCTTTCTTACACCTAGGGATCTTTACTGCATAGGGGTGGGATTTAGCTGCTTGTCGGATTTGTTGGGGGTATTTATGTTGAGGGGGGACAAGTGCTTGTAGTTCATCAGAGCATTTACCATTAAAATACTCGTAGAACAGGCAGAGGGATATAACATTTCATCGATGGGACAGTTCATGACCTATCAGGTTGGCAACTCTCTTTTGAACCCTGTCCAGGAGTGAGAGATGCACCATCCCAAATATGACAATAATACTCTATATATGGCCGAATCGTGGCCTTATAGAGGTACAGGATACTTTCAGGCGTAAGTAGCTTTCTAATATGGTACAGAGAGCCTACCTTCTTCGCAATGCTCTCAATGTATCTGTTCTAACTCCTGTTCCCTGTGAACGTTAGACTGAGGAGTTTAAAAGAAGTACTTTTAGGTAATGTGTTTTTGGCCATTGCTATTGAAGGTTTCTTGTAATTATTGAAGGAAACAATCTTGGCAGCACTGAATGAGACCATCTATTTTTGTCTCCATTTCACTACAGAGTAGAGGTCTTTCTCTAGTGCTTCTGCCATTTCTTTAGATAGGTGTTCATTTGTTTTTCCCTCATGTCTGTTATAGAGCGTGGTGTCATCAGCAAATATACCCATCTCAGAGACATTTTTATCTTATAGAGATTGAAGCATAAAATAAATATTGATCATTATTCTATTACTAATTGGCTTCAAAATTCCATTTGGATTTACTACTTGAAATCATTGAAACAAAACTAATGAATAAAAAAACCTAGACACAACTAACCGATGAGAAAAAGTTTACAAATGTTTATTTTATTTTATTCCAAACAAGGCATATTGTTGTAAAGGCTACCACTTAGGATCATGTCTAATGGGACTGAAGTTGAGCAGCGAGATGTCTATTCACAATACATTTAAATTTCTGTAGATTAGTACAGTTAATTTAGCAGGAAACATGGAGGGAATTCCAAAGTCTATCAATCCAAGGGAAGACACTATTAAAGTAGAAGACTTTCTGGCAAATATTTTGGGTTACTGCCATAGCTTCCCTAGCTTTTTCAATCTAAAATGAGTTATCCTTCTAGTTAATTTTTATTTTTAGGTGATTACTTAAAAATGTTTCATACATGTTATTTTCTTAAGTAAAAACAATGTTTTGAAAGATTTAATTCAAATAACGATTATATTTTTATAATTTAAAAATGAGTTATCTCACTTGCCGAACTTTATTTTTTTTAGGTGATTACTTAAAAATGTCTCATGTTATTTTCTTTTCATTCTTATTGATTGACGTTTGAATTTCCATTTTACAGCATTTCATTATTTGTCCTCATCCTATTCCCCTCCATTCTATTTGTTCTTTTCACCTTGTTCATTTCCTCTCACCTCCTCTTATTCTTCATAACGCAAAGAGGTATAAATCATTTTGTTATAGAACTGCTTATCGAATGAAAAATAAACAATTGTAATTAGTCTGTACATTATGCTTTGAAAAAGGCTAAATCCGTGGAATTTGGCTTTAAAAGGGCTAATCTGGCAACTCTGGAAAAGAATATGAGTGCCCTTCCTTTGATGTAGCTTCATTTTCAAATATTGTAATAATATACGATCATAGCTGTAATTGTGTGAAAAAGGAACTCGTAATTTCAACGTGCAGCAGTTCCTCACTGAAGAAAAAAGTCAGCAAAATGTTATGTGAAAAAGGAACATCCAAAAGAAATAGGGAAAAAACAAAAACAAAAAAAAAACATTGGACTGAAGGAATAAATTAAAGATTGTCTCTTACTATGTGATTTTATTATTTGTATTGAACTACGTTACACAATATTACTTTCTGAGTATTTATTAGTATTTATCAATTCATTTCATTTGGGTTAGTTCTGTATTTAAAATACAATAAGCACTATTTTCAAAGAAATGTTAATTAATTCATATTTGCTGCGTTAATTTTTCTGTCCAAAATACTAATTTTTTTGGCTATCCAGAAAAATATCAACTTATCAAAACATATTTGTTGATTAAATATATTTCACAGTCTGTGGAATTTTCGCAGGTCCTGCTGGTTGTTGACATTGTGGTAAATTTGTATAAATTAATTGATATATAAATAAATTTGTACATCGATTAAATTATACAAGTTTTTAATGCTTAGAAAGAAATCATCCACATTTGTTAGAAAAAAATGATTTTTAAATTATTACCTTCATTAAAAAACAATAAAAAAAAAAACAATCTAATATATGAAGTAAAGTTGGTTACTTTCTTGATTTTTGTTATCAATAATTTCCTTCCTACTAAATCAATATTTAATAATTCAGGAACTCAGGAACTTGTATAGAAATTTAAACTGAGCATTTTATTTTAACCACTCGAGTAGATTGTTTTGATTCCGTCAACCAAGAATAATATAATAATTAGCACTTCGACCCAGTCATGGGAAAAAAAAAAAAAAAAAGAGAACAATCTACCATTACATTTCCTCTGGACACTTTTTTTTAACAGAAGAAATTTGGGTTATCCTGACACTTGTTTACCTCGGAAGTGACGTCACACAAATCTTATAATACGGATAGCTACAATTGTAAAAATAATTTGTTTTATTTTTCTTTCATTTTGAGCTAAATTAATTACCAACACAGTAGCGAATTTAATTTTTTTTTCTCTCCCATTTGTTATATTGGTATTTGAGCGGAGAATCTAACATTTCTTTTCATTTTGAGAGTTTGTTTTAGTTTTTAATTACTAACACAGCGGAGAATTTAACTTTTTTTTTTTTTTCTCCCATTTCTTATTTTGAGCGGAGAATTTATTTTATTTTCATTTTGAGCTCTTTTTCCAATCCGGCGTTACCTTTTATAGGTACTCCTGCACTTTACGACCCGAGCTATTTTTAACACTATTATTTAGAAACCTATTATTTAACATGGGGAAGGGAGGGTGTATTGTAACTATTCTGTACTTTCACCTAACAATTAAATTTTAAAAAAATATTGTGAAACTTGAATTTAACTTGAAAATACTATTAAAAAATAGCGTGGGTCGTAAAATGCAGAAGCACCCTTTTATAATATAAAAGTTTGGTAAATATCCAGATCCGCTACTACAGAACACCGACCACTCTAATTTGTTTTTTTTATAGGTAATTGAGGTCGCTGACAAGAACTGGTTTATTAATTGTAGAAAACAAAAACAAACGGGAGAAAAAAGGAGCTCAAAATGAAAGAAAAATAAAACAAATTATTTTTACAATTGTAGCCATCCGTATTATAAGATTTGTGTGACGTCACTTCCGAGGTAAGCAAAGGAGTGCGGAGCGTCAGGATAAACGAAATTTGTTTATTCTGTAAATTTTTATGAACCATACAAGGATTTCATCTGATGCTTTGCTGTTAAATTTAATGAAACGAATATGAATACATCCTCACAAGAATATGATTAACTGGTTAAGCCATAAATACAGACTGGTAGAACCACTCGGAAAAGATGTTGAAAGGTATGCTGAAGCCTCACATTAAGGTTACACCATCTACGACCATGAACGTATATAAATAAGGCGACTTACTAGATTATTACTTGTGCACTGTAGCCAAGTCCACTCAGCTATGTGAAACAAATATATCCGTTTTCATGGTACATATCAAAATTCAAATGTTATAAATGTTAGGTGAAAGATATTAAAATGTAGCATCATTTTGATTTGGGTTAGTAAAAATAATGTCAAGATCGGTAATTTTTAAGGAGGGTTAAAAATTAGGCAAAGAATAGAAAATTCCATTTAGAAGTTAAAAGTTTAGAATTAAAAGTGGCATGATATGATGTCATGTGTTGCAGTAACGCGAGAGAGTTCCTGCCTCTGGAAATTTTATCACAAAATTATCAGACATGAGTTTTGAGCCCTTCTCCACCCAAAAGGGATTGGGAGGGAAATATGCAGTTCATTTTGATATGATGTAAATAAGCATTAGAGCAATTAATGGAGTTATTTGATGTTCTTTTTAATGACTTCTATTATTGCAGTCACTAAAAGAAGGAAAGTAAAAAGTTGAACATATGTATGACTGCTACGTCACTATGGCCAACTTTATGTGTACTCATGTAGTAATTTTTAGATGCTGGTGTGCAAAAGTAAGATTAAAATCGGACATTTCCATGTAAAGTTAAAATCAAGTAAAAATGTGGAAAATTCCATTTGAAGTTTAAAATTAAGAGTATGTAACAAGATATGATGCCAGGGAAGAAATACAAAAGAATTTCTGCCTCATGTGAATTTAATGTGTAAGTGATCAAATGGGGATTTCAAGTTCTCTTTCACTATCGAGGTTTGAGAGAGAAGACAAAGTTCATAGGGCTAAGTGGCTGACTATAGTCAAGGGTAACTCAAAAGCCCCTTTTTCATTAGCTGTTTTACTGAAGTGTAGGGTAGGGTGGCACTCCATTTTCAGAATTACTCCACTTGCCCTTGGTCCTTCCCTTATAATGCTGAATGTTTAGCATGGAGGCATCAAGTACCATTTTTTTTCAAGTCTTTGGTATGACTTGGCTGAGGATTGAACTCTGATCTCCCAGCTAATTACTGAACATTTTCACCATTATGTCCAAATGGGACAGTATCTTGAAGTAAATGAAATTGCAGAGTATTTAATGAAGTTATTTACTGTTCTTTTGAATAGCTTCTATTTCAGCCAAAGAAAAGGTTCAGCATATAAACACTGTGACCATCTTTACTAGACATAATGAATAACTGCAGCTGTCAACAGAAAATATGTGATGATTGAAGATGGCCCTTCACACTAGGTTACAAAAAGAAAAGCAAAGATAATTTTAACTGATATGATTTTTAGAGTCATTACTTGTAGTCTTTACAAGATGTCAACGGTTCTTGTTGGTACAGTACAGGATGGAACGATAAAATGGTCGCCCTGGAAAAGATGGCACGATTCCATTTGATGAAAACCGGTTTTCTTTTTCTGTTGCAGACAATCTATTAGTTGGCCAGTTGTGTATAAATCTCAAGAGTGATATAAGCCTTCTATCATGCCTGAAAGTGACACAATGGTCAACGAGCGAGATGGGAGATACGCCGCTGTAAAACTCATGCTCTTTACCGATTCAAATTATGACAACAGGACCATTGCCAGCACTCTCAAAATGCATTTCCAGATGATTCAATGCTTGAGGAGGTGTTCAGGTTGATAAAAACAGTTTCTGGTCACGGTTATGGTCTTTGGCGTGGTTTCAAGGGAGGGTTACATCATGCTACCTCACATTTTCAAAATCGGCTTGAAAGTTAACACTAGTGTGCCTGGATATGCTGAAGAGTATGATGATCCCCTGGTGCAATCAGGTGGCTGCTGATAAACCCTGGGTGTGATAGCAGGACTTGGCACCGGCCCACAAGTCCAAAGAGACCCAGGCTTCGCTTCAGAAAGAATGCTATGACTTTGTATCCTACCCTTCTTTTACTTGCCTCCCCATCTCCTCTCCTGACCTGAACCTACGGCATTACTTTGTTTGATCATACGTCAAGAACATCACCAACATGACCTCCCACAACATGAAAACCAGCCTGATCGCTGCCACCCGCCAAGTATTCGCCAAGCTCCTGTTGGCACTGGTGGAAAAGGTATGCTCCCAGTTCTGGACATGTATCAAGGTGGTGATTGATGCTGAAGGCGGCTACATTGAATAGATGTCAGCTCTACTACATAATCAAGTTTTCTGAATTGATTTTTTAAATAAAAGTTTTAAAATAAAGCTGTAAGTTTGTTTTCTTTAGGGCAACAAATTTATTGTTTCACCTTGTATATGGGTATGTTGATTTCCATATTTACTTAGTACTACCTCTATAGTGAGTATGAAATCTTGTGGAAAGATATATGCTGTTAATATTTGCACAAGAAGAAGTAACTACGATGAATGTATTTACATACTTTTTCTTTTTAGTTTTATCGCAAAAATCTATTAGAAATTATTCTTTTAAACAAAAATAATTTGCTCTGAACTACAGTAATACCTTGAGCTATGAATGCCGTAAGATACAGTTGTTTTTAAATACAATACCGTGTATCTATATTTATGTCCTAAGACATGATTTTTATTTTAGCTACAATTTCAAAAATTGTGCAACACTAAAAAATTAAAAAAACAAACAAAAAATAAATACACAAGGAAAAGGAAAAACAAACAAACAAAATGCAAAGCAAGAAAAAAGTCTGTTTGTATATGTATGTATATTGTAGGCTAGACTATGCTATCTCAACCCTTTCTTCCCATCTCCTAGCAAACCTTTGTTAGCCACTCACCCATCTCCACAGTAAGTTATTTACAATTTTATTCTTTATTTTTGATTCATCCTTTCTGTTACATTAAGGCTTAAATATTAAGCATTTATTAAGTTCATTCAACATATTTGTGTATAATCCTGCCCATCTTTATTTACCATAGTGTGTTTGTGTGCGTGTATGTGTGCATGATAGCCTTGCTTCTCTTCCTCCCTCCTCATTGCATACATCCCATACACTAGCACTTGCCTACGCAGTGAGTACAACTGTATACTTTTTTATTGTTTTTATTAACATTTATTATTATATATCAATTTCTATGTCATTACTATTGTATTTATCTTTAGTAGTTTTTAAGTGCAATTTAATCATAATTGCAGCTTGTTTTGAGCAAATTTCTTACTAATGGAATGGATTAATTCTGTTTTTTTTTTTTAAAATTCAAATGGAAATAATTATTTTGAGATACATTGGCAATCATGGAAAAAATTAAATTCATATATCAAGGTATTATTGTAATGTTGAATAAAGTATATTCACTTAGCTTAAAAAAAAATTTTTGCAATGTTTTTTTTATGTTATTAAGTGATATTAATTTCTTTCAATTTATAAAACATGTACCCAGTTTAAAAAAACTTACGTGAGATTCAAAATCAAGTACTGGCATTGTTGAAACTCCTGCCTTAATGATGTATATTCTGCCTATTCTTTTTTTGCCATCCAATCAAATGTTTCCACTGTTTCTACTTGTGTATGAACACACAAACTCCATAATTTTTTAACAGCACACACATTTATTCTATAGTCTGTAAACATAAAATTCTGGCAGCCAGCAATACTCCAGTAGACCTGGGAGTAATGCAACTAAGTCTGTCTCAAAATGCCCCAAATCTCTGAAATTGGAATCTCATCATCAAATGTAGTTGAAGGTCATACATAGAATTCATTTTTCAGAATTTCTTTCATCAAATTTTGCCATGCCATGCTTAAGTAATTTAATAAAATAACAAAAAACAAAAAAACTTTTTCTGATGGATTTCAGACACTTCAAAATGAGTAACAACCAAAAGGACACAGTTTATCTTAACACAGAATTTTTACTTTTTACTTCCGGCTTATGATGAATTTTTTGGCGAAAAAAATTATTAAAAAAAATATTTGTATAAAGCATTAAATTTTATTGCATTACATATTAAAAAAATTTTTGAACATCATATTTTAATTTAATCTAACCCCCCCCCCAAACCAGCAATAAATAGATGGAGGGGAAGTTAAACATTTGTGCTGTATTGTTCATAATTCAATAATAAAAAAAGCAATGTTAATATAAACTGTGTTTATTTGATCATAACTTATTGTAAGGTGGCTCAAATCCATTTGATCCACTTTTTCTTATGGCAGTTGAAAAATACATCACATTTAATGCATTTTTTTCAGTAATAATAATGCTGTTAATGAATCGAACATTTGACAAAGAAATGCATTTCAAATGTGCACATACATTTTTTTAATCCTTAATGCATCTGAAATAGCATATACTTAGCTCAATGCATGTGTATATGAGATTTTGGAAGTATGTTAGCTGTTTTTTAATGAATGAATATCTAGCAGATTTCCTCAAATTTTCTCATTTGTCACCACTTATCAATGCCAAAAGCCACTTAAGGACAAGAGTTAATGAGATGGATGAACTGTTAGATGAATCATGAAGGATATTATAAGAGGATTGAAAATGAAGAATGGATGAAATTTGAACTCCTTTGAGGACAGCTTTCGGCACATATGTAATATATATATGTAACAAAAAAACAAAACAAAAAACAAAGCATATAAAACAGACTTTATTTAATTTATGTGAAGTTTCAATAAACATATACTTTCTTCTGTTTTGTAAAAGCTGATAAAAAAAGTTGTTATTAGGAGACAGCCAAAGAAAAAAAAAGAAAAAAAAAAAAGAAAAAAAAAAAGAAAAGAAATAGATGTTTAGGTAAGAGAGAAAAAACTCATGCAGAATAAATGAAGAGAAAATGAGATTTTTTTTTTTTTTTTTTAGTTTTGCCAGAAAAAGAAAGATGGTTCTGGAAGTTACAATTGCCGAAACATATGAATTGAATAATTTCAATTTAACATACAAAAAGCAAATTGAAAGAAAATATCCAGTCATTATTTATGATATTGTTGAACCCTTTAACTTTATGCAGAAAAAGTTTCACTTATTCAAATATTATATCCTTTAGTAATGCAGGTAAATTTATATCTAATTACTAAAAATACAATGGATCTTTCCTGTGTTTATATGAAAGTGTTAGATAATAAATATAATGTTTATTAAGCATAAAAAAATTATTTATACAAACATTTGGCTACACATGTAAAAATCTATAAAATAACTAGACTTTTATAAGATGGAAAATAAGTTTTATTTTCCATAAACACATATCCAGTTTAAATTGAGATTGAAAAATAAGTTTTATTTTCTATGCCTATGAAGAACCATCATATATATATATATATATATATATATATATATATATATATATACACACACACACACACACTATAACACCCAATAAATTTTAAGATTATGCTAGAAACAATTAACAAAATTATATATATGTATATGAATATATAATTGTTCACATAGAAATAGGTATCATCTATTTCGGAAATAACCTAGTTAGGTTTTTTTGTGTAAATTAAAGAATTATATAATGGCTTTTATTTGATATTAAATTGGAGGGAGTTAAATAAAATTATGTTAGAATAATCTAATGAAATAATCCAAATATAATATGATAACATTATTAGTGCAAAATAAATCTTTAATTTTCACAGTAAATATTCATAGAATTTTTGAAAAAAAGGGAAGTAATTGAGTAAATTTCTAACGTTAAATTACGTCCCTTACATTCAACTTGCAACATATGTAGATGAGAAATAGAGAAATCTCTTAATATGAAAACAAAAAGTTAATTAAATCCAAATTATATCGAACAATAGATGTTTGTTTGAATATAGTTATATTTCTAATATAAATATTTATTCATTGTAATAATTAGGTTAAAATCCAGCATATATTAAGCTTATACGAAAAATTAACTATAAAAAATGTAAATATGATTTAAGAATAAGGAGTTCATTTCATATAAAAAAAACATTGTAGATTTAATCATAGTTAACATAATTTAGATAATAAATATTAGTTGTTTTGAAATAAAAAAAAATTAATAAATTATTATATAATAAATTTTCAGTGTTGATTAAAACAATATGGAAACGCTATATCAATACGTAAAATAAGGTTTGAATAGCTCTATTAAATCAAATATGGCTTCAATAAGATATCACATGATACAACTATTCTTCAAATTTTTTTTTTACTTTATGTGGTCATTCGGAATTTTTTTTCTTTTCATAGAAATATTGGAAAAAATTTTTTTTGACTTTATGTGGTCATTCGGGATTTCTTTTTTTCATAGAAAAATTGGAACATTTTTAACTAAGTCAACATGAAAAAAAATTCAATCTTGACATAATAATTAATGATTGTTTCTATGTTACGAAATAGGTGCTGTAAAAGATTTGGAAATTGACATGTTGGAAGAAATCAATATTAAGATAGATAAATTCTTAATATTTGCAATATAAATGTTTTGTCATCCATTTGTATGTGCTCTGTTGTTGAATTTAACATACATTGAGCTTTATAAATAAAAGGATTTAATATAGGGTGAAATATAATTGAAAAAAGCATATTTTACCAATAATACACACGTATTATATATATATCTATAATATAAAGCTGAACGTCTGTGTGTGTGTGGTTCAACGTAATTTATCTTTTTTATATCTTTGATTAAAACATGTCTGCAAATTTGTAGCCATATAATGTTTGTATACATATAATAACAAATAAGAAATAAAATTAAACATTTATTTAATGTTCATATTGTTTAATATAAATATATAGTGTTATATAATAATTCTCCAAGTTCCAAATACCAAGTTTTCTCAGTTGGTCATTTATTACTTTTCAAAACGTATCTATTACAATATTGTTTCGTATTGTGACTAACAAGTCTACGAAATTATGTTATTGCTGCATATTTAGCCACATGCTCTTCAGATGTTTACATTTAAAAAAACTTATAAAAACACGATTTTGGAAAACTACATGTAACTGACACACTGACGGTCCTTCTCAGTTATGAAGATTATCCAGATAAAATGGCATTCATTAAGCTTGGATTTCTTTCTAATTTTACACAAAATTTATATAAAAAAGATCTTTTTCATTATAAAAAACTTCATGAGAAAGGTTTGGATTAACCCATTATGATTGGTATATACAAACTAAGTACATTTCAAGTAAATGATTAACCGCTCTCTCTCATAATATATATATATATATATATATATATATATATATACACACACATATATACATACATACACACAGAGAAAAACAAACTATTTCAATTATTAAATGTTTTTCTTTGGATCACATAATTTAATGAGTTAATGAGACTTTCCTTAAGATATAGTATGATGAGTAGTATGAATAAATTAAAAAAAAAAAAAATGCGAAGGTTCACACCACTTATATTAAAATTATAAATTTCTGGTCTATAGAATGAAAGAAAAGACACAACCATACACAAGTACATATTTATATATGACAGATCTTAGTTAAGAGAAGTAAACAAAAATTAGGAAGATGCATCAGGTTTCATTATAATTTTGCAATCCCTTTAGTTTCAATGAATGTATCATCATCATCATCATCACATTGACTGATTTTAAAGAGCAACACGTTTACCTTTGTATACTGTTTGTTGATTGCTACAGCAATAAAGAAGAAAAACAAATCAATTGCACACTTTTTATCGGTCATAATAAGTAAAATTATAATGGTACCATATATAAAATATAGTTTTTTATGGTTTAACATAAAAATCAGATTTTTATAAAGGTATTTAGGTTAATATCAAATATATCTAAACTTAAGTGTATAAAGAAAAAAATAGTATTAGAAATCAGCTATTATGGTTATTTTTTGTTGAATAACTTATTAATTGTTTATATATAGTAGTATGAAAACATACTTATAGCAAGTAAGCTACACAAACTTTTGTTTTCTTCCTGGGAGAAATCATCAAGCTATAAGTATCTCCTCCTGCATTCTTATGTTTTTAACATTTCTTTTAATAGTCTTGTTCTTTATGTTCAACGTTTAATCAGAAGCTTTCTAAAAGTAAATGTTTGTAGGTTTAGATGATGTTTATTATGCATGTGGAGTAGTGCAACAGTGCTACCAATGTAAAAACTTTTGCACTTGTATGCAGCATTGATAGCATACACATTTTAGAACCTCATGACAAAATTATTTAAAGAAAGTAACAACATAACAGAACTTATATAATAGCAAAATGACTCATCTGAACCAGGGGTATACACTAGTATATGTGTAGAGAAAATATTTGAAAACTATAGATATATTTATCTTCTTTAATATAATCTGTGTTGTTGATTAATATTAAATAACAAAAGATTCAAACTTTAATCAAAGTTATGAAAGTGTGTCTCCTCCCCACCAAAAAAAACAAAAAAAAAAAGGCATCAGCCTTGGCTGATGCCATACAAAATAGTCATTAAGGATCAAAGAGGATAGAAGGACAGAGGAAGGAGAGCACTAACCAAACATTCATTAGATGAGTGTGAAGAGTACTGGTACCTTGGGTAGCTTATTGCAACCCAAATTCCAGTGAAGACCAATGGTCATTGCTAGCAAGAAATCAATGGTAAGCAGCTGTTGCAATAACAAAAAGTTATTGGCAACGGGTATCAAAAAAGATAGAGTACTGGAAATCTGGATAGACTTATCACTCAGACTCCAGAGAACACCAATGGTTATTATCAGGAAGTAATCTCTGATGACACCCATGTGAGAATTCCTAGTGAGTACAAATAATAATGGTAAAATGTCTTTATTTAAAAAAAAAAAAAAAAAAAAAAGAAAAACAAAAAGACAAATTGTAACTTAATTTCTTTTGTAACTTATTTATAAAGGAAATAAATAGGACTAAAACAAACTTGTTTACTTACCGAGACGATCACTGGTGATAATTTCAAAAATAGAAAACAACCGATGAACTAAGTTTTTAACTGCTTTTTTGCATTTTCCCTGTAATAAGAAACACATAAAATGACTCTTGAAATGATTTTATGTACATTTTTCTTTTAATCTTTTATTAGTAAAACAACAACAAAAAAAAAAACAGACTATGACAAAATATGAAAAAGAATCGTTTAGATTATTTTGACTATAATTCTCATGTTGACTTTGTTCAACCTTTAAAACTAAATTGTCCAACTTTGTTGGAAAAGTTTATCAGACCCCCCCCCCCCACTCCTCGATCACCTGTCATCCAATCTTAACAGAAGAACTACTCTAGAAGAAGAACTATGAAATAATGCCGGTCTTTCTTTGATTATCTCAGCAGCTTTCAATCATCTTGGATTTCTTCATGGATTTAAGTCATGCTGGGTCAAGAGAAATGCAGTTGGTAATTTCACAACCTTTGCTCCATTATCAGTTCCTCGCTGGACATGTACACTTTCAGAGGTTATACATTCTTACCACAGATAGACAACCAGCTAATGTAAATAACCATAATATGGATGAATAATATTGCTATGAGAAAAAGAAAAAAAAAAAAAAATCCCCACGGAAAATGGAGATAAAATACTTAGATATTTGTCTGAAAAGAAACATTGATAATTTTAATAATGCTTTAATGTTTCAAAAGAAACATTGATAACTTTAATAATGCTTTAATGTTTCAAAGGAAAGATTGATAATTTTAATAATGCTTAATGTTTTAAAGTAAAGATTGATAATTTTAATAATGCTTAATGTTTTAAAGTAAAGATTGATAATTTTAATAATGCTTAATGTTTCAAAGTAAAGATTGTAAAAGAAAATTTTGATCAGCCAACCTGGACACAATAACCTTGAGCACATGGCCGTCCATTTGGTAATATGTCTTTCTTATTAATAGGCTTACATTCTCCATTGGTCATACAACATCTAATACAAGCATCAGTAACTGTAAGAAATCAATTTTAAAACAATTTTTAAATCACATTATGAAGATTTTTGTCTTTCAAGAATCTTATGCAATATATGTTGCATACAAATATTCAAGGGATTTCCTTATTAAGCAAATTCAAAGTAGATTAAATAGATTCCTTATTAAGTAGATTCATTAAAAAAATGGAAAAAGAAATTAATTCAAAAAAACAATACAAATAATTAAAATGTAAAACGCAAAAATTTTTAATGATCCAAATAAAACTTTTGGAAAATTAAACCAAACTCAACAAATACAAAATTCATTAATTTCTAATTAAACTAAATTCAATATGTACACAATTGCCTAAATGCTATTTCTTTTTTATTTAACATTCAGTTCAATTTCTGGTTGAAAAAAAACAAAAAAACTCTAATCTCAAGCACAAATTCAAGGTAGGTTACTTTAGTTTATATTATTAATTTTATATTATTCAACAGAATACTTTTCTGGCAAACTACGGACCCCATTCGTCCAGTTATTTTTCAGGTGGATACTTATTTATGTATCTCTGCTTCAACTTTTCCTTTAAAATAACCATGTACATTATCATCCTCTTCATTTGTGACACTTAAAAACTTTTATATTAATATCATTTAAAAAAATAAAGTATTTAAAAATCTTATTTTACTGGAAGAAAAACTATTCATTTTTTTTTTCTATATTTGCTATACTTTTTCTAAACAAACATTTTGAAAAACATTTTTTAAAGATAGGCTGGCCTAATTTGGGTGAGGAGGGGGGAAGGTGAACAGAAAATATTCTCTTCTCAGTTGAGTGACCAAAAAAATATTTTCATTTTTTTAAATTTATGTATAATTGTAGTTCGATTTTTTTACAAAATACTGACCATTTAATTAAATTTGTTTTAAAAAAGTGAAAGGATTCTATTGAGGATTAATTAAATTAATTTGACCAACCAATCAACTATTGTAGATTCTATCTACTTGCAATCAACCAATCAACTTCTTGCAGAAATAATGCACCATTAAATCTAGTTTGTATTTTTATAAGGATTTGTAGAGGAACAGTACATTTCGAGATGACCTGCTTGTGGTACCCACACAGTATGCAATGCACAAAATAGAGACTCTGCGCCATGACTGATAATCTTTATTTTTTTAATTTATTTATTTTTTTTTTTTTACAAGGTGATCACCACTTATCAAAGCCCAGAAGCCACTCAGGGATAAGGGTTATTGCATGTACAGTACATAAGTGTGGGGATTTAATTAAAGTGTCTACTTAAGGGGGTGGTTCATCAGGAACTTGTTTACGTTGGACTTGAACACATCCAAGTTGTAGTCAGGTGGGAAGCAAGTAGACGGAACAGATTTCCACAGGTGTGCAGTTCTAAGAAAGAAGCTTTGTTCATGGAATCTACATTTTGATTTAGGCACAGATAAAGAGTGGGAAACATTTTTGACAGTGGTTTCAGCTAGACGGGTGTTTTTCGTGAAAGATTGGCGAGGGGGACTAAAGATTGGAACTCAGACGAGCACCTGCCATGGAAATAACGATAAAACAAAGATAGGCTCGCAATCTCTTCTGTAGGAGAGAGGTTGCAGGGTAGAGAAAAGGGCATCCCCCACTAAGCCACGAAGTCTATTTTGTACTCTGTCAAGGCAGGATAGGCTGTTTTTAGCAGCTCCTGCCAAGATATGGCAAAGTATTTCATCCTTGGGCGTACCTGGCTTTTATATAGATAGAGAATTGCATCAGTAGTGAGATATCTTCTGGAGCGGTAGAAGGATCCCACCATCTTTCCAGCGACCTTGGCAACAGACTTGATGTACATGTTCCATTTCATATCAGGAGTAACGGTCAAACCCAGAAGCTTGTCAAAACATGGGGCTTCTCCTAGACGAGAGCCATTCATTTCAATTGATGCCAGATGAGGATCAGAGCGTTGATGATGTAAAGATAGGAGCTTGGTTTTAGATGCATTAAAGGTAACCAGCCATGTCTTCCCCCACTAAACCACGCACTCGAGATCAGAGGAGAGAGAATCAGAGAGAACTTTGTCATTTACAGCCTTTGATGTGTTGCCGTAGTGTTGTGGCATCAGCATAGATGTCAACGAATGATTTAAGTATGTGTTTAGGGAGATCATTGATGTAGATCAGGAAGAGAGTTGGGCCCAGGATGGACCCCTGAGGGACTCCAGCATTAATACTGCAGGCTTCTGATTTTTGTCCATCGACCACCACTCTTATGAGCCTATCAGAGAGAAATGATTTAATGATAGAGAAAACATTTCCAGTTATACCGTAGCTGGAAATCTTGTGAAGTAGACCCTTATGCCATACCTTGTCGAAGGCCTTTGATATGTCAAGAGCAATTGCCCTAGAAAGGAAGCCTTTGTCAAGAGATTCACTAATCCAGTGGGATATAACCGTTAGCACATCTGCGGTAGATCTTGCAGAACGGAAACCATATTGCGTGTCACTAAGAAGATTATTTCTGCTGAGGTAGTTTACTATTTCTCTATTTAATATGAAATCCAGCAACTTACTCATGACACACAGGAGACTTATTGGTCTGTACTGAGAGGGAGATGACTTATCACCTGAATTCTTAAATACATGGCATACTGATGAAGTTTTTCAGAGTGTTGGAAAGCACTTCTCTTTAAGGTAATGCTTAAACAGTTTTGTAAGTATGGGAGCAAGTTCTGGTTGAAGCTTTTTTAACACTATAATTGGGATGCCATCAGGGCCAGTTGCTTTACTGGAATTAAGATTCTTGATTAGCTTGGTGACCTCATGCACAGATATTTGTATGTTACCTAGCATGTTCTGTGTTATAGAAGGAAATATGGGGAGTTGATGGTCTTCGTCGCATAGGGTAGAATTAGTTGCAAAGTTCTTGGCAAATAGTTTAGCTTTGTCTGATGCTGACGAGATAACCTCAGGTCCATTGATAATGGTTGGGATAGAACGCACACTTCTGTTCAGGATCCTATTTGTTATTTGCCAAAACTGGTGGGAACCAAGCTGCTGATCAGCTACTTTGGATTTAATGGACTGAGCATATAGCTCTCTTGCATTTTTTATTACTCTTTTACAGTGGTTGCTGGCGTTCCTGAAAGCAGCTTTAGTCTCAGGGCATCTATTACATTGGTAGCTATGGAAAAAGTGATTTCTGTGCGTGATGGCCGCAGCACATTCCGGTGAGAACCATAGCTGGCTGTTAGGTTTTTGTTGGAATTTTTTAGATGGCATGAATCGGTCTATGCCTACAATTAGCCATTCGGTCAGGTCTGATACTATAGAGGACACATCCATTTTAAACATGGAATTCAGAGGTAGATCAGATATGAATGTACGGAGCTATCCCAGTCAGCCATGAAGTATCGGTATACAGTACGGTGGAGGGGTACGTCTGGGGACTTATTACATTTCATTTTTATCTTAACTGATACGACAGAGTGGTCCTAGAGGAGAAAGAACGGAACATGAACATACCTCAGGGGAAGTAGAGAGAAAAAGGTCTAGAAGGCTTGCATACTGACCTGTAATATCGGGCACATGGGTGGGCTCGCGAACAATTTGAGTGAGGTCATAAGCAATGGCAAAATCATGACAGAACCTCCCCTCATCATCTGTCTTATTTGAGTGGGTCAGCCATTCCACGTTATGGATGTTGAAGTCACCACAGATGTGGATGTTAGCCGAGGGATGTGCAGACAGGATGTGGTCTATTTTCTCAGATATACTCAAAGATAGTAAATCTGCTGTTATGTTGCCGATAGAGGGCAAATATAAATGCAGTGGTGTAAGCAAGTGCAACCCAGAAGCACATATAAGGTAAATTAGGATCTTCTCTAGAGATATCCCTGCCACATGGGAAGCCGTCTTTAATGTAAGCACATATTCCATGCCCATGGCGGTCTTGGGGGTCAGATTTAGATGTTAAGTTAGAGTATCCATCTTTCATTAGGTTAGTCTGTTAATATTCATATGCATAGACAAAAAATGGCAGACCTAAAGGAGTAAATATTGAACAAAAAAATCTCTATTCTATAAGGATAATTCTATTTTATCTAGCACTTATCAATAAACATATGCTTTGGGCAGAGAGATCATCACAGGCTTGGTAAGTCATATAATTATCCTGCAAAATGATACATGTAATGACACATTTCCTGCTTGCTCATCTAGTCAGGTATACCAGGGAACCCATTGTACATAAAATGAGTTTGAGGGTATGGTAAAGTTGACATCAACAGTAAAAATCAAGCCATGTAAAATCCCTTTTTGTTTTTCAAGTTTTCGTTTGTGAATAAACCTGTAGACAAAGAAGATGCTTTAAGTAATGCTGAGAGATTTCATCAAATAGAGAAAGACAAGGGTTTCTTTTCAGTCTTATGTAATATTGTGTCCTTGATAAAGATATTGGATTTATTACATATTTATATAACTTTTTTTATGTGAATCCTGCAAAGTACAATAGAGGTTAAATATGTTACAAATAGAATTATAATTTGATTAAGTAAAACAAAAAACAAAACAAACATAAAAAAACAAATTATATTAAACTTACTGTTGTCACAGATGCATGGCTGCATACTTCTGGATTCACAGTAGGACAAGCAGACGCCGTTAACACATTGACCGCTAAGATATAAAAAAAAAAAAAAAATGAATAAATAAAAAAAAATAAAAAAATGGAAATTGAGAAATTTAACAATTTTTAACCAGATTCTCAAACACCAAATTTCCAGAAAAAAAAATATACCAAAAACAAATCAACTTTTTTAGCAGTGAGTAGAGATTCATTTTTCTATATGCATTTAATGTAAAATGGTCCACCTACTTAATTTTTTAAAGGTTTTTATGAAATAAAACTAAAAAAATTGGGTAACCCATTAAGTCAGATTAAATTGAATCAAGAAAAAGCAAATTTGAAAAGTCAGTTAAATATAAAAAATAAAAATTAACCTTCGTTTGCTATACACTTGTCCCATTATCTCTCTTTTCCTCTCCAAGTATGGGCGTAATAATATTACTATCTATGGTGATATTTACTTTCATTTATAATGGATTATTCCAACTGATTTATTGCACATGGCTACTTCCTTTAATATTTTGTCATATTTTTAGTAAAAGTTTTTCTAATATCAATTTTTTTTTTTCTTTTTACTTCCGTACATTCATATCTGATTTACATCTGCACTCCATGTTTAAAAAGGAAGTGTCCTCTCTAGTATCAGATCTGACCGAATGGTTAATTGTAGGCATAGACCGATTCATACCATCTAAAAAATTCCAACAAAAACCTAACAGCCAACTATGGTTCTCCCCAGAGTGTGCTGCTGCTATCGCGCACAGAAATCACTTTTTCCATAGCTACCAACGTAATAGATGCACTGAGACTAAAGCTGCTTTCAGGACTGCCAGCAACCACTGTAAAAGAGTAATAAAAAATGCAAGAGAGCTATATGCCCAGTCTGTTAAATCCAAGGTAGCTGATCAGCGGCTTGGTTCCTACCAGTTTTGGCAAATAATAGGATCCTGAACAGAAGTGTGCGTTCTATCCCAACCATTATCAATGGACCAGAGGTCATCTCGTCAGCGTCAGACAAGGCCAAACTATTTGCAAAGAACTTTGCAGCTAATTCTACCCCATGCGACGAAGGCCATCAACTCCCCATATTTCCTCCTATAACACAGAACAAGCTAGGTAACATACAAATATCCGTGCATGAGGTCACCAAGCTAATCAAGAACCTAGACTCTAGTAAAGCAACTGGCCCTGATGGCATCCCAATTATAGTGTTAAAAAAGCTTCAACCAGAACTTGCTCCCATACTTACGAAACTATTTAAGCACTGCCTTAAGGAGAAGTGCTTTCCGACTCCCTGGAAGACCTCATCAGTTTGCCCTGTATTTAAGAATTAAGGTGATAAGTCATCTCCCCCTCAGTACAGACCAATAAGTCTCCTGTATGTTATGAGTAAGTTGCTGGAATCAATATTAAATAGAGAAATAGTCAACCACCTCAGCAGGAATAACCTTCTTAGTGACACGCAATATAGTTTCCGCTCTGCAAGATCTACTGCAGATGTGCTGACGGTTATATCCCACAGGATTAGTGAATCTCTTGACAAAGGCTTCCTTTCTAAGGCAATTGCTCTTGACATATTAAAGGCCTTCGACAAGGTATGGCATAAGGGTCTACTTCACAAGATTTCCAGCTACGGTATAACTGGAAATGTTTTCTCAATCATTAAATCATTTCTCCCGATAGGCTCATAAGAGTAGTGGTCGATGGACAAAAATCAAAGGCCTGCAATATAAATGCTGGAGTCCCTCAGGGGTCCATCCTGGGCCCAACTCTCTTCCTGATCTACATCAATGACCTCCCTAAACACATACTTAAATCATTCGTTGACATCTATGCTGATGACACTACCATGTACGGCAACACATCAAAGGCTGTAAATGACAAAGTTGTAATACTAAAGAGAGGCCACATCAGACCTGTAGGGTTGATGTGACGTTTCTTTTTGTTAAAAGTAATTTTTTGTTCCCGGACGATGATCGGGTTGAAGGAATAAAAATTATTATTAATTTTTTTTTTGTGAATAAATTCTGAGCTAAGTCTGTTGTTGAGATGGCGGCGGCAAGAGTGCCTTTGTAGCGAGAGGTTAAGTCACATTCTAGACTTCAAAAGCAAAAAAGAATGCATAAAATATTTTAGCCAAAATACACAGGCGTTTGATCTACAAGGGCCGAAATCATAGTTGTACAGGAGCCGGAGGGGTGGGGATTTCACACCCGCAATTGGCAAAACTATGAGCCAAGTTGACCTGTGAGTTTGACAATTGAAAAGTCGGGTTGTTTTTGATCTGAGAGAAACACACGCAGTGACTCGGCAATTATGTTTAGAACAAAGAATAGGAAAAAAATGAATTGTCCGAAATTTTAAAACAATAATATAACGTATCGAGAATTGTCATTTGGTGAATCAGGTCGAACGAAAATTGAAGTTATGAAATATTTTTGCTCGGATGGGAAAATGTGTTGTCCGATAAGTTCAAAGCGACAAATGCATTCTTGGTCTTTTGACGTAAACAAAATGTCTGATATAATGGAATGGTCGACAACCAGAACTTAATTCAAAGATAAACTAAAATTCCTTTGAATTATCAAAGCGAAAAATGAGATCAATAGATAATTTTAAAACAAATAAAATCGCGTGATTTGCTTTAAGTCAAAGGAAAAATAATTTTCCTGGATATGGAAAAATTCCATTAGTAAGCCAGGGAGGAGTTAAATAATACGTGTAAGTTGGGCGTTAATTAAAGGAGGAGTCAATCCAATTTTGGAAATGGACCAATGAAAAAGGGCCCTGTCGAAGTATAATCAACCAATGAGAAAAGGCCCCGTCGAATTATAATCAAGCAATTTGATTGGTCGATGACGAACATGGGTGTCGTCATCATTCCATAATTGTATTATAAAAGAAATGAAAAATCAGAGATTAAGTCAGTAAGAGAACAGAAGAAGAGAGAGTCCGGAATCACCTCTCCTCTCTCTCCCCCTCGCTTGTTGCCTGATAAATCAACGCTTATAACGTGTCGATCACTTAACGAGAATTACGCAAAGTCCGCGATACCGACCAGGTATTTCAACAACAGAAGCTCAGTTGTAGAACTAACTGCTTGCTTGAATTAATTGTCAACTATATGTATATGCTGTAAATACTTCTTTTATGAATTTCTGAAATATATATTATATTAACCAACCTCCGGAGTTTTGTTGCTGATGTGCGTTGATCCCTATATGTGGATATTTCTTTATTTACCATTTGTGACACCGTATCTGTCAACGAACACCCAGAATAACTAGACGATCCACGGAGAACAGGCCTTGAGGACCGAGCATCCGAGAAGAATCCCCAACGCCTTAACGAAGAACTCACTGGGTGACACGACGTACTAACGGTTGGCAGACCTGGTTGCCCAGTCGACATATCATAACTGTACCGACCAGGGTGCAGATCATAACTGGGCCGCGATCAGGGGTCAAGGGCGTGTAAGACCACATACCAAGTTCTCTCTGATTCTCTCTCCTCTGATCTCGAGCGCGTGGTTCAGTGGGGGAAGATGTCGCTGGTTACCTTTAATGCATCCAAAATCAAACTCCTATCTTTACATCATCAACGCTCTGATCCCCATCTGGCATCAATTGTGATGGATGGCTCTCGTCTGGGTGAGGCCCTGTGTTTTGACAAGCTTCTGGGTTTGACCTTTACTCCTGATATGAAATGGAACACGTACATCAAGTCTGTTGCAAAGGTCGCTGGAAAGATGGTGGGATCCTTCTACCGCTCCAGAAGATATCTCACTACTGATGCAATTCTCTATATAAAAGCCAAGTACGTCCAAGGATGGAATACTGTTGCCATATCTGGGCAGGAGCTGCTAAAAACAGCCTATCCTGCCTTGACAGAGTACAAAATAGACTTCGTGGCTTAGTGGGGGATGCCCTTTTCTCTACCCTGCAACCTCTCTCCCATAGAAGAGACGTTGCGAGCCTATCTTTGTTTTATCGTTATTTCCATGGCAGGTGCTCGTCTGAACTCCAATCTCTGGCCCCCCCTCGCCAATCTTTCACGAAAAATACCCGTCTAGCTGAATCCACTGTGAAAAATTTGCCCCACTCTATAGCTGTGCCTAAATCAAAATGTAGATTCCATGAACAAAGATTCTTTCTTAGAACTGCACGCCTGTGGAACTCTGTTCCGTCTGCTTGCTTCGCACCGGACTACAACTTGGATGTGTTCAAGTCCAATGTTAACAAATTCCTAATGAACCGCCCCCTTAAGTAAACACTTCATCAAATCTCCACACTAACGTAATGTACTTGCAATAACCCTTATCCCCGAGTGGCTTCCGGGCCTTGATAAGTGGTGATCACTGTGTAAAAAAAAAAAAACAAAAAAAAAAAAATTAAGATTTTTCAATTTTTAATGGAAGAAAGTATTAATTTTTAAATAAAAAATAACATATCAATAAATCTGAAGTACCCATCTATGCAAGGTTTCTCAACTTTTCTTTTTTCTTTTTTTGAATCAGATTGAAGCTGCTAGTATGTGCTTAGTTTTTAGATCAACTGTTTAACAGTGATGCTGCAACACACATGCAGACACGTTTGCTTTATATATAGTGATGAGGTTCCTAACAATGTATCTTGAAAGATGTAAACAAGAAAATAATCAGTTACAGCTCTTCAGAAATTACAGTTGTAGTGAGGGAGAAAGCCTTTCTTAATTTTTAAAATAATAAAATCCCTTAAGTTTACTTAATGCGAGACTGGCAAATATTAAAAAAAAATTTTTTTACCTGCTCTTTTTAATACATTACATTTTTTTTTTTATGGAAGATCCTGTTCAGAATACAAATAATACTTATCCTTGACTTCTGGATATACAAGTATTTTTCTGTCCATTTTGATGGGACCTGTCTACATATTTTTCTTTCCTTTTTCAAAGGACCAGTTTATGCAAGTATATTTTTATTATGCATATTGTTGTATAGCGGGTTAGGGTTCACAGAGCGGGGCTGCATAACAGGGACGAGACATCATTTATAACGGCATACACAGCAGTGACGACAATCCAATTATGAGGGGAGTTTGCATTTATAATAGGAAACTGATATGTGAAGAGATGTGTAAATGAACAGTTCTTTTTAAACAAGGAAGGGAGATATATAATTGATGAGGAGGATACAGTTAACACTTTGGAACGGTTTCATATAACGTGCATTATACAAGACTATGAAGACAAAAGCACATTACCTTGCGGTTGCTGACAAACGAAGACAAAGGCTTACATAACAATACAAAGACATTTCCAGCTGCTGATGGGAATGATCAGAATTCGATGCCTGACAGAATTACTACATTGTCTTGTCTTCCTTCCCATTGCTTCCGAAAGGAGCTTAGGCTAACTCTCTCTAACTCAACTTGAACTGAACTCTGACTCCTCGCTGTCTCAAATTCTCTGACTCTAGTCTAACTTAACTGTATATTAATTCTATATTTCTTTGTGACGTTAGAATGTGGCCAATGTGCCTGGCTTGCACGTGGACACTGCATATGCTTCCAACACGTGTTCTGGCAAAACAAAGAACATTCCTTAATTTCCATTGTCCCATTCTACCTGCTCTGACCTAACTTTGATATATATATAGTTATTTCTAATATAATGGACAATTCACTACATTCCTGGAATCGCATCTAAATAGCAATACGTATTCTTTTAAACTTTTGATCACTACATTCGATTCCAGCATTCTCCTTTAATAAATATTATTTTTGATCCTAATTAATTAATTAATTTCTATAAATACCAGGATCTGTCTCCTTCAATATATAACAATATATGCATGCGTGTCTGTTTATTGTGTATTTTCAGATTTGGTAAGGCATGCACAATTTCTCCATGCTGCAGTATATTGATAAGTAATTGGCTGTTGTCTTTCTTTTTTCTTCTCCATTACTTTTTTTTTGTTATTAATAATAAGTAAATTAAGGAGTTGCAAGAGTATGTCACAGTCTTTACTCTCATTAACATTTGTATTTGGAAAAAATTAAATAGACATTTATTATTATTATTATTTGAAAACACATGCATAAGCTGTTAAATTGAATGGAGCAAATACATTTTTTCTTTACTTATGAGTTACGACTTATCAAGACCCGAAAGCCACTCGAGGATAAGGGTCAATGAATGTAAATTTGTAGTGTAGTAATCACTAATGGTATAAATTGGGTAAGATTTGATTATTTGTTTACATTTGATTAGAATTTGTTTACACTGGTTTTGAAGGCTACCATGTTGTATTCAACCGGGAAGCAGGACAGCCAAACAGTGTTCCACAGGTGGGCAGTTTTGAGACAGAAGCTTTGTTCATGGAATCTGCATTTAGATTTTAGGCACAGATATAGAATGGGAGAAATCGTTTATAGTGGTTGTAGCGAGTCAAGTGTTTTTTTTTTTTGTAAAAGTTTGGCAAGTGAGGAAAATAGATTGGAGTTCTGTCGAGCACTTGTCATGGAAATAACAATAGAGCAACATGCAATGCCATTACATATTCCCTCATATTTTTGTTTTTATTTGAAAATATTCTATGCTAAAATGTAAACAGATTTCAGAGACTTATTATTTCTGATATAGTGGAAGATCCTGACACACCCTGAGAATGGACTACTCAGTCTATAAAAGATGGTAGAAAATGATAATCAGACTAATGAGGAAGTTAATCTTGATACTACGGCATTCAAGATAAGTTAGAGTGTCAATATCTTTTTAACATTCAACTGTTGTACAATAAAGTTGTGACAACTTTTGTGTGTTGACTCATTTCATCTGATTAATTTATACTGATTATATTCCCTCAGGGATATATGAAATTCCTATTCTATTAAAAAAAAAAAAAAAGTGATTAAATGTTTCAATAATATTTCTGTTCTATCCTTCCTCTTATTAATAATACAAACGTTGATAAAAATTAATTTTAATATTAACCCTTTATGACCTCGTTGAACTAATTCGTTTAGTTGTAAATAAATAAATATAACCACATAAATGAAGTAAGAATTGATTCAAACATGCCTTGCATGTATTAGTTTTGTATCTGGATAGATACCAGATACTTCCAGATTTCAAATGTCCATTGCTGACATTCAGTATGCCACCATCTGTCTGAGCTAGTGGAGATTTTGTTTGTCATTAATACACATTTTTCAAGTACTATGGATAATAATCAGGATAAGTTTATGAAATGCAAAAATTCTCAGTGGTAGTTTAACTATTGAACTTCATAATGAACGATCATTATAGTGAAAAAGTCTTAATATATAAGTGAAAAAAATATAATACATAGTGTAAAAGTCATAGTATCATTACCCTTTAAACTAATTAAAATTAATAAATATTTTTTAATCATCTACATCATATTTCAGATCATAAAGGATTAAAACCTAAAGTCTTTGTTGCATTGTGATTCTTTAAATATGGCCGTTAGGTAATAATAGCACTTTACAAAACAAACACCGTCACTCCAGTCGAGTGAATGTTCTTAACAATCAGTTCAATCTTGTAGCTGGTGGCCTTATTCTTTGCAATTTTAAGAGAGCCATTCTTCCAGACTTTAACTTCTTGCCCTTTGAGAAGGAGGCAAATTTATTTCTAAATCGAGGATTGCCAATAGGGTTGCTCAAGCAGTTTTTGTAAACCAGAGTGCATTTCCTCTCATGTACTTTTTAATCCACACTCTTTGACTTTGTGTCATACTTTGCTGCAGTGAGAAAAGCACATTACCAAGCAAGTTTGGTCATGAAAAAAAATGTGGCGTGGTTGCAGTTTGCAAGTAAAACCAAAAAACTTTTTCTGTAAAACTGATCATTCTCAGTATGGGAATATCCAACTATGATAAAGTGATATTTTATCGTTTGTGGGATTAATGTCAATAAGTGAAAATTAATATTAAAATTTTCATAAATTAAGAAAACTTTGTTAAAAAAAAAAAACAAAAAAAAACAAATCTTGATACTTACTTATCCAAACATGGAGTGTAATCCGGTTTCTTTTTTGCTTCCGGACAACTCAGGTTTATACCAATAAGAATTGTTAAGAAAACAAATTTAAAAAAACATTTGTATCATCCAAAGCATTTCAATGGTTTGCACTTTTTGAAAATCTAAGTACGTCTTGAAAAAGTATAAAAAATAGTAGAACTAATTCTTGCAGTTTTTTGTGCTAAGAAACTATAAACATATAACACTTCATTCAATAAGTTTTGCATCTAATTAATAGAAAAACAATTTTTAGGCAAAATCCAACTTTATTCAGAGACAAATTTCAAAACTTCTCTAACAATCAGATGTATATTTTTTACCTTGGGCTTCAAAACATTCTTCAATTTCTGATATCATTTCTTCATTGGAGCCAAATCAATCTCTGGAGCATTCTTTTGTGATCTGCAAAAAGCTAATCACTGCTGAGGGAAGAGATCAGGAGACTAGGGGGAGGGGAAGTACAGAAGTAATTCAAATTTAAATTTTGCAATTAACTTGTAACACAATATACTGTTAAAGAATTTGTTTTTTTTCTTCATTTGTGACTATTTTTGGCAATTTTTCTCCTTCAAACGCACTGATAATGTTATATAATATTTGCTATTAAAGGCTCTTCCTTTCTTGATAAACAAAATACCTTTAGCATTCCAAAATATGGAGGCCAAAACTTTACCTGCTGATGTTTGATGCTTGCTTTGGATAGCTTTCATCTGCTGCTATCCAAGGGATTTTCACCCCAGCACAAAATTGCGATCTCTATAGGAGCCAGAAAAAGATGTGCTTTCATCTCACTAGAGGAAAGGCAGCCTTCTGTCTGCTCTGTAGAGCAGCCTAACAGAAGAGGTAGTGAAGATGCCTATCATATTCAGGTTTAAAGTCCCCCCAGACAAAAAAATCAGATGGTATATAGACATACACATCTTGTCCTTTTACGTGGTTTGTGTCACTTTGCTATTTTTTGCCAATAAATTTGATTTGATTTGATTCCACAAAGTGATGCATGGAGGGAAGTTTATTTGTACAAACTATGGTTGGATTTCAGAAATGATTGCACACTTTATAAACGATTTCACGGGTAGCAATTTTTTGTTGGTCACTATCAGGTAGAACAGTAATATTGAAAAAAAAAAAAATAAATAATGAATTACAAAGAAAATCATTTAATCAAATGATTTTGAAAAGGATATTCGCATTGAGAGTTTTCCAGGCAACCTTCATTGTTACCAATCGTTGACCGGCAAGTTTCACCTTTCTTGGATTTCTGGCAATCGTTTGTGCAACATTCATGATTAGCAGGACTGAATAACAAAAAAAAAAAAAAAAAAAAAAAAAACACAGCTTTTAAATTGCTCTTAAGTTGGCAACTAAATTCTTGCCATTTTTCTTTTAATATTGGAATCAATTTTTTCAAGGATTCTATTTTTAAATTGTTTAGAATTTTTTTTTTTTTTTTTTTTTTTTTAGTTAATTGAAGTTAATTTCTGTTTAGTTACAGATCATAAAATTAGAACATCAAGTAAAAAAAAAAGACATAAAAAAACTGTTTTGCTTTAAAAAAAAAAAAAAAAAAAAAAATCTTTTTATTTTCTGATTTCTACCAAAATATTGTTAAAGCTGAAATTATTGATTTTTTATTGAATATTTTAAATTGAGATTTTGGTGTTTTTCTAAAATAACTAATCAAGGAAAAAGGAGGTGAAAAAAATAAATGCACAAAATATGAATGTTACAAAAGGCAAGCTAAGTTACTTTTCTGCCTGCTTAGATAAGTTTTTTGTGTTTTAACTTAAAATTAAGTGTGTATTCTTAGTTAAATATAAAGGTAATATAAAACCGATGAGTTAGAATGAAAAACAAAATTGTCTCATTCATTTGAGCCATAATAAAGCCTCAATAATGATGTAAAAATCTAAAATTAAACAAAATACGGATAGAAACATATCCGATAAATGTCACCAATCATATGGAAGGTGACGGTGATAGTTAATGACACAGATTGACAATCCGAGTGCCCCAAGTTCGAATTCAGTTCCATAAAATTCATTTTAATTTGGGATGTTGGCAATCTTCATGTGGTCCCTCCAGTAATCCCTCAATGTCTTTCTAGAAATAATTCTGACCAGAAAACTACTGAGGAAACCAATGCCAACAATAGAATCTTTGGATTCATACGATATGATGATGATGACCAATCATGTGAAAATGTAATGTTTTATACATATTTTGTTTGATTTTCAATTTTTGAGCGATTATCAAGGTTTAACTATGGCTCAAATGAGACCACCATTTTATTTTTTGCCAGAAAGAAGAAAATATTAGAGTACAAAACTTTCTGGCATCTAAGGATCTCAACAGCGAAGGGGTGGGATTTTGCTGCTTGTCAGGTTAATTGGGAGTATGTACAGTGCAGGTCACACGCGCTAGGAGTTCAGAGCACCATTCCATTAAAATACTTATATGGAGCTTAGTAGACAGTGCGGTGTCTATAAGATTTCATTCTTTTTTGGACCCTGTCTAAGAGTGAGAGACTAGTGGCAAATGCACCAGCCCAGATATGGCAACAATACTCCACGCATCAGCAAATTGTGAATTTGTAAAGATATTAGATATCCTCTGGTGCGAGTAATTTTCTAGCACAGTAGAGGGAGCTCACCTTCTTTGCAGCAATCTTGGCAATGTCTTCAATGCATTTGTTTCAATTCATGTTGCTTGTGTATATTAAGTTGAGAAGTTTGAAGGATGGGCTCTTAAGTAGAATGTTATTAGTAGGACTATGACAACAGAATATTCTTATTGTTTTGACTCTCGAGTATATGTTAGACACAGTTAATCAACCAAGAATCACATCACTCTATATAAGAGCATATGATATCAACAGATACACACTCGAGAGTCAAAATAATGAAAAGAATATGCTGTTGATATAGCCTTATTAGTCATGACAATCGGTGGTTAAGATTGATGTGTTTTTTATAGTTGTT
This sequence comes from Euprymna scolopes, assembly GCF_053919585.1. NCBI lineage: Eukaryota > Metazoa > Mollusca > Cephalopoda > Sepiida > Sepiolidae > Euprymna > Euprymna scolopes. The sequence continues at coordinate 58,920,791 of NC_136494.1, forward strand.
AATATCTATTTATTAATGTGAAGTTTTTTAGCTTTCATTATTTGAAATTTTGGTTTCAAGTATTTCAAGTAGTGAACTTTGCAAATCGATAGCCAGCTAGTCACTTAGTTCTTAACAAATGCCAATATGTAAAATGAACATTAAAACCAAACAGGATGACGAGAAAAAAAACAAAAAACTTCCCTTCTTCAAAACAGCACTCACCTGCACTTTGCATAAGGCTTTAACTTGCATGTTGATGTGCAACATGGATTGTCATTCAACTCCTCCAAGAAGCCAGCATCACATTCTTCAAACAGAGATTTATTTACTTTACCATCACCACAGAAACCAAAAGGTTGTTCCATTACTGAAAATACAAATATCCAAATTTAATATATTTGCAAAAACAAGCAAATGCAAAGACAGAAGATATTTACAGGATCCACCATAATTAACCATATATGGTTCAACTTTATTGATATATATATATATATATATAAATTTATAAAATATATATGGCGATTAAGCTACACTGAATATTCCGCGTTTCATTCACTCTAGGACTCTTCAGGCTTATGCGCGAATTCTGTGGTTTCTTATCGTTTTTATATGCTCCTCTTCTATTGAGATTTTAGTTAGCTAATCAGCTTTCTAGTATCCACCGCGCTTTTCCTATCAGCCAATGGGCATGCATTTATCGGACAAAGGATCTGTTTTAAAACTAGGTTAGTGTTCTTTTTTTTGTTTTTTTTTATTGTTAGTTTATATATAAATATATATATGTGTACATACATATATACATATACATATACATATATATATATATATATATCGTAGATTTTTATTTGATATAAATTTTTATTTCATTTCCATTTTTATTTCATAGATCCAAGTATCCAAGTAGAAATGCTCAGTTTGTTAAACATCATTAAAATAGTATCCTGTCAAAGGAAAGAATGCTCTTTAAGGTGATGTTTGAATTTGGTTGATTAAATAGTTTAGCCATAATAGGTTATTAAAGTCTGACAGCTGTGGTTTAGGAAGCTTTCATTAAAAAGAAATTTTGAACATTTAAATCTGTGAAGCAGAAGTTAAATTTTTTTTTTCATGCAATTATCATAAATAATTGTCCAAAAAGTTCCTGAATAATTCATTAGAATTATGTTTGAATTTTGTTGATTAAATAGTTTTCATTAGAAAGGTACAAAATTTTTATGAAAATCTTTTTCGATTTGTATCAGCAATGAGGCCATAGCAGCAGCTTGTAAAAAAAAAAAACTTAATTTTTTGGATTTGAATTTGTAAAAAATATTTGAAAATTTGAATATTGAAAATGTTCCTAAATGGTTTGTTAAAGCTTTTCTGTTATCAGAATATATACTTAATAATATATATAATCAAATTCAAACTAAGTTTATATGCTATTTTATATTGAAAAAGCAAAAAAAGAAAAAATTGTTTTTCTCAAATTTATTAACAATTTTTGAAAAAAAAAAAAAAAAATCAACACATTTTATGGCAGCTATTTAAAAACTAAATCCTTTTTCTAGTTTACTCTGTATATATATAAGACAATTAGGTAAAAAAAAAAAAAAAAAAAAAAAAAACAATAGCGAGAAAGAGAGAGGAACAAAGAGAAAAAAAATCCAACCAAATATCACTTCATTCACTTTCTCACACTCAAGGCTATTCTCTATTTCTACAAATCTACAAAGAAATCATTCCAAAAATTAAAGCTTTCTATTTTTTAACTAAAAAACTAAAATTTTAAAGAGCTACGAAGACTGGAGTGATACCATTACAACAAGCTAACTTTTGTGTTCCAGAATTTATTTTTCTACATAGTCACCACCATTCTCAATGCATTTTTTCTAGGAATTCAATAATGCATCTTTGCTTCTGATGCACATCTATGACAGGGTTGCTTTCTTAGAGTCTCACACTGTCAATATATGCAACAGAGAGATGAAACTTTCAGATCATGAATGCGTAAGTTCAGTCATAACAATGCAATTTGCAATCGTTTCTGATCCATTCGGGCGGAATAAATAGGAAAAATTTATTTTGGAACGTCTCTTGTATTATCGGATCTACTATCAAGTACTGTTGTCATATTTGGGGTAGTGAATCATTTAAGGATTCTTGATAAGGTTCAGAAGCTTATCTGTAACTGGCCGCCACTATTTCTTCTTCTCACAAATGTGATGCGAGTCTTATATAAGTATTATTATTATGGCAAATGCTCTTCAAAATTGTCAGATTTATTTATTTTTTTATTTTTTACAAAGGAGTCCGCACTTATCAAGGCCGGAGGTCACTCGAGGATAAGGGTTAATGAGTGTACGGTAGTTAATGGAACAATATCGTAGTAATCGTTAGTAGTGGAAAGTTGGTAAATTGGATTACTTAAGGGGACGGCTCATCAAGAATTTGTTTACATTGGACTTGAAGATAACCAAATTGTAGTCAGCTAAGAAAGAAGCTTTGTTCATGGAATCTATGTTTAGGTTTAGGCACACATAAAGAGTGGGGGAAATTACTGATAGTGTTTTTAGCTAGACGACTGTTTCTCATTAATGTTTGGCAAGGGGGGGGGCTATAGATTGGAGCTCAGATGAGCACTTGCCATGAAAATAATGATAAAGCAGAGACAGGCTTGCAACACCTTTTCTGTGAGATAGAGGTTGCAGGGAAGAGAAAAGGGCATCCTCTACGAGGCTATGAAGTCTATTTTGAACTCTGTCAAGCAACATAAGGTCTTTCTAGCAGCTCCTGCCCAGATGTGGTAACAATACTCCATCCTTGGACGTACCTAGATCTTATATAGGTAGAGAATTGCATCAGCAGTGAGAGGATCTATAGAAGGATCCCACCATTTTTCCAGTGACCTTGGGAATGGATTTGATGTATGTGTTCCATTTCAGATCAGGAGTAAAGGTCAAGCCCAGAAGCTTGTTAAAACAAGGAGCCTTCCTAAGTTACTTCCTTTGTTCCAGCACATTTCACTTGTTGGTCTAATACTTTTTATCAATTCATTCTTCATATATTTTAATGTATTTTTCTATTCCAGTACCTTATTACTGAAAACTGCAGGTTGGTGGAACTCTTTCTGCTGACTAATTTTCTTTTACCTATAGCCTTGGTTTTTCGTGACTTAGGTCAATAGGTAATTTCCTGTCATCTTTCATCTTTTTTTTTTTTTTTTTTTTTTTAGCTTCTTACATCACCTATATGTGAGCAGTACAAAAAGCAACAACTTTTTTCTAAACAACTGTTATCCATTTCAGCTCAAATGTCAAAAGTAAAAGAAAGACAGAGAGCATGTAGGTATTGGAAGGAGACAGAAAGTCATTCTTTAATAAAACAAAAGCCATCTAACTCCCACATACCACATGATTCATTTGGAGTATTAAGATTTTCAATTTTCAGAGAACTATCATAAGATGCAAAAGGCAAGGAAAGAAAAGGAGAAAAAAACAGAAAAAGGGACAGAAAGAAATAATATCCAATTAAATAGCAGCAAAATATAAGGAGGTAAGACTCTGGCGATTGATAGAAATTTATTTATTTAAAATAAAACAAAAAGTGGGTTTCAACCATAAGTAGAACACGTTCCTGAACTTAAAAGTAGCATTTTTAGTGTTAAATGTGCAGACCAAATGGATGCATATGAAGAATGTTTACACATTTAACTTTATTTGGAAACCATTTTGAAATCACAAAAAAAAAAATAAAATAAAATAAACACTAATGTAAACAATAAAAAATTAATTTCATTTTTTACCTGAGAAGCAAGTACTTGCTTTTGATATTAGTACAGCGCTAATATATTTTTTGCTGCAGGGCGAAAATTTCTGCAAATTGGAAGAAATTAAAAAAAAGAATTCAATGTCAGTAAATAATCTTATATCACAAAAATCTTATATCATAAAAAGAAAAATAATCCTATATCACAAAAAAATTATATTGCCAAAAATAAATAAAATAAATTTTATATTACCAAAAAAATCTTAAAAAAAGAAAAATATCACTTAAGCCATATAATATCATTTATAGTAAAAAAAAATAAAAAAATAAAGATTTAAAATTATTTCATTTTCAAATGCAGTATAAATTTTATGGCTTTAAATAAGAGTCACCTCACAATGTCCATGCATGGAAATATTTTCACATATAGATTACAATTGTAATTAATTATAAAAACAATCAGACAGTTGTCAAACTTTAATAACCGATGACTAACATTAAAAAAAGACCAAATCAAAATTGCATAACACATCATTCAATAAGTTCCAAGCTTAACATAGATGGCCCCATTAATAAAAAAAAAAAATCATGATTTTGATAAAGTACTATACTTCAAATGTACAAGTATAAAATTTGAGCCCAATTAGATTATTAGCTTACTTACAAATTAGAGTTATTTAAATGAAGCTAATGTTGCAAATTTTCAAAACAACTGAAAAAATTTTGAATTTTGTGTTAATAGAGTATTACTTTCTGATGTGAAAAAATACTGTTCAAGCAAAGTATTGGCTTTATAAGCGTTATTATGACTCCGCTCTGTTGAAAAAAAAAATAAATAAATGTAACAAAAACAAACAACACAAGTATAATGATTTTAAATACGGTCATACAGACAAATGATACTGAACATTCAGGTTGCCTAAATTTAGCAGTTGTCCTGGAAAACATAAAAAATGTGCACAAACTCATTTTGGCCAATTGTACATTGAAGTTGTACATGAATCATTTTTGATGAGAAAACTGTGTTCAAAGTGGGTGCTGCATTTGCTCACAGACGATAAAACAAAACATGCTGACGTTGTTTGCAACAGTTTTAATGCAAGAAAGCAACAGTTTTTGTTTCAATATGTGACAGGTGATAAAACATGGATCCATCACTTCACTCTGGAGTCAAGTTGGCAGTAAGCTGTATGGAGAGCACTAGGAGAAAGTCAGCCAAAGTGACCAAAAACAGAAACATCAGCAGGTAAAGTTTTGGCTTCTGTATTTTGGTATGTGCAAGATATTTTAGTCACCAATTATCTTAATAAAAGAACAACCATCAATAGTAAATAAATTATTGGTGTATTTGAAGGAAGAAATGAAAACCACAAATGAGAAAAAGAAGTATTCTTTCATCAAGACAATTCAATGTGTCAAATATTGCAATGATGGCGAAACTACATAAATTACACTTAAATTGTTTCCAGACCCATTCTATTCATCAGATTTGGTTCCCAGTGACTATTGGCTGTTTGCAGACATCAAAAGATTGCTCCAGGGAAAGAGATTTGGCTATAATGAACAAATGATATTGGAAATTGAAGCATATTTTTAGGTAAAAATCAAATTTATTTATATTGCGGACTATTATCCTCATCTTTTCTTTTTTTTGATGTTGTTTCATGATGTTTCAGCCAACTATTCTTCTAGCCTTCGTCGGGTGGTAACCGTGATGAGATAGGAACTCTGAATCTCCCAACTGCATTCTCAGCAATTACTGCCATCCATAGTTGTTGTCTCACCACGTTTTGGCCAAGTAAGAAATGTGGAAAAAAAAAAAAAAAAAAAAAAGCAAAGATGAGGATAATAGTCCGCGATAAATATAAATAAATTAATAATATTCATCTCAATAATGAATTCCAATTAAAATAATAAAAATCAAATTGTTTTACAAAAAAGGCACTGAATTGTTAAAAGCATTCGAATCAATGTATCACTCTGAAAAGAATTTTGATGGATAAAGTGAAATTTTGCCTAAAAGTTATTGTTTTATTAGTTAAGTCCATGACTTATTGAGTGATGTGTTATAATAAAGTTGGAGAAAAGAATTTTCACAAATATCCTTGTGTGCATATAATTTTTTGTGCTGAAAACCTACCACATGTTCAGATTCAAATCATCTTTGACCAATCAGTATCTCCTATAAAGAAACGGTCAGTGGATTTAACAAACTGAAATTTCCAAAGATGTCTCCAATCACATAAATTATTTACACCCAAATTTATATACACGCACAAACACATATGTACAAGTCTATAAGGTGGGACATATGTAATCAGGCAATTAAAACATTTTTAGTTCAATTGACATTAACCCCCATCGCTCTATTTTTTAGGACTAGAAAGATAATTAACCTTATTTCAGCAATATCTGCACTTTTCAGAGTTAATCGTAAAGGTCAAAATGCCTTTAAAAAATTACACTTAATGCCTGATGTATATTGGCAAAAATGTGAAAACCTAGAGTAGAAGAATACAATCAGTTACATCAATTATTCAATTAAAAATTAGTCCTTATAACAAGTCCACATTTATATATAGTACAAATGAGTACTCTATCCTATAAACTCAAGTAAATCTTTGTAAGATTTGCACAAATATAATATTGTAAAAAGGATGTAGTTTGCTTGAAGCATTGCATATAGTGTGTAAGGAGTTCTGTTTGAAGGCGATGACAATGTGAGGTATGAGACAAGGTAACAAGAATAATGACAATATGAAAAGATTTTAATAATTTCTTTTTACTGTTTATTTATCCCAAACAAGGTCCAGTGCCACTAAGTCATAAAGGGCTACTATGAGGGATCAGATTTGCTGGGATATTATGTAGGGAGTTGAGCAGCAAGATATCTGTTCACATTACACTTGAACTTCTGAATGTCAGTATAGTCAGGGAAACAGGGGTCAGGCAGGGAATTCCAAAGTCTAGCAGTTAAAGGGAAGAAGTTATTTGAGTAGAAAGCTTTGTCATCTAGGGATCTCTACAGTGTAGGGGAGGGATTTTGCTGCTTGTCTGGTTTGTTGAGGGTATTTACGCCAAGGGGAGACTAGTACTTTGAGTTCATCCGAGTACTTACCATTAAAGAATTCGCAAAACAGGCACAGGGATGCTACATTTTGGCAATGGGACAGAGGTTAGAGTTTAGCTGCCAGTGCGGGATCTATTAGGTTTGCGACCTTTTTTTTAACCCTATCTAGGAGTGAGAGAGTAGTTGCAGAGCACCAGTCCAGATGTGACAACAATATTCCATGCATAGGCGAGCAGTGGCTTTGTAGAGACACAGAATACTCTCAAGTATGAGTAAACTTCTAGCACAGTAGAGAGAGCCCACCTTCCTTGGTATTTGTTCCTATTCATGTTGTTTGTGAATGTTAAGCCAAGGAGCTTGAAGGAAGCACTTTCAGGTAGTGTATCATTAGCCATGACAATCAGTAGTTGAGAGGGTTTCTCGTAATTATTAAAGGAAATAAGCTTAGTTTTGGCGGCATTGAACTTTACCATCCAGTTTCGGTCCCATTCCACTACAGACTGGAGGTCTTTCTCTAGAGTCTTAGTCATTTCTTTAGATATATATTCGTTAGGTCTCAAATGGTCTGTTATGCCGGAGCTGGGCATATGGGTATGAGCCCCCACTGCTCTATAAAATGGTTCCATAAGGCGTGTGTCACTTATAACCTCTGACAGACAAATTCACGCCCATGCGTCCACGTCGCGAGACCGGTTAACACCGAATGAGCGGGAATGCAAGCGAGTGTTCAGCGCTATAACTGTTCGTCTGCTCTTAAATCCAGCTGCGTCTGCCAGTAACCGACGGTGCCTGGTGATAGTCTGCGTCTGCAAGGAACTTGCGGCAACCTGTCTTCAAACCCATGGAACGACTGTCGATAATCGGCGGCTCCATGGTCGGACTATCCCTCTGCGTCTGCTGACAATCAGCGGCAAGGATATCCGTTCCTGGGCACACACCCAGTGTACAGTTGCGACTGGCGTCCGCCTGTGGTTACTACCGCCAAGAAACTTGATGAGAAATATGCACAATTATACAACTGCGGACCCTACTACGGCGTACGCGGGAGCCGACGCGCTTGTTCACCCGGTGGAACAAGTGTTAAATTTGCAAGCCGGAATGCTTCGAAGAAGACAGAACTACTTCTTCGCCTGTTGGAACGTCCGAACCCTGAGATCTGAGGCGGCACAAGCCCTAACGGTGCGCTCTCTACACCAATACAAGGTGGACGTCGCATGCTTGTCTGAGGTCAGATTACCGGACAGTGGTCACCAATCCATCTATTACAGTGGGGTAACGGACAACTCAGGTCTGTATGGCGTCGGAATCGCTCTGAGCGACCGCGCACAAAAATCTCTTTTGGACTGGGAACCCATTTCCCCTCGTCTTGCCCGTATTCGGCTAAAAGGAGTTATCCACAACGTCTGTCATCGCAGTCTATGCACCCACGCTAGACTCAGCCGACGCTATAAAGGATACCTTCTACAACGAATTACAAGCTGCCATCAACGGAACCCCCGCCGGCGACATGCTTGTCATAGCAGGTGATTGGAATGGCAGAACTGGCAAGGCGGATGCTCAAACAAGATCTACGCTGGGCCCATTTGGCGTCAGGAATCGCTGTGCCAATGGCAGACGTATCATTAACTTCGCGATGAACAATCACCTCATTGTCTCCAATACGAAGTTTCAGCATCCAATTCATCTGGTGACGTGGTACTCGAATGACGGTGTCACGGCGAACCAGATAGACTATATTTTGATACGCAAACGCTGGGTAAGCAATATGCGTGACTGCCGCGCTTACAGAGGTGCTGAAACAGGAAATACCCATGGATCGGATCATGTCCTTGTTAGAGCCAAGCTCACAATGCGACTGAAGGCCAACAAACACGTTTCCCGTCAAAAACGTCTTGATATCACGAAGCTGAAAGTGGACGACACTGCGACTCAGTTTCGACTGGACCTATGCAACCGATTCAATGGTTTACAACCAGAAGAATCGGTGGAAGATATATGGGAAGCACTCAAAAAGGACGTCACTGAAGCAGCGGCCAACACAGTGGGTTTCACAAAGCGTCGTCAAAAGGACTGGATCTCAAGTCGAACGGTGAAATTGGGTGAGGAGGCTAAACGTGCCAGACTCAACGGAGATGCCAACTATCGTCGCCTTCGCCGAGAAACAAGGCACTCTGCCTGCAACGACCGCAATGTCTACTGGCACAATATCGCAACTGACATGGAACGTGCGGCCTCGGTAGGGGACTCCCGCAAGTTATATCAACTATTGAAGTCCAGCACACAGACGAGGTCATCCGTGAGCGAATCCATCCACAACAGTGGAGGTGAAATCATTACTGAGCTAAACGCACGATTGGATCGGTGGCACGAGCACTTCCGTGAACTCCTGAACCACCAGCCTCCACCTACAATACCAGGTAAAAACACCCTCACCGCTGCAGATCTCTACGATTGCTCGTCGGATACCCTCAGCCATGAAGAAATCAGAGCCGTCATTGCCAAGTTGAAGAATAACAAAGCTCCAGGCGAGGACGGAATCCCGGCTGAGGTCTACAAGACCGGAATCGATGAATTAACCCCTCGCCTACACCAGCTGATTTCTGAGATTTGGAATAGTGGGGAGATTCCCCAAGATTGGAGTGACGCTATCCTTCTTCCCTTTTTTAAGAAGGGTGACAAACGGACATGTAGTAACTACAGAGGCATCAGCCTTATAGATGTCGCTGCCAAAGTCTTCACTATCCTCATTCTGAGACGGTTTCAATACGAAAGGGACAGAAGGACTCGACCTAACCAATGCGGATTCCGACCTGGCCGCGGATGCGTCGACCAAATATTCACGCTGAGGCGAGCCTTGGAACAGCGCTGGTGCTACCAACAGTGTACAATCGTATGCTTTATCGACTTCGCTGCCGCTTTTGACTCGGTCGACCGCGGTACCCTGTGAAGAGTGATGGAAGCAGATGGTATCCCCCCGAAGCTACTCAACTTGATCAAGGCCTACTACCATCGGACTCGCACGCGTGTCCGCTGTTATGGCCAGGACTCCTCTTTCTTCAACGTCAGCAGTGGTGTCCGCCAGGGATGCGCGCTCTCGCCCACCCTTTTCAATTACGCTATTGATTGGATCATGGAGCAGGCGCTGCCTGGATATCCTGGCGTCGTGGTGGGACGTAACTTTCATCTTACCGATTTGGACTACGCGGACGATATTGCGGTTCTCGGGGAGAGCTACAGAGATATACAGACGGTGCTGAACCGAATCCAGGAGAAGGCAGCTGCAATCGGCATGAGAATCAATGCCAGCAAGACGAAGATTCTATCGGCTGGCATCCCCCAAGCAGAAAGGTCCTCCGTCACTCTTAACGGGGAAACCCTCGAGGAGACGGATAGCTTCAAATACCTGGGCTGCACGTTCATTGGTACCGGTCAAGGCATAAATGAGATTGAAGCGCGCATTAATGCCGCACGAGCTGCCTTTTGTCGACTCCAAAGGCGATTATGGTCCCGGCCTGAAATACGTCTGAGGACAAAAATACGAATCTACCAGGCCCTCGTCCACTCAATACTTTTGTATGGATGTGAGACCTGGCCCATACGGAAAGCGGACCTGCGACGCGTAGAAGTTTTCGACCACTACAATCTCCGCGCGCATTCTACATGTCCGTCCCTTGGATTTCGTCGCCAACAAAGAAGTCCGGCGTCGCTGCAATCTCCAGGCAATTACTGACCTACTGCGGGCCCGACGCCTTCGATGGTTCGGCCATGCCTCTCGCTGTGATGCGGGGGTCTTTATCCACGAGGCTATCTCCCCACGTCCTCTACCCAGCTGGAAAAAACGTGTCGGTGGCCAGCTAAGAACATGGCTCGGGACTATCAAAGCCGACGCTGAGCTTATTTCGGGCCCGCTCATCTATGGCCTGTCTTGTTGGAGACGTGACTGGCTATTGCTCACTCGGGATCTTGCCTCCGATCGCCGGGCTTGGGCCGCAGTGGTACGAGATGTGCATCTTCATGAAGCCGACTCAACTCCTCTAGGGTGAATGTCGTTTCAGTACAAGTACAAGTAAGTATATATATTCGTTAGTTTTTCTCTAGAGTCTTTCATCGTGTGTCATCAGCAAATATACCCATCTCAGAGACAATTTTATCAGGGAGGTTGTTTATGAATATTAGGAATAATAATACTGAAGATTGACCCCTGTGGCACAATTTTAAATTACAAAGTATTTATTTACCAACATAATGTGTTGAACCAGAATGGTATTCTCTAAAGTTTTAGGGTATACTTCATGTTCAAAAAGAAGAAAAAATATATATACAACCTCTTAATGAAGGCGTGTTTATATTGGGAGTAGGATCACAGAGTAGATTTACAGGATTCTTAAATTATTTTTGAAATGTGGGTTGGCATTTATGTTTGTTATTATTTATTGTGCACAGGTGCATACACATATTCTTCTCTTGTTTTTGTAAGCCATATCTAAGGGAAGACACTCGCTGTGACAAATGTCTAAGTTAAGTAGAGTTATTTCCCTTGGGAGACAAATTTTTTTTATATCTGATTTTTGTCAATTATTATTTTTATTTTATTACTTACTAGTGTATTTACAAAAGACTTTTAGCAATACATTAAAGAATTTGAGTAGTAAGAGGTTAATACCTGTTTGTATTCTGAATCTACAGCACTCATGAGTATTTTGATTAAAAAAAAAACGGCCTCACAGACTTTATTGCAGCTGGGCACACAACTGTTGAATATTACTGGTTATATTAGCCAGTAGATATATTAGTTAAATATATTTTTGTACAGCTTGAAGTCATAAACAGGTTGTATCATAGAGAGGAGAGACAAAATTAAACAGGTGACCTTTAAGGAAATGAGCTCTGCCATAGGAATAGAGATTATGACAAATCGATGTTATGTCAAACTAGTGATTAGGAAAGGAACGGTTGCTGTTGGATCGAAGTATGAAAGCTGACAAAATTTATGTTAAAATATGCTTACCAATTTTGGTAAAAATTAAAACATGGGCTTATGTAAATACGTATTTTATTCTGCCTCTCTAACTAACAGACGATTATAACCAAATAAATCTTCCTCTTTAAGAATGTGTTTGATTAATTAATGCAACTGATGTTATGTGCCTGGTTAAGGTTTTATTGTAGTTGATATGCCGACCTCTGAGGGAGCAGTATCTGCACACACTGAAATGCAAGCTATAACAAGATATGACTTTGAATTAGCAACTGTTAAAGAATAGTGAAAAATTAAAAGGGCAATAGGTTGGCATGTAACACAGTCACTAGAACTATGTGTTCTGTGATGAAAAGATAAAGGTTTCACAGGTGAAAAAAAAAAAAAAAAAAAAAAAAAAATGAAAATATTCAACATTATGTGAAACTTTACAATAGTAAGCTTCTAATAAAATCCATTGATAGAAAAACTGTAAACAAAATATTGAGTGGAGATAGAAAAAAGAAAAATAATGAGACTAATGCACACCTGGTTGTTGGTTTCATACCCACTGACGGCATATGGATACATGATGTACTTGCCGTTGTCAAAAGATGATGGAGCACATCTTCCCTCACCAGGATCATGCTCACTACCCCAATTGTGTCCTGATAAATAAAAAAAAAGAAAAAATATATAATCTTGCGTTTGGAGGTTATTTTACTGGTTTTGAATTGAAACATGATGATGCTAGCTCTACTTAGGAGCAAGATAGTCGTTTCAAAATCGACTCACATTGTATCTGATGTTTGGAAGGACGGCAGGGATTTTCTCTGGTTGTCACCTTTTATCCAAGTTATTTATGTTTTTGACTTTGTTTTTCTCATCTTTCTTTTTTTTATCTTTCTTTTGGAATAGTGTGTTTTTTTTTTATTTATATGTTTATTATTTGAAGAGAAGTCTGTTAAACTAAAGACTTTTTCTGAACAGGTTGTGAAATGTGTGTAAGACGGAATAGAAAAATATAACCATTTGATGAACTCTATATATCTATAAAAGTGAAAATGTCTGTCTGTCTGTCTATGTACATTTCCCTACCAAATAACTGTCAATTTTTGGCCTCCACACTCAAGATTTGACATAAGGAGTATTGAGATTTGGGAAAATCTTTTTAATCGGTTTTCGGCCATAAATTTGGCTGTCAAAGTTCAATGATTTGACCTTTGAAAACTCTGCCAAACTCCTCCGCCAATTTTGGGCCTTGAAAATTTTTACTTGGACATGGATCAAACTTTTTAATTTGATTTGAACCCAAAAATATAAATGTTAAGGGGTCAAAATTGGGGTTAAAGATAAAAAAAAAAACTTTACTTCTGCGGTCTCTACTAAATTACTCAGCCAATTTCTAGTCTAAACATTTGAAATTTTATATAAAGGGTATTCAGAGATAGGGCAAGCTTTTTAATCGGTTTGGGTCGAAAATTTGACTTGCCACGGGGTCAAAGTTCAAAAGAGTTGACGTTTGTGGTGTCTAGCAAACTATTCAAAAGTGATTTCAAAAGTAAAATAAAAAAAATGTCACTTGGGTGTCATCAGCTAGAATTGAAACCAAAGCATTTAGCACTCCAACATTATTTGTTACTATCTGAATTAACCACAGATGGATATCAAAACTTAAAAAATTAACCGCCTTTCACGTATAAATGTATACTTGCGCATAGATAGAAGTAACATGTTTAGTCGACTTACACCTTCCAAGTTTGACCAATTAGCAGTTATTTTTACCAACTAAAAACCAAATCGAATTTGTTTCACATGTCCAAATACACTACATATCAAGTTTCATATCTGTACACCAAAAATTCACAGAGTAGTTTGATAGAGACCGTTCCCAACACAGACAAACAAGGTCACTTATATATATATATATATGTATACTAGAAGATGTACCAGACATTAAATGTAATGTAAAATTCCTTAAAAAAATGAAGTAAATAAAAAACAGAAAAAAACTGAAACATGTGCATGCGAGTATTATGTTATTTTTTCTAAACAGTTCACTTCTTGTAAGTAAAAAAAAAATACTTGAGTTGAGATCGAAACCTAAAGACAGTGAGTCAAGTACGGTAATCATTACACCAGCTTTACATGACTTTTGAATAGTGTTTTCAAACCAACTCATACTTAACATAAGGAAGCTGTCATATTTCATGATCACACATACATAGTGATGAAACAGATGAACATGAAAAAAGATAAAAATCCAATGGCCACCAATGCACCAATTTTTCAATCTTGTCCCCTTAGCAGCCTTTTTTTTTATGAAAACGGATTAAAAAGTTTTGTCTGAATACTCTATATACCAAATTTCAAGTCTGTAGATCCAAAATTTATCGAGAATTGTTCTCAAAAACACACAGTCTCACTTTTAGATATGATTTTATATATTAGAAGTAATGTTATTTTTTCTCTTCAAATAGGTTATGCTTTGAGTTCCATCCAGAATTTACAGACGCTTATCAACTACAAAAGAATCTTAAGGAGAGGTGCGAGTGAACTGTGTCCAGGCAAACAGTGAAAATCCCAGATGTCAAAGGAACAATAAGTCGGTCCCAGAAAAGGTGACCTAGATTGCATCCAGGCAAGCAGGAAAAGAACAATGTGTAGGTTCCAGGAAAGGTGACCTAAGCTATATCCAGGCAAACAAAAATAATGGAAATTCTGGCATTTGGAGCGACCTGTATCCATAACGTCAATTTGGTCATGGGTCACACCAAAAAACAGCAAAAGTGAATAAACAAGCTGGCGAGAAAATAGTTTAACAGGTTGAAGTGATACCAATAAAAAGAGGAGAGCGAAACAAAGCAACAGTCAGACGGACAGAAGCGCAACACAGATTGACACAGTTTGTGACCCACACTCTGCCACTACCCCCACCGCTGTCATTTTGTTAAAGTGTATATAGTAAAATAAACAAAGTCTTTATTATAAACAAAGTGTCTCATATTCATTCATAGATGAAATAACTGTCCATTTTATATAGCTAGGTCACCAGCCAGACATATGTAACATACGTATAATTTGGTGCCATTACTACTTTTATTCTACATGAATAAATAAAAAAACAAAACAAAACAAAAAAAACATGAACGATACCGTGAAACACACCAAAAGAGTTCTTTGAAAAAAAAAAAAAAACAACTTATTTCCAACGGACACAAAAAAAAAACAAAAAGTGTGGGAAAAAATACAAATCAAAGACTTTCATTTTGAAGAAAAAAAAAAAAAGAAAAAAAAAAGAATGAAGAAAAAAAATAGAGGTAAGTCGAATCCGAATTCTTTCTTTGCTTGTTTCTGCTCTAAGGTTTTATATATATAAACAAAAAACACTTCAAGCTTTTGTTAAAAAAAAAAAAACAAAGAAATTTGTGATTGTTTGACAAAATTAATCGAAAAGAAGGAAAAATTTTTTTTTTTTCTTTTAAAATTGTACTTTTGTTTTCTCATCTTACGTTATTTTTATTTTTGTTTTTGGTTGTTGTTAAAGAGTTGAAAAAACATGGAACAGCAAATTTTTTCGAATTTCGTACAAGTCTTAACCATGGAGCTTAGGAACGCGGTGGGGGCTATCTCAAAAACTTTACGAGGTGAGTCCCTTCTAAAGAATATAAAAACTTTAGAAAATAGAAGGAATGGTGGATATAGGGTGTGGTTGCAGGATATAGAAAAATATTTAGAATAGTCGGTGCTGCAGATGAAGAAAAATGCCAGGCAGCACTATTGACCACTAGGGGCCTGGTTGGACTCTTCAGAAATGGATTAATGCCAAATAATGAAGGTTTAATTTGGTTAGAATTGAAAAGGGCCTTAGAAGACTATTATGGGATAGTCGCAAAACCCAACAAGGACATAGTAGAATTAGCTAATGTAAGACAGGGTAGAGAAGAAACTATTCAAGACTATATGCAGAGAATAGTGTGATTAGCAGAAGGAGCATATAGTGCGGTAGATGCAGGTAATGCATTAGTTAAAAAACAAGTTCTAGGATTTTTTATAGAAGGCCTCGGTGATAAAGATGTAAAAATGGCTGTAATGAAGGATGAACCTTTAGATCTCCACGCAGCTTATGAGAAAGCCTTAGCAGAAGTGAAAAATTCAGCTTATCACAAGCCATGAATACGAAGATAAACCCATGGAAGTTTGTCATGCGGGACAGCAGGTTAGAGTCGAAGCCGTAGGTCCAGCAAAATTCCCAAAACAAGATAGATGGAAAAGAGGGAATCGATTAGAGAATAGGGGTCCAGTATATAAAACTAGAGAAAAGGAAAAAAACTAGGCAGGTTATAAGGTGTTTCCATTGTAGTAAGGTGGGCCACATGTGGAAAGATTGTAGATATTGCAGTCAGGGAAATAGAGGCGCACCGTTCGTACAATGCCTGACGGATGGAACGAAGGCATACCGATGCATGTAATCGGTAACATGGGCGCTGCAAATTCCGTTTCTATTAGAATAGATAGATATAGACTCAGGGCTTTAGTAGATACAGGCGCAGAGGTTTCTGTTGTGAAAAGTAGCATTTTTAAAACACTTATACAGGTACCTGAGCTACATAGTAAATCAATTAATTTAAGGACAGCTAATGGGTCCGCATTAATTGTGGAAGGTATCGCCCGATTAAGGATAAGGATAGAAAGTCAATTCATCCACCATAATTTCTTTGTTGCGAAAAACCTCAATAGGAATATAATACTAGGCTGAGATTGGCTTAGGTAAAATGGGGTGAGGATGTACTTCGACTAAGGGGCGATAACACTAGGCAATGAATGCATAGTGTTAGAAGATGCTACAATCTCAGCAATAGTAAGGAAAAAAAATAACATTAAAACCCCAGCACCTACATATGTGCACGCCTCGTGCGAGTATTAAAAACAGCCAAGGACTGGAGTACGAGGTAGAGGAAATAGATAGAGGATTTCTTAGTGATCTTAGTGGCATTTCAGTAGCAAATACCGTAGTAAAAATTAAAGGGTCAAAACTTTTTCCCGCTTTTAATTATGAACAACATCAATCAGACAGTTACCTTAAGAAGTGGTTGTAAAATAGCTAGGTGTAGAGCAGCTGGCAAAATAATGGAGATTACCATGCCAAAGAAACCTAATAAAATCTCTGAAGAACTTGAAAGGGATAAAAGTGCCCGAGGAATTCAAGTTAGAGATCAATAAGGTGCTAAAGCGAAATAAGGACTTGTTCGTTACGGAAGGTAAAAACTTGGGCAGTACCGATACGGTAGAGATGCGTATTGATACTGGAACGCATAAACCCATACGGAAATGCCCGTGCCTGACACCGCTTAAGCAAAGAAAAGGAGTCAGCAATAGGGGAAATGATGCAGGCTGGAGTAATCGAAAGATCAAACAGTCCGTGGAGTTTTCTGATAGTCTTAGTAATGATGAAAGATGGAACTGAAAGGTTCTGTGTAGATTTTAGAGCATTAAATAAAATAACAAAGAAGTATGCCCGAGCGTTACCAGTTATTGATGATATTTTAGCCTTGCTTGGGTCGGCAAAGTACTTCTCAAAGTTAGATTTAAAGTCAGGATACTGGCAGGTTAAATTAAATGCGAACGATAAGGAAAAAACTGAGTTCACCTGCAACAAGGGGTTGTTCCATTTTAACGTAATGCCGTTTGGACTTGTGAACGCCCCTGGAGTCTTCCAGGAATTGATGTCCGTAGTTTTACAAGGACAGGGAGAATTCACTGTACCATATTTGAATGATATTCTAATATTCTCCAATACAGAGGAAGACCATATAAAACACATAGATAAGGTCTTTGGTAGTTTGCGCAAGCACAATTTTAGGTTAAAAGCAACGAAGTGTGAATTTTTTAGTAAAGAAATACAATATCTGGGGTTCAAAGTTAGTGAGAGGGTTATACAGCCAGACATGGATAAAGTCAAGTCTGTAAAAATGATTTCGACTCCAACTACTGTAAAGCAAGTAAGAGCTTTCATTGGTATGACATCATACTATCGGCGATTTATAAAAAATTTCCGATATCGTAGAGCCGTTAGTCCGATTAACGAGGAAGTATGCACGATTTTATTGGGACAATGCATGTCAGTCTGCCTTTGATAGCCTAAAAACGAAGCTTGCAGATATGGTAACACTAGCTTATCCCAATCCAGACTACTGACTGTATACAGATGCATCTGATCATTCGATTGGGGCATGTCTGTCACAAATGGTCTATGACGCAAGGGAGGGTAAAGAGGTAGAAAAACCTATTTACTTTTTATCCCATAAGTTGAGTGACACTCAAACCAGATGGTCAATGATAGAGAAAGAGGCATACTCGATACACTGTGCCTTGAATAAATTAAATCGCTATTTGCATAGTGCAACGTTCACCATCTATACAGATCATAGACGATTAAAATATTTACTAAACTCACCGATACAAAATAGGAAAATACAGACATGAGCTTTAAGTAGGGTCAGCTATAATTGCACCATACGGTACCTGAAGGAGAAAGAAAACGTCTGTGCGAATCTCTTGTCACGCGCTGTGGATTCGAGGCAGGATAATCATGATCCCCCAGTAGAAATAGACAGTAGGAATTATACATTGAGTGCAATAAACTCAAATCATTTTGAGCCAAAAGAGTTTGCATCACATAAGGATGCTGAAGACTCATTGGTAGCACACAAGCTTCCTATATTATCAGGTTTAGATGTATGTAAGAAACAGGGAGCAGATAGGGAGATTGTAGATTTAAAGATGCGAATGAAAGGCGGTAAAGCGTCCAAGATGGAACAGAAGAAGTACATAGTAATGAACGATATAGTTTATTACTTGTAGCAACCCGACAACGAACCAATAATTAGGCTATATATTCCGTTGCATCTAAGAAAAAGGATGTTAGTTCAATACCACGATGATAATGGTCACACGGACGTGGAAAAAACGTTTCACGCTATTAAGTTGTGGGACATATACACGAATCAGATGTTAGCGGCTGTCAGGTTCCATGTAAGTGAAACAACAAAATTTTCACCCTATTATTTACACTACAATAGAGATGTTATCCTGCCGTTGGACAATATTCTAAAACCCCGTAGAGTATACTATGGGGATGAGAATCACAAAATCGCTCTACAGGAAATGCATCGGACCTTCACTTTAGTAAGGAATAGGAAGGAAAAAAATGATAGATCAAAGAAGAAAACAAGTCATCAAATGTAAGCGAGCAAAGCTAGATATATGATGGAAACCGTACTACGTAGTGATCGAAAAGACTGCCCCAGTCTCATATAGAATTAAGGATCAATTAACTGGCTCTGTAACGAAGGCGTATGCAGAACATCTCAGGGCAGCGTCTATTGAGGAGTGGGAGATTCCCACTACAGAGAGGCTGTTAAGAAAAGCTGCATTATCTGTGCCAAAGGAATCTAGTGATTCAGACAGTGAATCAGCCACAGATGAGGCTGATTATCCAATGCAGAAAAGTCGTCATCAACGGGAGGGGTCGGATGAAGAATTTGACGTACCGTTGATGGAACGAAAAATCATGACACGGAGTATGACGGCAGGACGTGCAATCAATATAGACGAAATCAGCCGTCCGTATACATTCTATGCAGTGCATGAGAGTAGGAATAGGGACCAACCTATCGTAAATAGAGTTAGTATGAGATTTGGTAGCCGGGAGGAAGAACAGGAGAGAGGAAATTGTTTAGGATGGGTGAGAAAAATACTTTGTATTTAGGTAAATTAAGTAAACTGCGAACACCGTCCTATTCAATAAGAGAAAATAAAAGATCCCTTATCTCCATGGTTCAAGCAACTGACGTCTTAGGAAAAGATAGAGCTGCTTCCCGTTTCAACAAAGTAATTGGAATGGTAAAGTAAAAAAAAAAAATAAGTAACTTGAGGAGAAGCAAGCATAGTCTATCGGACATCATCTGCCTCAATGTCAATTTTAAAATTGAGGTGAAAATGCCACCGATTTTATTTGAAAAAGAAACAAAAACATGCATTGAGAGAGACCCGAAAAAAAGAAATGGAAAAGAAAACGTGTGTGTGTGTGATAATGGATTTGTGTTAATAATGTTAAATTATGTCCACGGAAAAAAAAAAAAAAAAAAGAATAGAAAAATAAATAACTAAAATGAATTAACAATAGTGGACAAGAAAAAAAAAAAAAGAAAGAATTTGAAAAACAAAAAGAAACTTGCATGAATTCTAGAATTATTGAAAAAAAATTTATTACATGTATATATAAAATTTTTTTGATGGCAAGGGGAGAAGTGTTAAGGAGAGGTGCGGGTGAACTGTGTCCAGGCAAACAGGAAGAACGCAATGGAAATCCCAGGCGATCAAAGGAACAATAAGTCGGTCCAAGGAAAGGTGACCTAGATTGCATCCAGGCAAGCAGGAAAAGAACAATGTGTCGGTCCCAGGAAAGGTGACCTAAGCTATATCCAGGCAAACAAAAATGGAAATTCCGGGATTTGGAGCGACCTGTATCCATAACGTCAATTTGGTCATGGGTCACACCAAAACACAGCAAAATAAATAAACAAGCTGGCAAGAAACTAGTTCAACAGGTTGAAGTGATACCAATGAAAAGAGGAGAGCGAAACAAAGCAACAGTCAGACGGACAGAAGCGCAACACAGATTAACACAGTTTGTGACCCACACTCTGCCACTACCCCCACCGCTGTCATTTTGTTAAAGTGTATATAGTAAAATAAACAAAGTCTTTATTATAAACAAAGTGTCTCATATTCATTCATGAATGAAATAACTGTCCATTTTATATAGCTAGATGATCACCAGCCAGACATATATGTAACCAGAAGGCATCCAAAGAATACAATGACAGAAACCTTGTAAAAATGGAAATGACTAAGATGAGAAAAAGAGAAAAATGTAAATAATATAAGTAGAAAATCTATGACGAATGTCTATTTTTGAGATGAGGATTGATAATTGTTTTTTTTTTGTATTTTTTAGACTATTATTCTTATCTTGTTTTTTTTTTTTAAATTTTATTTAATTTATTTTAATTATTTGCGGACTATTATCCTCATCTTCTAGTTGTTTTCACAATGTTTCCTTCTGGCCTTTATCAGGTTAACTGCAACGGGATAGGAATGTCGAATCCTCCAACTACATCCACAGCAATTACTGCTTTCAACCTAACCTGACAATGGCCAGAGGAATGATTGGCCGAAATGTCATGAAAACAAGAAGATAAGGATGATAGTCCAAATAATTAAATAAATTGTACAAATTACTCATCTCAAAATAATTCCAAATTAATTCAATAATACAACAATTGTTTTTTGTTTTTCTTTTCACAATGTTTCGGCCGATGTAACCCCCGACCATCTTCAGGTGCATTCACACTGGACGTTATTGGTGAATAGTGAAAAATGTTCGCTCTTTTGCTTTCCCAACGAACATAGCCTAATCCGTCACCTTACAGATGCTAAACTTCTGACTGACAAACAATATGGATTTAGACAAGCCCGTTCCACAGCTGACATCCTCACGGTAATCTCTGAACGTATATACCATTCACTGGACAAAGCGGGGGAGAGCAGAGCGGTAGCTCTAGATATATCTAAGGCTTTTGATAGGGTATGGCATGAGGGTCTCCTCAGGAAAATTAAATCATACAGTATCACTGGTAGAATACTTAACATAATTAAATCCTTCTTAGATAAGAGAAAAATCCAGGTTGTCCTCGACGGTCGTACGTCTAAACAGTGTGATATAAATGCGGGAGTGCCTCAGGGGTCTATCCTTGGACCTCTATTGTTCCTAATATTTATTAATGACCTCCGACAAAACTGCCTCTGAGATGGGTATATATGCTGATGACACCACACTCTATAACAGGCATGACAGGAAAACAAATGAACACATAACTAAAGAAATGGCAAAAACACTAGAGGATGACCTCCAATCTGTAGTGGAATGGGGACAAAAATGGATGGTCACATTCAATGCTGCCAAGACTAAACTGGTTTCCTTCAATAATTACAAGAAACCTTCTCTACCACCAATAGCAATGGCCAGTGACTCCCTGTCTGAGAGTACATCTTTCAAACTGCTTGGCCTAGCATTCACAGGAAACATGAGTTGGAACAATTATATTGAAAACATTGCCAGGGCCGCTGCGAAGAAGGTAGGCTCTCTCTACCGTGCTAGAAAACTACTGACACCTGAAAGTATCCTGTACCTCTATAAGGCCACCATTCGCCCATGTATGGAGTATTGCTGTCATATTTGGGCTGGTGCATCTGCTGCTAGTCTCTCGCTCCTAGACAAGGTTCAAAAGAGAGTCGCCAATCTGATAGGCCCTGAACTGGCATCTAAGCTTCAGCCTCTGTCCCATCGACAAAATGTTGCATCCCTCTGCCTGTTCTACAAGTATTTTAATGGTGAATGCTCTGACGAACTGCAGATACTTGTGCCCCACGACGTAGACAAACCCGACAAGCAGCTAAATCCCACCCCCACACAGTAGAGATCCCTAGATGTAGAAGATCTTTCTACTCCAGTAGTTTCTTCCCCAGAACCGCTAGACTCTGGAATTCCATTCCAGGTCCCTGCTTCCCCAACTGTACTGACATGCAGAAGTTAAAATGTAACGTGAACCGACATCTTGCTGCCCAAATCCTAACAGTGCCCCAGTAGTTGCTGCCCCTGATAGTAGCCCCCTACACCACAGTGGCAATGTGGCTTGTTTGGGGGTAAAAAAAAACAAACAAAAAAACAAAAAAAAACATAGCCATTAGAAATTCAAAACACAAATAGCACCAAGTCTATTTCCTTTTTTTTTTTTTTTTTAAATCCGGGTCCATTCTGTTTTTTTGTTATGATGAATGTCTATTTTTGAGATGAGGATCGATACTTATTTTTTGGACTATTATTCTCATCTTGTTTTTTTTTTTTTACAAGGTATCGGTCGATGTAACCTCGAAAAATAATTATCAATCCTCATCTCAAAAATAGACATTCATCATAAAAAAAAAAAAAAAAAAAAAAGGAATGGACCTGGATTTATTAAAAAAAACAAAAAAAAACAACATTTTTCAATATTCACTCATAACATCCAGTGTGAATACACTTGAAAATGGTCAGAGGTTATATCGGCTGAAACGTTGTGAAAAAAAAAAAAAAAAAAAAAAAAAAAAAAACGATGAGCGTAATAATTAAAAAAAAAAAACCAAAAAATAGAAAATCTATATATAGCATATAGTTATGAGTGAAACAATCGCATTTGAAGTTTTAAAAAGTTCTGCTTCTATAGCTCCCTCTGGTGGCAGTTAGAAATTCGGGACCAATTACATTATCTTTCTAAGAAAAAATGTATAAGAAGCAGACAATGGAAATATTGCACAATCTCTGCATAATTCTTAGTGTGTCGAATCTCTGTGTGCCCCCTTTAAAACTTCAAATTTTTTTCTAACTATATCAAGAGCAAAACGGTAAAAAAAAATATGAACATGGTGAAAGCAAATCATTAAACCCCATGCAACATCGGGTCATCCTGTGAGTATTTATCATAACAAGAAAAAAATAAGGAAAAAAAATGCAAACACTTACCAATTTCTTTTTAGTCGCCATTTGTGAAAGTTCACACCAAATAGGAAACATGGAAAAAAAATAAAATAGAAAAGAAACTCATGTAAATTAACTTTATTTAATGCAACAGCAGTTACTAGTAAGCTTGAGTAATTTTTATAAACGAGTGATTCAAACAACTGTTTATCTAACAATGCAGAGCTTCACCACATGATTGAGAACAGATTTTTTTCTGTTGTATCAACACACAGCAGGTTATACTGATGTACTTGCTAAAGTTATCTTAAATTGTATTTCTTTTTTTCTTCTTCAAAGACATGTTTACCATATTTTGCTAGTCTGGGAGGATGATATGATGGTGACCAAAAATAACTACACCACCCTCTAAAATGAGGAGTTAATGTTTTTGAAGATGGTATCATGACAAATATATACTATACTACACTCATAAAGGAGCAACTGAAGCCTGTGAGGATGCTCTCATAACAATAGAATAGATACTACACTAACACCGAAGAAAGAGGCAATGCCTGGTAAGATGGTTTCATGAAATGGAACAAACATTCCATTGAACCTTCCTTCAAAGGAGGGGGTCATGCCTGGAAGGATGGTGTCATGGCAACAGCCTAGATATTGCACTATCGACTCACTCTGAATTGAGCATTAAAAGATAATACCATTAAAAAAATATTTTTATGGAAATCGTTCTAGACAAGCCATTTGATGTAATGAACTAACAAAAAATTAAGAGAATTCATAGAAGTAACAGAATAGTTTTGGCTTTAGACAAATACCAAATCTCCAGTAGTAATGGATTAAATTAAAGCTGGACCTAAAATTTAAAAAAAGCTGAATTAGATGTTGATATAAGATGAATTCAAAATTAAAATACTATTAGTATTTTGGAGATGTAGGTTTTTAATTAGAAGTTCAGTCTTTTTAATTTGAGGGTAAAAGTGTGCATAATAGACTTTGTACTGACCATGAGCAGTGACCAAGTCAGCTTCTTGCGTTAGGATACGCGCTCCATAAGTATTCATCGAACTGCTCCAACCTGTGTTTAGTGTTAACCTTTGTATACCCATGTTTGTTTGTTTTCGATACACTGTAACAGAATAAATAAAACAGGTAAAAAAAAAAAAAAAAAAAAAAAAAAAAAAAAAAATCAACTGTCATACCACATGCAATCTGTTTTTTATTATTTTTTTGTATTTTTTTTTTATTTGGATTATCCGGATTACTCACAAGGAGAGCAGATTCCTCCGTAGGTATGTCTGCGACTGGATGCTATATAAGCCAAACCTAATACACCATCGTTGAATTTTTGATAAGTGAACAGATGAGCCAAACAATATTTATTAAATTCAACTTTACTGCTGAATGCCTACAATGAGAAAAAAAAAAAAAAAATGTGTGACTATATTTCATTGTTTGCAAAATATGGTGAACTGAAATGAAAAGTTAATGAAAAAGACAGATTTTATATATATATATATATATATATATATATATATAACAGCAAATAGTTAATATAATATGTTAAAAAAAACACTTTGAAAAAGAGTTAAAAACATATTTAATTTGAAAAGGAAACACTAAATAAGTGGATAGTCTTTAATCCGCAGAGTTTCGAAGAAATACTTTCCTTCTCATCAGAGGGTAGGATTTAGCAAAATGTGGGATTGGATTTTGCTTGCAAAAGTATTTGATGAAACTACAAGTAAGTCATAGATCTTACTTGATAACAAAAAGTGAAGCAGAGGGAATAGGGTGAAGAAAAAGTGATTTCACGTGAATGGATATATAATTTGAACTTATTATAGAGAAAATGTCTTGTAAACAAAGTGTATTTGAAGCTTAATTAAAAGATCGACTTATCTGATACTGTCAGTTTAAGTATGTCAGCATTTGTGTAAGAGCTTTTATCCTAACATAACAAGGATGGCTCTGTAAATACATCCTGCCTGAATGAAGAATAATCAAAAAGAGGCAGAAAATTACATTATTTTCCTTTATGCTGCCAAAATTAGGTGACTAGTGACTGGTCAAAAAGAATTGTCTTGTCCCAATTAAATGCAGCTATGTAAGGAAACAAGGGTAACAGACTAGTGGAGATAATCTATATTTGTTATGAAAATTTAAAAAAGAAAATTTATATTTTGTTGTATAGCTCTTTATGGTACTAAGTCTATTAAATATAAGAGAATATACAGGCATTTATTTATGAAAATCATATTTCTATACTATCAGGGAAAATAAAATTGAAATTATTATATTCATGCCAATAACAGATAAAACAAAAAGATAAACAAGTTCAAATCAAATACTGATATCAAATTGCTATTTGGATCTGACAATTTTATAGAATATATATAAGTTACGAAAATATATATACCAATTGATCTACATAGAATTTTCTGTTTCATCCTTGTGAGGATTTATCATATATTCGCAAAGTGTTGAGTTTACTAGTTAGCCAATCAGATTATTTCCAAATTCATTTTTCACAGCAAATGATCAAGTGGAAAGCAAAATGACAAGTCAGTACATGTAGGAATTTAAATCGCCCTTGTAGACTATATCTCAATGAAAAATTAGCTATCCTAAATTTTAAAGAACCCCAAAATTTATTAAATTGCAGAAGTGAGATAGCAAACATATGCACACACAAAATAAATTTTATGTTAGGATAACATTATATAAAAAAATGTATGCATAATAACAACCACGATAATTATAATGAATTAATAAACTACTATAAACAAAAATATAAGCAGATAAATCTAAACACATCTAGATTAAAATTAGGTTGGTTGGTTGTTTTACGGCATATCAACGCTTTTCAGGTTATTTAATGCCGAATCCAAAGATTTTGAAGAAAACATTTTTAATAGAATATATTTGTTGTTTTCAAGTCGGTTTCTATGTAACCCATAGTTGGGACCCTAACAGGTACTACCACTCAGAGTCAGAACCTGGGAGCAATGGCAATTAAAGGGTGGCTCCACACTCCCCAAAGCCCACAAGCTAGGACCTCACCACTGGATATAGTTTAAGGTCTTATCCAGGACCATTAAAATTAGGTCACCTTCTAACATACAAAGAAAAGATGGCCCATTCCCTCAAACACGAACAAAGAAAGACTCAAGTCAAGTGAACCTCTACCTGATAAATGCGCAGCAAACTCAACACTTTTTGAATGACATGCAACAACAATTTCATGAAATAGCCTGATGAATTCTAATGAAGATGAAACAGAAAATTCTATGTAGCATAATCACCACATATATTTTCATAACTTACTCTCAATCTCTACTCACATACTGTTAAAATACTGGAGATATATATGAATAAATAAATTACAATTCAAAGATGCTGTAACAAAAATAAAACACAATTGCAACTTCTCTTCCGATTCTGTAATCATACCCATATTCCTTTATTTTCTTTTAAAGTTGATGCGTTTCTATTCTTCTGATGAGTTAAGGGCAGAATAAATTCAAAATTTGACATAATTACATGGATGGTTCTGTGCTACAAAATAGGTACTGTCAAGAATTGAATATTTTAACATGCTTAAAGAAATAAATGGTAAGATGGACAACATCTTGACATTTAGAATATACACCTTTGTCATTTATCTATATATATTAAAATGTAACTGTTGGTTCGTTCTGAATTAATTGTCTAAAAAAATCACTGGACGGATGGCTTCCACGTTTTGGTATAATATGTTTACTATATCCATGTGTGTTTTTATATATTTTTTTTTAATTATAACATTATAGTTAATTTTTCTATGATAAATAGGTGTTTTTCTTTGTACCGAGAGGCCATTTTTTTTATTTAGGGACAATTATTTATTACCGCTTCCTGTCACGTGACCAGTGTACAGTAATACAACCCCGATAAGTTAAAAATCTAGCGATTTTCTGGACATTTTTTTCTCCTGATCTCGCGGGCTTTTTTAAAATCTCAGTTGACAACATTGCATCACTAAAAAAAACACCACAGGCTTAATGTAAACAGAATGTGTTTACAATATCGGTAAATTTTCAATGGGTTTAATTACATGATTATTGATAATGTAACGATGTGATTGAACTTTAATTTAAATTAACCACACGTGGTTGCAAAATGAATGCCGACGCTCAAAGTGTATACACATTTTGACTCCTCCCTTTACTTAAAAATTCACCAAAAATCAGGAAATTAACGAATTTTAATGAAAATTGCAGTATTTTTCAAATAATGATCGCAGAATATAATGAACTAATTATTTTTACTTAAGTCTTAGTGAAAATGTTTTATTTTGTTTAAACAAAAAAATACCTTTACTAAAGTTATGGTTTTCAGTAGTAAATAAAAAACGCAAGAATTTAGTTTTGCTTTTTTTAAAGCATCATAATTTGTAACAATAAAAAATAATTTTTACAGTAACATTATGAAAAAAGCCCTTAAAGTCCGTATTAATGTATTCGATATAACTCGAAGAAAAATGAATTCTAGCATACTATTCAGGAAATTAAAGATTCAATTAGATTCCTATTTCAGTCACCTAAATTATTTAGGGTGAAATGAGTTTAGGAATTTATAGCCAAACCTAAATATTTTTTTTTTTGTAAATATCCAGATACGCTACTACAGAACACTGACCACTCTAATTTGTTGGGGGGGGGGGGGATGTGATGTTGGGGCGCGCGTGCGCCCCAACATCACATCCGAATTCAAATCTTTAGATTACTGTTCTCATATCATATTCTCATATTTCAACCTATGTAACCTTTGATCATCTTCAGTTACGTCTTGTTGAACTCTTGAACCTGCATGGAATTTTTAGTGAAATTGTTTAATCCACACTTAATTTATTTTTGTTCCTTCAGCCTTGACTGGGTAGAAGTCTTAAACTTAGCACTTTTATCCATTGCACACAGATAGTCTATAACAAAAATGTAAGTCTCTGCTTTTCTATCTGTCTGTGGAAAACGAATCCCTATACAAAGATCAAACAACTTTTTGAGCAAAAGTTTACAAGAACTTCAACTGTAACATTAATTTTCGGTACTTGTACAGTTTAGTCAAGACATTAAAAAATGAAAATATCGAAAAAAGTTTAAATTGTATGTATCCGTTTTGGACTGAACATCTCCGAAAAAAAAATTTCACTTAATTTGATTGAGTAGTTTTTTTTACAGCGGAAAAACACGTTTTTATGAGAACGCGTTTAAGTCAGCCATTATGAAATTTATGGAGCACACCATGGGGAGATAACTCCAGTTAAAGTGCCGACACTCCCTCCCCATCTTTAATTCTAGCTTTTCTTCCTAAAAATCGAACCTTTTGCTTGGTATCATAAATTGTTTTTTCACTGTAAAAAAAAAAAAAAATAAATAAAAAATAAATAAAAAAAAAACTACTTGATGAAATTAGGTGAAATTTTTTTTTCGGAGAACTTCCTTCCATAACGGATACGTACAATTTAAACTTTTTTCGTATTTTCATTTTTTAATGTCTTGATTAAACTGTACAAGTACCTAATTTTCTATTAGAAGGTTGTAAAGTAAAAAAGGTGAACTCCTCTTCAGCAACATCACAACTAACACGTCAAATCTCAAACTTTAGTGTTTTCTCTCAGTTGTCCACAATACAATTCTGTTTTCATCCTTCTTGAACCAGTTCTTCTCCACAAATGCAAATTAATATCATCTTCGAAAATAATCTAACTATGAACATAAGTTCTAATTTACTGATGCCCAACATGCAAAGCCACATATGCACTTCAAAGTTGGTAAATCTTCATTTTCATCTCTATTATTACAAACTACACTATTATGGAGTCTGTTTGCATCAAACATCTATAAACATTGAAGAGATATGATGAATATATATTTTTGAGATGAGGATTTATAATTATATATTACAGCCAATAACATCCAGTGTGAATGCACCTGGAGATGGTTGGAGGTTACATTGGCCAAAACGTGAAAAAAAAACAACCAAGATGAGAATAATAGTCCAAATAATACAAAAAATTATTGAAGAAATAAAGGTATTTTTGAAATCTTACAATGTTTTTTTTTTTAATTTATATTTATTTATTTATCTACCTGATTTTTTTTTTCTTTTTTTTAATTGAAGAAATAGTTTTACATTATTTCAAATTGAAAATTATAGAAATTAAAAAAATAATAAGAACAGAAATCTGGTTTCAGAGAGAAGGAGTACATGAATCCTTGTTTCCAAAACAATGCCAGAGAATGTCTGCTAATAATTTATACCCAAATTTTATATATTTCTTGTCAAAACAATACAATATAGCTCTGCTATTTGCAATATAAATTGAAACCTACATGAAGAAATGGCGTGATTTCCCATGTCTTATTGTAATTGTAGTCATCAGAATTTCTGGAATATTCTCGATGGATTTTCATCTAAAAGAAAAAAAAAAGAAATTCATTTAAGAAAAAAAAAACAAAAAAAAAAAAAACAAACACTATTGAATGGATGTGCAAAGAAAGACTATTCATGATGAAATGGGTTTGGATAAGGCAATAAGACTCAGCAAATTCAGACAATTTTAATTTCTAATAATTTAAATTTAATCCAACAGATGCTTAAAAATGTTAGCAAGATATTGTAAAGGGTGGTGGTGAGAGCAGAGAATAAGATATAGTGAATGGAAACAGGCTGGTTACCAAAATATATTAAAGGATGTTGGGAGGAGTTTGAGATACAGTAAACGCCACTGGGAATATGAGATATGGTAAAGGGTGAGGTTAAAAATTAAACCAGCCTTGAATTCTAAAAGCAGCCAAAATCTGCATTCCAGTCTTTCATCTATATTAACATAGAACACTTTCCTTACAAAGACAACAGGTTAGAGTTATATCTATTACTATTTATGAAACAAGTATCATTATTACCATTATTAGCAGTATTATCACTTTTTCTACCTCCATAGGCAATCTTGTGCATAGCTATTACTAGTTATCAAATTAGTATCATTTTTATTATTAGTAGTAGCATTAGTAGTATTCTTATAACTTTGAATTTGTGATGGCATTCACTCTAGGTTGGTTGAGACAGATTCAAACGAAGGCTAACTAAACTGTGATTCATTGCTAACATGAAGACGAGTGACAGTCCCCCGTGAGTGTACAGTATTTTGTTCAGCATTTGCCCCCCCCCCCCCCGCATTTAATCCCTAAAGTCCCCAGGGGATGTCAAATCTTGGTGAAAATGAACAAACAGTGCAGTTTTAGGCCTTAACATATGTAAATTTGAGTTCTGCACCATGCAAAAAAGAAATGACGAAGTCCATCATTTGCCCCCCCCCACCTCATTTAGCCCCAAAAGTCCTCAAGACCTTAACATATTTAAATTTGAGTTCAGCATCATGCAAAACTGCTAATAAATAGACATACACAGGAAATTTTGGACAAATATGGTAAAAATAGTCCTAAAATTGGAGTGTTTTTATTAGCCGTAAAAGAGCCCCTGGGGCACACCCGAGAGTTATCGCGAAGTATAGACAACCAAAATTATATAGAAATCAGTTATAACTTTTCAGAAAGTTTTATAAAAATTCAAGGCATCAATTTTTTTTAATAAACACAAAAGTGTCAATTTTAGTCATTTTAACCCGAAAGGTACCCCTAGGAGATGAGTTTCCTGGCAAATCCATTTTGTTACTTTTTTTAGTCATATCATGTTTTATGTTTGTGCAAAATTTCCAAAGGTTTCAAGGGTTAGTTACTGAGAAAAATGCAGACAGATGAATGGATGGAGAGACTAATGGCAAGTGTGAATTTACAGGTCCACCCTCCTTTTGTCAGGGTTCCAAAAAGCAGGTTTCAATCAAAATACAGAGAACTTACAGACGGCTCTAGCAATTTAAATGAAAATAGAAAAATCAAAATTTCACTGAAAAGTGAACTCTCATTCTTGATAAAAATAGCAAATAAAATATATTCCTGGAAAACTGAGAAGGAATTAAATAGAAGAAATAATACATACATTTTTTATTTTAATTCCATAATTTATTAAACCAGCCTTTTTATCCCAGAGGGTTGTTCTGTAAATGACGTCAACCTTACGAAATATATGAATCTGTAAAAACACAAAATTGTAGACATAATAATTCAGACAAGAAAGAATGGCAAAATAATTTGAGTTTCCAACTTATTCCAACGTCTATTTGGAATTCTTTAGCTTTTCTTCATTAAAAACAAATAACAATATTAATTCTTTAAAAACATGTTCGTAATCTTTAAAATGAAAATGGTAGAAATAATAGAAACTATTAGAAGTAGAAGATTTAATAGATTTTAACAGTTCAGGGGTATTCGTCAAGAAAAAGTAAAGAAAAAGAGAACAAAGGTAAAGATTTTCCTTAATTTACCATAATATATATTTGGTGGGTTTCTAAAAGTATTTTGTATAATTATTTTTATTTTGAAGTCATTGCCAAACCTTTACATATTTAGATGTCAGCTCATAGCCATTTTTGTTTACACCTAATGCTCAACACTATGTTTTTTTAACCGATTAAATATTTTAAAGTGAGTAAAAACCACTAAAAACTTTTCCAGGTGGTTAGATTAGTTGTTTTTGTTTTATGGCATATCAATCCTTTTCAGATTATTTAATGCCAAATCAGTGATTTTGAAGAAAAAAATTTTTACTGGAATATATTTGTTTGTTTTTTTCAAGTCAGTCTATTTAACGCATAGTTGGGACCCTAACAGGTACTACCACTCCAGGTCAGAGTGGACCTGACAGCATTGCAATTACAGGGTGGCTCCACACTGCTGCAAATATGAGGCCTCACCATCAGATATAGTTTAGGTCATATCCAGGACTGTCCCAGATGGTTAGAAGAGTAACTTACCTTGCCTTTGATAACATTTATTTGTTATATATTTGAATTCTTGAACACGTTTTTGTACCTCTATGAATTGGAAAACAAACAAGATTTTTTATACTTTAATTTATTTTTGGCTACTTGGAAAATCCCATAAAAAATATGTCTTTTATTTTTGCTGATTCTATGTTTTCTTTAACAAAATAATATAACATTTTGCAGCTGAATTCTTTAAAAAAATATATCATGTAAAATCTATCAGCTTATCATAAAATTCATTCTTCATTTAATGATTGATTCATATAATTTAAAGAAACAATTATTAGTTACATTCTTGGCATGCTCTGGTAATTTGTTTCAGTAATTAGTTACTGGTAAAGAAAACTTAATGTTTATTGGGATGAATGATTAAATTGCTGGTTTGTTTTGAAATATTTAAGAAATTGAAGAGAAGAAATAAAAATAATTAAAACAAAAAGACAATGAAAAAATTTAAAAAGAAAAAAGGGAGGAACAGGCAAAAATGGGAGAAACAATAAAAGGGGAAACAGAAAATAAGGGGATAGGAAAAAGGGAAATAGAAAAAAGAAAGGGGAACAGAAATAAGAAAGAGAAACAAAAAAAGAGAAACAAAAAAAGAGGGAAGCAGAAAAAGAAAAGGAAACAGAAAAAAAGTATTAAATATATAAGAAATGAATCAAAAAGAAAGAGAAAAAGAAAAAAGGGAAAAAGAAAAAAGGGAAAAAGAAAAAAGGGAAAAAGAAAAAAACTGAAAAAAAAAACAAAGAAAAGAATGAAAGAATCTTACCAAATAATTAGCAGTATTCACCACATTATTATTTCCAACCCCACTGTAGAATCTATAGTCAGCTACAACCATCAATTCACAAGTGTTATGAGCTAGGTCAATATTACGCTTGGTTCGATGTTTTGGTTGATGGTAATGATGTTGGTGGTATACTAGTGAATCATTCTCAGAACCTGAAGCAACACAGAATAAACAGCGGTTAATTTCAATGTATAAAGTTGTCTGATATGCATGTGTAGGTGTGTAAATAAGAATAAGTGTAAATATGAATGTGTAATTTGTAAAATTTCAAAAATGAAAAATCAATTATTCAAATTAAATTATTGGCAACTTATTATTTATAAATTCAGAAGATTAAAAAAAAAACAAAAAAAAAAACTAATAAATTTGAAAGTTTTTATGGATTTTAATTTAAAACATTGCAAAACAGATTTACAAACAATATTCCTTCATTGAATTATTTTGCTAAAAATGTCAACATTTTCTTATAAGAATTAATTATATATAATTTTCTTATAAGAATTAATTATATATAATTTTTTATAAGAATTAATTATAAGAAAATGTAAAAGAGGAGCAATGAACAAAATATAAGTGGAAGTAAAACAACACCCAAGCATCATTGAATAGGTACATTTTTTTTACACATTTTGTTTTAATACAACATTTCATTTCTATCCTCAGTCGGCAAAGAAAAATCCTTCTTAACTGAGGCAATTTTTGTCACAATCTATAGCACCCTTTTTGAAGATCTGGAATTTCCTCACATAAAAAAAAAAAATGACCTTTTATTTCACTCAATATATCTTCTACATTTTAGAGATTACACAGTGTATAATTTATGTTGTTTAAGACACAGTATGCTGAGAGTGTTAATAATAGTATCAATTAGCAGAACCTGTAGAAATTCCACGGTAGTTAGAAATTTTTATAACACATAAATAAAATGAATAAAAAATAAAATAAAATAAAACAAATAATGACAAATTCCAAACAATTTGTTTAGCAAATTCTTTAACTTTTTAAAGCTAAAAAAATTGATTTAAAAAATTTAGATTTTTTTCAATGATATTGAAAGATATTGTTTTATTTATTTTTTTTTTTTTTTAATAATTTTTTTATATAAATTATAATGGAATGGATGTCAATTCACTTGCACTTTTTTTTATTTAAAAAAAAAAAACAACAAAAAAACTTACAACTTCTCTCAACATGACTTTTTTAAATTATAAAGTAAAATAGCCAATTTGAAATTGTAAACAGTTTTTTTTTTTTTAATTTTTTGAAGAGGAAGTGATTTTAATAATTTTTAACTGATAAAGAGCTACTATAAGGGGAGGTAATTAGTTTTTCATTAATTAATGTTTGCGATGATGTTTATTCTGTTGGTTGGTTGTTTTACGGCATATCAACTCTTTTCAGGTTATTTAATGCAAATCCAGTTATTTTGAAGAAAAATTTTTTAATAGAAGATATTTATTTTTTTCAAGTTAGTTTCTATTTAACCCAAAGTTGGGACCCTAACAGGTACTACCACTCCGGGTCAGAGTGGACCTGGGAGCAATGGCAATTACGGGGTGACTCCACACTCCCTAAAGCTTGCAAGCCTCACCATCGGATATAGTTTAAGATCATATCCAGAATCTGTTTATTTTGTGACGCTGGACATATGGACAAGTAAATATTAATATTTTAATAATTATTAATATTTAGATAATTACAATAATACTAATTATAATAAAAATAAACACTTATGAGTTAAGAATATAAAGAAACATGGAAGGTGATAGTGATTAAGTGGTTACTGACATGGACAGACAACCTGGTTGTACCAATTGCAAATCCAGCTTATTCTACAGAAACACTTTCAATTAGGATGTTGGCCATCTTTAGGTGATCCCTCTCGTAAATACCCAATGTCTTTCTAGAAATAATTCTAACTAGAAAGATATCAGGGATACAGAATCAGCTGATTCATATGAAATGAATTAATGCTTAGAGAAACATTTGACATGAAGCAACCTTGACACAAGAGTTATGTCTTAGGGCAACCAACATTATAATATTAATTATAATACTACTATCAATACTAATGATAGTAATTTTAATGAACACTTATTGTTCAAAACGAGTGATTGAATTTTAAATTTGGAATGAAGCATAATTGATTAAAAAAAAGTCTAAAAAAAAAAAAAAAATTAAAAAAACCTGTTGGGACAATCACTAAGTTTGGGAAAGTGAGTTTACAAAGCCAGTTAAATCTAATAAAATTAGAAAATCCCAAATTAGTCTATTTCTGCTCTCTTTCTCTTTTTGTGTGTATATATATATATATTTATTACATCCGTATTAGGTTAGTGCAAATATATTTTTTTTATATATAGTTGAACGTCAAAAAAAACATTTTTGAACCAACCTCAATGCCTCTGTTTAGTCTTGAAAGACAAAGGATACCCCTGTAGGGACAGCTGCATGTAATTGTGAGGAAAGAGTTGCGCAATTCCAAACCACACCTCTCCTGAATTGG
Organism: Euprymna scolopes; assembly: GCF_053919585.1. NCBI lineage: Eukaryota > Metazoa > Mollusca > Cephalopoda > Sepiida > Sepiolidae > Euprymna > Euprymna scolopes. The sequence continues at coordinate 58,956,350 of NC_136494.1, forward strand.
CACTACTTGAGTCCAGGATGACTGGAAACAATGCCGAGACAACCTTTTTATATATATATATACTGGCATTGCCTGGGTGTTTGGAGGTGTGTGTTGAGCAAAAAAAAAAAAAGTGGTAGTAGGAAGGCAGGCTTGAACCCATACAGCGAAGGAGGAAAAGAATGTAAAAAAAAACAAAAAAAAAAAACGTGACGTCTTTGCTGTTACGACCACCGCCAAACCGGAAGTGACATAAGTTTAAATTAAGGCTAGACAATTGAAAAGAGGGATGACTTTTGAAAATATCGGCAAAAAAAAGCAGCCCCTCCCTGTAGAAAAGTGCCCAGTTGAGGGTGAAGAAATTAATGTTTTTAACCAATTTTCCGGTATTTGTCGTTTAAAGGGTCGAGCTTCAAAACGATACTGATCTTGTGAAAATCAGTCGCCTTTGTCGAAAGTTTTAGGCAGACATGCAAACATACATACATACATTTATATATTGGTAGCTCAAATTTTCGACCCAAACCAATTAAAAAGCTTGCCCTATCTCTGAATACCCTTTATGTAAAACTTCAAATGTTTAGACCAGAAATTGTCTGAGTAATTGTCTGTAGAGACTACCGAGGTCAAATTTTCTATGACCCCTTAACATTTATTGTTTTGGGCTTAAGTCAAGTTATTAAGTTACATCCATGTCCAAGGAACCTATATCTAAAATTTCAAGTGTTTAGATCCAAAATTGGCGGAGGAGTTTGGTAGAATTTTCAAAGGTCAAATCGTTGAACTTTGACTCCTTAACAGCCGTATTTCTGGCCGAAAACTGCTTACAAAGATTTTCCCAAATCTCACTACCCTATATATCAAATTTCGAGTCTGTAGCTTGAAAATTGACATTGTGTAGGGAAAAAAGACACTTTCACAGATATATATAGATATATGTTCTTTTTCTCTCTCCAATGGAGTTTTAAATAATATTGCATCCTGTGCTGATATTCCCTTTCGTTTATACTGGACTATTAAAATCATCTGTTTTATAGTTAGTTTTATTAACTTTGACTGTTAATAAAGAGAGAAAGAACAAAAGGAAGAGTTACAGAAGAGAGAGTAGTAGATACTGTATAAATTAAGAGGTGGTAATCAAATAACAGTGATAGAGAGAGGGAGAAGAATAGGCAGAAACTTAGTTAGAGATTGGTGACTGGGTGATTCAATTGCAAATTTGGCTAAATAAAACAATTTTTAAAAACATAACTCAATCCCCAAAACTAAGGAATACTTTAACTTTTTGTGTGATTTATTTATTTTTATATATATATATATATATATATATATATATATATATATATATATATATACATACACACACACACCAGGTTAAAGATATTCAAGAGTGATAAGTAATAACTTTAATGAGGTTATTAAGAGTGCTCAATTAAAGTAGAGCAAGATATATTTTTATTAATATGAACAACTTTACATGGTTGCGACACTTGACATGCTAATGTTTTGGAGAGATCATCGGTTAAAACCACAAGTCCTCGTCAAGCAGCTTAATAAATCTACAGAAAAAAATAACAGTCCTCCTGCATATATATATCCTTAGGAAAACAAACGTTAACTCAGCTTAAGTATAATAAGGCATTTCATAGAAACATTATAAAGTTACTATTGCCACTACTAATAGAAATGCACACTTATTAGTTCAACTCTATTGGTTAGAATTGCACCAAATTTAGCATAGAGCATTTGGGATGACAGATATAAGAAACATAATAGTAATTATATAATTAAATAAAAAAAGCCCTCCCCAGGAAACTATTTTAGCTTGTTTATAAAAAGATACATATTATCAACAACAAGATCTATTCAATGAAATTAGAATTTTATCTCATACACGTTTCTTTGTAAGCTTTAAAATGGACTAACCTGATGTTCTGTAGTTAATACTTTTGGCCAAAGATTCTTCATATTCGTTTTCACTGACAGTGACACCCTCTTTAAAGCCACATATTTTCTGACTGAAATAAAGAAAAATACATATAATACAAACTGTTAAAATACTCAAAAGAATACTATTGACAATATAAACATTCTTTACAAATGCATTGTGATGACTGTATATTTATAGCTAGGTATAAAGTTGGGTCATTTATCATTGATAGACAGATTAACATGTTAAATTAATTGGTTTTAAATGCTGCAGTTTTGTTTGCTTAATGCAAAAATTTAAATTTTTAAACATGCTTTTAAGAGCTTTTTCACTAAATCACATTACACTACCGCTAAAATAATTCAAATTAAAAAAATATTCTCCACATTAGTGTGTAACAACACCTTAACATTGCCTTGATAACACAAGCCAATTCGAATTATGAAAAAGAACACTTTCTCTCATGATGGATATTTTAATATCTTTTGAAATTGAGAACAAAAAAAAAAGATGTCATGTAAAAAACAAATAAATAAATAATAAACAAATTTAATAATTTTTAATATTTGGTGCTTAATTAGATTGGCACATATGGCGGCAATTAAAAGTAAATACACAAAAGTTTGCAAATTTGTACGTACCAGTCACAGAACGAAGATAAAATATTCCAAAAATCACATAATTTGATCAAGTAGTTTTATTTTTTAAAAAAGTATCATTGATGGTAAAATCAAGGTCAGACAATCAACTTTTATTTCAAGTATTTTTTTTGTTTTTGGATAATGTCAGAAAGACAACCAAAATGTACAATTTAAAACCAAACAATAATTTATCAATATAACTCATATTTTTTTTATTTTTTACTTTTTAGAACATAAAATTTTAAAATAATGAAAACATTTTATATAAGTTAAAAACAAAATTTGAAGAATATTAAAATAGCTTTGGCCTTCACTTATTGGTAAGAAAACAGTAAATTTGTTTTTTTCGGAAAAAAAAAAGAATCCACTTGATCAATTTTTGTGATTTTTGGAATATACTATATTCTATTACTACTATATATCCGTGTACAATAGGTACACATTAAAAGTTTTTCTTCATTTTGTTTATCGTTATAGTGCCAATCTGAATAAGCACCAAATATATCTTAAATGTGGTTTCAAAGGCATTTTATCTGTTTATTCAAAATATTAAATTAACATTTGAAATCGAATAGTTTTCTATTATAGCTGCTCAGCCTCTTAAACTAAACTAATTTGCATATTACTTTGCAAAAGAACATTTCAGTAATTCATTATTCATTTTTATTGTTATCCAAGTCAATAATTGTTTTCATTTTATCATCTATATAATAAAACTAAACATGCGTCTCCCGCTAACTTGAATAATCACATATGCAAATTTAATTTTTATAAGGGAAGTCCTAATCTTCAAAATAATGAAAAGGAAAGAGAATAATCATGTTTACAAGCAATTGTGTTTGAGAAAACAAGCAGAGGCTTAATCTTAAAAATAACTAATAATAATTAAAAAAAAAATAAAGACGTTTTACAGCAGTATTAATAGTATTCTTCTATGTAATAGTTTGTCAAAGATTTTTGCCCAGTTAGAAGAGAAAGCACATGCACACACGAGAGAGAGAGAGGTGAGTGATAGAGCGATGAGTTTAGAGAGGGAGAGGGGAGATGGGTTTAGAGAAAGAGAGAGAAATTTTAAAAGAAAGATGTATTACAACTACTATTTTGTTGTCCATGACTCCAAGCAATGCCGGGTAACCATGCTAGTTAAACAGTTTCCTTAACACATACTTTTTTACATGGTTGATAGAAAATTAGCATTTTTAGGTGAAAAGATCTTTCTTCCTCTTTTCAGATCAATTTACACGCCTGCAAATAAAAATCAGTTACATAAAAAAAAGATTAAAGATTACTTACTGTGGATAGTGCAAATTCTTAAAAGACTTTATAACATCAGATGCTTTATAAATTATCATAGAATGGTTTGTGGAATATGGCAGGTGACGCCAAGCTGGCTATAAAAAGAGATGAAAACGTGTTTTAAACTCTTGTATTAATTTGAAGCCAACAAAACAATTTCTCTGATTAAAGGGTCTTAATCTAATATTTATTTTCATTAAATCTTAATAGGCTTGCAGACAGCCAGAAAATGTTAGAGCCCTGACCAATCTGATAAAATGGAGACAATGATATTTTATAAAATCTACCTTAATAACTCTAATATGGTGACATCAAAATAGATTTAGAATACTGCAAATTAACTTTACTTTTTACATTTATATAATTTATTTTTCAAACTTTTGTTCATCCGACATATGGCATATTGTGGTAGGAGTCGTATTTATATGAAAACAATCTGAGTAGTTAGACATGAAGATGTTTATTTATATTAGATTTAAATTTATGCTGTTTATATGGTTGGGGAAACGGAGGGAATTCCAAAGATCCAAGGAAAGAAGCTATTAGGCGGGGGTCGGAGTTAAAAAAAAGGAAGTTCATCACAGCATATACCATGGAAATATTTTTAAAACAAGCACAAGGATACAAAACTGCAATGGGACAAGGTCTGGAGTTTGGTAAACAAATGCAGGACCTATTAAGTTAGAAATTCTTTTTTCCACCATTTTAAAGAAAGAGATGCTAATGGTTAGTGCGCCAGCCTAGATGTGGCAACAATACTTGATGTATGGCTTCATAGAGATACAAGCATGAAGACCCAACATTGACCAGGATTGAATGATGCTCAATGAATGTTTTACACACTCATATTTTTATTATCATCAAGATCTGTGAAATCGCCTGCTTTTCAATCAAATCGATTGATTGCCTGCTCTAGTTGGGGACCTATTGCACTGAACAAGGAGAAAGCTCCACATATTTCCCCCGCAGTAACGTAATCCACAATACATTGTAGTGTACATTGCACTGTAGAGAACCTACTGTTTATTTTATGAAATTATTTTTAAAGTTTAAAAAGTAAAAGTCAAGTATTATGGTTCAATTGTGCAGAAACATTCATTTTGAATGCACCCCTGTCATATTAAAAAACCTACTGTTGATTTTATATGTCAGACACATTGGTTTGTGCAGTGAGAAAACTTCTTAAATGCACTTGTAAAAGTGGTAACTTTGGTCAAAATCGGATTGTTCCATCTGGAATGTTTTTTTTTAATTATCGATAATTATTGGAGGCGTTCTGGTACAAAACCTAAGAACACTCCCAGACAGAAAAGGTTTGTGAAATTTAAAAAAAAAATCAGCCTAACCATTTTGGAATCTATAGGGAACGAACACACAGACACAGTTACTTTTATATAATAGTAGAAATAGGATAATAGCTGCTGAGAGAAATTTTCTAGTCCAATAAAAGGAGTCTACTTTTTTTGTGGTGCAGACTTAGCAGCATCTTCTATGTACTTATTCCACTTTATGTTGCCTAAGAATATCAGGTCAATGAGTTTAAATAGACTGTCAGTTAAGGGTGCTTTCAGCCATGACAATAAGTGTTTGGAAAGGATTCTTATAGTTGTTAAAAGAAAGGAGCTTTGTTTTGAGAGCATTAAATGTTAACATTAATTTTTGGCCCCATTCTACTACAGACTGGAAGTCATTTTCAATGGATTCAGCCATTATTTTTTTGTCATATATTTTCATTTCTAGACTTGCATATATTGTTATCAGAGATAACCACATTATAATTATATATATATATATATATATATACACACATACTAGCAGGGGGGGGGGAGCTGCTGCTTTCCCCAGACATAAAATACACTTAAATATGATATTTTAATTTGCCCAGATTTTGTATAGATTATTATAGAGTTGTGATTTCAAAAGTCAAAAAAAAAAAAAAAAAAAAAAAATATTTAGTTGCCATCAGCTAGAATTGAAACTGAAATTATAGCATTCAAAGCTGGTGACATTACCACTGTACAAAAGTGACACGCATATAAAGTGATTAAAACTTAAAACTAAACTAAGATGAATGTACAAAATGTTTAACGATTTTTTCAATTTTTACTAATTTTTGACCCCTTAAAACCAATTTTAACCGGTTAAAGACCCATAAAAGAACGGCCTGCAAAAAAATTCAATCATTTGAGGCCTGTAGCCTAACTCTGTGACTTCTTTTAGCTTTGGAAGAGATGGAGTTTAAAAATATGGAGACAGACCGAGAACATATAGCCATATATATATATATATATATATATATATAATGGTCGTATAGTTTGGTTTCCTAGATGTAGATCTATTTTTTTTTTTTTTTTTTTTTTGTTTTTTTACACAGTGGTCACCACTTATCAAGGCCCGGAAGCCACTCAGGGATAAGGGTTATTGCAAGTACATTACGTTAGTGTGGAGATTTGATGAAGTGTTTACTTAAGTGGGCAGTTCATTAGGAATTTGTTAACGTTGGACTTGAAGACATCCAAGTTGTAGTCAGGTGGGAAGCAGGCAGACGGAACAGAGTTCCACAGGCGTGCAGTTCTAAGAAAGAAGCTTTGTTCATGGAATCCACGTTTTGATTTAGGCACAGATAAAGAGTGGGGGAAGTTTTTCACAGTGGATTCGGCTAGACGAGTGTTTTTCGTTAAAGATTGGCGAGGGGGGGGCAGAGATTGGAGCTCAGACGAGCACCTGCCATGGAAATAACGATAAAACAAGGAAAGGCTCGCAACGTCTCTTCTGTGGGAGAGAGGTTGCAAGGTAGAGAAAAGGGCATCCCCCACTAAGCCACGAAGTCTATTTTGTACTCTGTCAAGGCAGGATAGACTGTTTTTAGCAGCTCCTGCCCAGATATAGCAGCAGTATTCCATCCTTCCATCAGATCTACTGAAAACCCTGTGTTTATTAAACAGTGCTTGATAGATAACAGTACAAGTATTATAGTACATTTATTATACAAACTTATTGGTTACATATGTGTATACATGTTTGAGTGGAACCTAATTCAGAGAGACTACCTCATCAGACCAAAAAGGAGAAATATTCACGTCAAAGTAATTCATTAAATAATGATATTGTAGGTGACTTAAACCCTGATGATAATAAAAACATGATAGATTTGATGATAATAAAAAAATGACCTAAAGACAATGAATGACCAAAGATACTTATGCCCTTAAATTCTTCCCACTGAGTTTTTTTTTTTTTTCACAAGGAGGTCACCACTTATCAAGGCCGGAAGCCACTCAGGGATAAGGGTTATTGCATGTACAGTACGTTGTACATTAGTGTTGAGATTTCATAAAGTGTCTACTTAAGAGGGCGGTTCATCAGGAATTTGTTTACGTTAGATTTGAAGACATCCAAGTTTTAGTCAGGTGGGAAACAGGCAGACGGAACAGAGTTCCACTGGCGTGCTGTTCTAAGAAAGAAGCTGTGTTCATGGAATCTACATTTTGACTTAGGCACAGATAGAGAGTGGGGAAAATTTTTGACAGTGGCTTCAGCTAGACTGGTGTTTTTCATAAAAGATTGGCGAGGGGGGACCAGAGATTTGAGCTCAGATGAGCACTTGCCATGGAAATAACGGTAAAACAAAGACTTGCAACGCCTCTTCTGTGGGAGAGAGGTTGCAGGAAAGAGAAAAGAGCATCTCCCACTAAGCCATGAAGTCTATTTTGTACTCTGTCAAGGCAGGATAGGCTATTTTTAGCAGCTCCTGCCCAGATATGGCAGCAGTATTCCATCCTTGGACGTACTTGGCTTTTATATAGATAGAGAATTGCATTAGTAGTGAGATATCTTCTGAAGCGGTAGAAGGAACCCATCAGCGACCCTGGCAACAGATTTGATGTTCGTGTTCCATTTCAGATCAGGAGTAAAGGTCAAGCCCAGAAGCTTGTCAAAACATTGAGCTTCTCCTAGGTGAGAGCCATCCATTACAATTGATGCCAGATGGGGATCAGAGCGTTGATGGTGTAAAGATAAGAGCTTGGTTTTAGATGCATTAAAGGTAACCAGCCACATCTTCCCCCACTGAACTACACGCTCGAGATCAGAGGAGAGAGAATCAGAGAGAACTTTGTCATTTACAGCCTTTGATGTATTGCCGTAGATGGTCGTGTTATCAGCATAGATGTCAACGAATGATTTAAGTATGTGTTTAGGGAGATCATTGATGTAGATCAGGAAGAGAGTTGGGCCCAGGATGAACCCCTGAGGGACTCCAGCATTAATACTGCAGCCTGGAATGTACTTCCCTTCCCCCTCTTTCACCCCTATTCCTCTCTTTCCCACATCTCTATTCCTTAGCTCCACCTATCCTTCCTCAAGAACTATACTTTTTCCAGGGTCACACCTGCAATATTGCGACATTTATATACAAAATAATGAATGTTGACTTTGGCTTTAATATTGCTCCTTTTTTCGATCTGATGAGGTAGTCTATCTGAATTGAGGTTCCACTGAAACATGTATGCACATATGTAATCAATAAGTTTGTATAATAAACATTTTTTCTTTCACAAAAGAGTCACAACTTATCAAGGCCCAGAGGCCACTCGAGGATAAGGGTTAATGGGTATACATAAGTAGTGGAAATTTTGTAAATCGGATTACTTAGGGGGATGGTTCATCAAGAATGTTGGACAATCAAATTGTAGTCAGCTGGAAAGCAGGTAAATGGAACAGAGTTCCACAGGCATGCAGTTCTAAGAAAGAAGCTTTGTTCATGGAATCTATATTTAGGTTTAGGCACAGATAAAGAGTGTGGGAAATTGTTCATAGTGGTTTTGGCTAGACGAGTGTTTTTCATGAAAGTTTGACAAGAGGGGACTATAGATTGAAGCTCAGACGAGCACTTGCCGTGAAAATAACGATAAGCAGAGACAAGCTCGCAACATCTCTTCTGTGGGAAAGAGGTTGCAGGGAAGAGAAAAGGGCATCTTTATTTCTAGTTGTAATTATTACTATATATTAATGTATATCTATCTCTATACTTATTACTTGTATATATTAATGTTTTTTTTACTTTTATATAGTTTATAATTACTATTCAATACGATATGGGAACCAGTAATTACAAACAATAGATAATATATACAAGTAAAAAACAAAACAAAAAAAAACATATATATTACATACAAGTAATAAGTATAGAGATAGATATACATTAATAATTAGTAATAAATGGTGATATTTACAACTAGAAATAAAAAGTAGGTTAAAGGCTCCTAAAATTTGTACTAGAATTGTCCACAAGGACCCGTGGCGCAGTGGTTAGAGTACTGGGAAAAATCAATTGTAAAAGTGATATTTTGAAGGTTCAATCCTCAGTGCGACCAAAATATACATTTGCAAATTACTTAGGACCTATATCCAGTCATGGCTGACGGAACACTATCCCCGTGAAGTAAATAAAGGGTTCCGCTCGAAATTCCATCCAAATTCCCGAGTTTGACAAGATACACCTGAAGAAGGTTGGAGGTTATATCGACCGAAATGTTGTGAAAATCACACTCAAGATGAGAACAGTAGTCCGATGAATAATAATACATTATATATAGATTCACCAACTTGTATATTATCATCTTAGATATTTATATGTTGTGTACATTATGTTTTGAATTTCCATAGAATCAAACACATCCTCCACTAATATAGGTTGCATCATTATTTTTTGAAAATAAAACGACCAAACCAAAATATTATGCATATTTGTGAGAAAATTGTGGTGCCATACCCCATCCAACAGCTCCCACATAAACTTGTGGTACAATGGATAAAGACGTTGATTAACAATTACTTCTAAGTGAAAGTCTTTTGGGGTTGAAGATTTCATTCTCACTAATAAAAGAATTACTTAAAACTTTTACCCAACCAATTTGGCATAATAGTAAGAATGTTGGCTAATGAAGTCATACCAAAGACTTTAAAAAACGGTACTTGACGATCCCTTGCTAAATACTCAGCATTATAAAGTGAGGATCAAGGGTGATTGGAATAATTCTGAGAAAGAAATAATGCCCTTCTTTAGCCAATGAAAAGAGCTTTTAGGTTGTCTTCGATTATGGCGCGTTGTTTTTTTTATTTTAATTTTGAAGACTTCTATCCAGTTATGGATGATGGACTGAAAACCATTTAACCTTCTTGGGTTAAATAAAGGGTTCAGTTTGAAATTCTGTATAGACTCCAGAGTTTGATAAGATTTATCTGAAAAAGGTCGGAGGTTACAACAGTCGAAATGTTATGACCAAAGTGAGAAGAGTAGTCCAAATAATAATAAAAAAAGTTTTAGTAAAGAATTAATAAAAGAAAAGATCTGATGGATTTGAAATTGGAATAGTAAATTCCATAGTTCATAGTAATATCCATTAGATTAATCAAGAGAAAATTAATCAATCAATATTAATCAAGAGAAAATGGTTGAAGGCAACCCAAAAGTTTCTTTTTCATAAGCTACTACATAGAGATATAGGAGAGGGTGACAATCTTTGCTCAGGATTGATATTTTTCATTTCATGTATAATACCGAGTGCTTAGCATGACTTGACCGACGATTGAACCCCGATCTCCTGGCACATTAGCAAACACTCTTACAATTATGCCAATGTAACAGAACAAAAATTCACAGAATAGGCGAATAGAGGAAGTGGTGATGGGAGGGGTAAAAGTAATTTACCTCAATCGTGTAGATTTCATTAGGAACAGTGATTGTAGCCAAGAGGTCATTATCTTCCCAGATGGCTTCCACATGTGATGCCGGTTCATCTAAAAATTAATGCAAATGAATACAGTATAACCATACACACTGGAATTATCTAAGTTTTTTGTTAGATTAGCATGAATGAACATTGTATTAAAATTATGACCTACTACTTTATACTCGGTCCTTGAGTCATGTACTATTCAGTAGCTGGGTACGTCATTTTCCATCTTTACTTCACTTCTTCCATTTTATAATTAATATGAAATTTTGTGGGAAAAAATATATATGCTACTTAGTATTTTGTTTTTATGGAATCGCTCCAGACAAAGAATGAAGCCAATTGATATAAGGAGCTAACAAGAATTAAAGACGATTACCACAGACAGGAGACACCTTGAAAGAACCAAAGCTATATGTAGGCAGAAAATGGTTCCACAAGTTTGCAGTTCTTGGAAAGAAGCTATTGGAATAAGCGGTATTAAAATGAGGGATCAAAACAATGAATTGATGGAGACTATATACATACTTTGAGTAGCTAATCCACTGTTTTGTATTTGATAAAAATATTAACCTGTAATATTTGTCTCTGAAATCTAATTGCTATAATCAGCCATGAAAAAAGTATAAAATAGAAATTATTGTTTCAGGATGTTGATGGGTAATTATGTTATGCGTTTGTAATCATTCGACAATTCGATTGTTTACATATAACTAGGTGATAGGATGATTTCTTTTGTCATTTTGTGTTAAAGAAATGTTTTAACATTTCTGAAGCATGTGTGCACATCAGTATTTGTTGATGCTGAATTTTTGAAACATGATTGCATAATATTGATTATGTCATAAACTTTGTATTCTTCTCAGTTTTTATAAATATCCATCTCAGGACAGGTAAAATTAATTTCCTTAAACAAAAATTTTATACCACTTTTATGTTCTCTGACAAAGATTAAAATCAGGATAGAATGATACTAAACCGTATTTCTAGAGTCTTTGTTTCAATTTTGATAAAAAGAAACAAAACAAAAAAAAACATGATTTTAATTTTAGAAAATGTCTCAACTTTAAGACTCAAGTTTAAAGATTTTTTAGAAGAAATTGGAATTTAGAGAATTTGGCTTCATTGGTGAAATTGGATGCAAATCTAAAATGCTTGAATTTTGAAATGAGAGATTGTGTTACTATCATGCCACCTAAGCCTCTTTTTAAAATACTAACGGAATCAAAATTTGGAGAATAGTTAAAATTTGCAATCATTGTTGCTTACAGTATTAGATTAAAACAACACTTTAAATACTTGGTATAATTGTAAATACCATTATGATAATGAAATAAATGCAGCACAGTGTTTTAAAATTCATAATGATCAATTCAGTTTATGAATTAATCCTGTATACAGAAATTATAAACATATACCTAACTTATATACACGATACATACTTGTATGATACAGACACAGCATGATAATTTTGTGCTTTTATTCTTTGCTTACCTCGGAGTGCTCCAGTATAGAAAGAATTTTTGTTGATTGATACAGCTGTTTGCCTGCCATCAGCATCTACAGAAAATGCCCTAAAATCAGATGTTAAGATGCTTGGACTTGATTGGAGATAGAAGCTAAAATCTCTGAAAGAAAAGAAAAACAAAAAAAAAATTTCCTTTATTTTTTTTTTGTTTATAACAAATTGATTAGAAAGAATAAAATTTGATAACACAAACTGTTTTAGATACTGACACGGGAAAACAGAGCATAATGCAGAAGTGACCATTCCCCCCTCCCGCCACTCTGTTTTAAAATTTTATTTTTAATATCTATCGGCCAGACACCTCCACCCCCTCCCCTTTAATTTTATTTTGAATATATATCGGCCAGATACCCCCACACCACCCCATTGCTATCGAGACATGCGACAACCAAATATCCACACGTCTACCCAAAAAAGGAGTTAGGCCCCCCCCCCCACCGAGTGATTCGTCAAAAACACGTGTCAAGGTCATGATGAGAAATCATCCAGACACCCCCACCTCCACCCCAAAAACGAAGCAGCGTGTAGGAAAAAAAAAAAGGAGGAAAAAAATCCCGTTTTGGCAGGAGTAGCGTGCACGGAAAAGAAGCAAGAAGCAGTTAAAAAAGAATGGAGTTGATCACATCGTCGAACGAATGTCGATAATAAAAATGCAACAAACACCAGCCAACATGATTCGCTTGATAAATTGGAAGTTCACTCGACTTAATCCCCATTCCTGGAGCCAAAAAGGGAACATAGAAAAATTATGAAAACACCTTGGCTTAGAGACATCGGGAGGAGATATATCCTCGAGTGGAAAGGACGCGTCAAACAGCAGCAACGTGACTTATGCAGTGAAATGGCAACTCTCTCAAGTAAGCCTTATCCCTGGAGCCGAAAAGGGAATTCATCAGAATTACAAAACTACCTTGGTTCAAGATATGGGAAGGACACAGCTGAATGTCGGTGGTCGAGAAAACAAGCGAGAAAGAAATACGAGGGAAGACAAATGGACAAGCAAACTTCAAAGGATATTGACTCGCGCATTGGCGAAATGGAACTGCCTCACATTATAACATCAGAACATTGAATTTTGTCGGATACCTAATCATCGGTTGAATGCACGCCCTCACAGTTAAGTACTATTCAATACCCTCCCTTATCTCACAAATGTCGACTTGCTGAATTGAACTGTTTTTTTTTTGTTTTTTTTTTATTTTGAAAGATTTCGACTGCCTCACATAACTCAACCATTTTCCACACGGAAAAAAGAAAAGATAAAAAGAAAAGGGAAGGAAAGAAAAGAGCAAACGTTCATTTGAACAGTTTTCTTTAGTGTTGCCCCCCCCCCTTTGGACACTGTCTGCATGTTTTCTTATTTTCTTTTAATATTTTGTCTTGATTATTGAATTTTTAACGCACAGTAAATGACATGCGTATGATATATAAACAACCGTGTTGTTCCATTATTCATTGCCTAGCATTTTGTCAACCATGAATCTTATAAGGATATTCCACAACGGAAGTACTGTCCAGAACCTGGGTAAGTGCTACTGGGTTGTGATAATTTTACAGCTGGCACGTACATTACATTTTTTTTTATTTTATGATACTTTTTGGGGACAAATTCCCTTTTGGGATTTTTCAACCGGGATGTATCGTCACAATACGAATTTCTATCAGAACATTCATTGATAAAGTGCATGTAAATTCTAAGGTACAAAAACCAGGTGGCTTAAAACATCCACTAAATCAGGATAAAAGCTCTAGAAAAGGGAAATTAAGAGAAATATAAGCCCCTCTGTAAAATGAAGGAGGTGCAAATCCTCTATGTATCAGATTCTCCAAAATTCAAAACATTGTTTTCAAGGCGGAAGCTTGTTTTCAGCACAGCAAAGTCTCTCTTACTGGTTGTACTCACCGGATTTGAAAAATAAGACAAAATAAGCTATGAAACTAGCACATCACTGAGAATAGTTCTCACAGCCATATTTTTCAATCAGTATACAGTACAAAATCATGGAAAATAATTGAAAGTAGTGATTCTCTGATGGCCGTCATCCTATGAAGGGCAGCCTTTGACCTTCTCAATGAACACTTAATTGAAATGAGATTATTCATATGATTGTTAATAATTTTGGGTGCCATAGTTTTGTGCTCTTTCTTCACAATTATTACAAGGGTTCTACAACCTCTTTCAGACAGCTCTATTCTTCTTTAAGCATTTTGTTTAGAGAAGATGTTTTTCATTCTTTTTCATCACCTTAAGAGACAATTCCTCTTGATACAGCCACTATCTCAGCCACTTCCATTACAACAACACCTGTGATACAGGCATTAACAATCTGCCTATTTGGAAATCTGATAAATCTGTCATTTTAATTTTTCTTACTAATATGCACTATCTGAAATTAAAAAAAAATTAATTTTAGCCAATTAATCCAGGACAACAATAACCATAAAAAAAAAAAAAAAAATGAAACCAACATTTTTGTAATTTAAAAAAAAAAAAAAAAAATAAAAAATAATTTTAACCAATTAATCCAGGACAACAATAACCATAAAAAAAAAAAAATGAAACCAACATTTTTGTAATTTAAAAAAAAAAAATTTATAATGGTTTTAAAATTAATACAAAAATTCAAAAGTCCAAACAGGCTTGCCATACAATATTCACATTTTATCACGACTATGGAGTTACTTTCATTAGTATCTTATAGTAACATAAATGGGTGGGTTATTTGGTTTTGTTTTACGGCATATCAACCCTTTTCGGGTTATTTAATGCCGAATCCAAAGATTTTGAAGAAAAAATTTTTAATAGAATATATTTGTTTTCAAGTCGGTTTCTATTTAACCAAATAGTTGGAACCCAAACAGGTACTACCACTCCGGGTCAGAGTGGACCTGGGAGCAATGGTAATTAAAGGGTGGCTCCACACTCCCCAAAAGCCCACAAGCTGGGGCCTCACCACTGGATATAGTTTAAGGTCATATCCAGGACCCATAAATGGGTGGGATAATAAGTTGGACTAGACTTTCAAGATTTGGTAAGACAACCAATCTCAGAGAACTGATTTTGTGACATAACACTTAATTAGCTAAGTTTCAATCATGTGGAACATATTGTGCATCTATAAAATTAACACATGCCTGGTAGAGAGAGTGAGTCATGCAAAATCCACTTACATTCCCTCATATGTGCTGTCAGATCAATCTGTCATGTGATCTAGGAATGACTATGCTATGATTATTCTTGCCTTTTCTTCTTATAAGAAGAAGAAAAGGCAAATTAGCAAGAATAGATGGTGAATGGTCAATCTACTCAACCTACCCAAATGATCTTTCCGATATCATTTGCTGGTGGATTCCAAGGTGCCCAATAAGAGCTCCTATTAGAAAAATAAAATTCAAACACAGCCTTTTTGAAAAAACACTCGGGGGGGAAAAAAAAAAAAAAAAAAGAAAAGAAAATTTGCATCCACAGTATCATTTGTATAAGAAGATCGGGGCAAGTGTGGCTGATGTGAATCTTGAACCTGGATCAAGCAGTGAAAGTGGCGTTGGTTTGCCTCATCCCCATCATAGAAAGGACAGTCTTTGTTGGCCATGTAGTTTAAAAATTAAAGAAATGCTTGAATCATAGTTTACTTGTGACAATTAAATTCACAAGCTATGAAAAACAGAAAAACTGGTTATTGCACTACAAAAAAAAAAAAAAAAAAAAAAAAAAAAGGTGAAACCAACAAATTATTTAGATTCTCATTGGTTAAAAAGAATTAACTGAGATAATTTAATGTCTGAAATTTGTACATTTTTGTGAGTCAGTGAAAAGAGAGAACTGAGAGAAAACGTCCAGTGATTTGTGAAACGCATTATTTTTGATGCATAGAACATTTGTTTGTTTCTTACCGACCAAGGCCTTTCAGATTGACAAACTTGAGGTGAGATTGTGGATTGTTGTCAACACTTCGTTTTGTGATTGTATGAATGTCATCGGCTCTTAAAGTTTCAAAATACTTTAATTTCGTTCGGATGTTCCCTGTGAAAAGAAAGAGAAATGTAGTCAAAGTGTACAGTTCATGTCAGATACAAGAAAAGGTTAATAGCAAAATGAGGTACTTGTGCAGAATAGAGACTGTGTTATCGTCGACAGGTAGATCATGTAAACTGCTGAAAGATACTGAAACACATAGCTAATGAAATCCACAATTGGCAAACAGTATCTTTCGTTTAGCAATACACATGGATGATAAAACGCTTTGGATAATCAAGATTTCAAGGGGATTCTGCAAAAACAGTCATATCTTACAAACCAAAGCACTTCCAGCCCTCAAAATACCACCGTTTTGTTCGACAATGAATATACTTTCAAATGAATTAATAAATAATAATGCATATTATATATTTTTAGAGTTTTAAGCAAATAAAGTGATAAAAATCTGAACATCATAAAACAGCATTTTTGATAAGAGTTTGTAAAGACCCACCCACCCACCCACCCACTTGGATTTGTTAATGCTTGTACCACGTTTGTATTATGAAATTTGGAAACTAACCAGAAGAGATGTAACTTAATAGTTTGGGGTGTCCGAAATTACTTTTAGCCCCTCATTTTTTTTTTTTGTGTGTTAATAAAAGAAAACACTACAACATCAGGAGTATTTTTTGAGAAAAAAAATGTCTTCGGACACACACTGTTAAATAAAACCATCTTTTTACTGTTTTTATCCATTAAAAGTATAATTATATGTTGTTTTCTCTTGTGGTAGCTAGCAATTTAAAATCATGATACCTGGAAAAAAATTGTGTTGAATTTGAGTGTAGACTGTCTTGTAGCATTGTAGTATTAGTAATAGCATCATCATTAGCAGTGATATAATGTCTGTAAACAGACTTTTTTTTTTTTTTGTTGATTTTTATTCCCGATCGATTTTTTTTAAAATTGAAAATCTGATCATAAAAATCTTTTTTACATGTTTAGTTAGAGCTATTTCGTTCTCAAGCATATAAATATTTACAAAATTTGACCAGTTGCCAAATTTTAAAAATATTGTGTTTTGCTTTGAACAACCAAAAATGTGAAATACGATTTTTTGGTTCACATGTATGAGCAGTACACCCCTCTCTATATATTTTTAATTTTCGACTTTACAATGTTTTCAGCGGATTATTACCAAATGGAAACTAATCGACCCAATTATCAAAAAATGTAAAATCGATATTTAAATATTTATAGGAAGGATACTTTTCCAAACATCAGTGAAGTTAAGAAATAAAAACGGTAGAAAAAAGACATGAAATGTAATGAGAAATCAAATGCATTCAAAATTTGGTAACAATTTGTCAGCTTTAGCAAAAAGCTTTTTTTATATTTCAATAGGTGGGCAAAAAATACTTGATACTTTTCCAAACGTCATGTTTTCTGTTAGAGTGACATCACTTGTTTTAAATAAATTTTATTCTTGTCTGTTTGTCGTAATTCTTGTAAAGTTCTACAATGGGTGTCAAACGCCCTCTTAACAAAAAATAAATAAAATAAATAAATTCCCTTAATTCTACCTCTAACCCTATGTATGAGTGGCAAGCCTCCTCCTAAAACCTTCTTTATCCCTAACAATAATGCTAAGTTTGAGTCGCAAGCTCTCTACCAAACAAAATAATTCCTCTGTAAGCTACATCTAAGTGTCAAAAAAAAAAATCTTTCCTTAAAGAAAAGTGTACGATTTATCTCCCATAAAAAAAAATTGGTCAACCGTCCTAAAACGTTAGAATGGTCTGGAAATGGTAAATTATTTTACATTAAATTTATGTGAAACCAACCCCCACTCTAAATTATAAAATTATTTTTGTTTTGTTTCTATCAAGTCCTCAGAATGCTCACACATAATTTCCCTTAGCCCTATCATTAACCCAAAGTCAGAGTGGCAATCTCCCCACCCTCTCATGAATACATAATGACCCTCTTATAACTATGTATAATTGCCTTTTAGGAAGAAAAAAAAAAAAAAAAAAAAAAAAAAAAAAAAGAAAATGACCAAGATTTATCTCCCATAAAAAAAAATGGATTAACTGCCCTAAGATGCTGGAATGGCTCAAAATGGGGAATAATTTTACATTAAATTCTAAAATGATTTTTGTTTATCTTTCATTAAAGTTTTTCAAGGTGTTCACATGTAATTGTCCACAAAGAGAAAATCACATATTTTAGAAAGGTGGTTGGCTGTGGGAGGTAACGGAAGGTATTATTCTACAATAATACCAAAGAAATATTGTAATATATTCATTTTTAAACAGTCCTAGATTTAGATTTCAGTTATTTGTACAAAAGATGCATAAAAAATAATCTTTGAGCTCTCTAACTTCTTTTCTTTTAATGGATACATGGCATTTTTAAGGAATTTCATATTTATGTGCATTTACTGCAGATTATTTGGAAACCATGAATTTCTGGAGATTTTCAGTAGCATATCCTGATTCTTTGCACAAAAATACACTTATATGGCAAATTTCATCACTTAATCTTGTGTTTTAACAAAGATATAACATTTTTAGTAAAAAATATTGTAAAAAATGTGACGTAATGCATATGGTCTTAAAGAGGGAAAAATATCCAAATATGCAATGCACAAAAATAGTCATAACTTCTAAATTTAATCGGATTTTATGAATTTAAAAAGATTCATTTTTAGCTTATCAAACTATCTATGCCATGATTGAGATATTTTAAGCCATTTCAATTTTTTCATGTGTTTTGCTAATTAAATATTTTTTATGATATCTTTTATTAGGTGTAAGTACAGAATAGTTAAATACCCCCCTCCCCTGTTAAGAATCGCTTTCTTAATATTATTTCAGCATGGTCTGTAAACTGCACAAGTACTTCTTTTCATTGAAATTGCCATATCATGACTGTTTCCGATTATAATTGTCCCCCCCCTAACTTTTAACTGTTTGTTAGTGTTTTAAACATTAGTCATCATTTTTAATTAAAAAGAAAATTAAAAAAAAAAAAAAAAAAAAGCTTCTTTGGCATCTTATGGTGGTTTATGTAACCTATTCAGAATATGCTGACAATAATGTCGTTCACATTCTGCATAAGTATTCAAAACAATTGTAATCAATTACACAGCTTTCAATTATGCAGAGAAGACAATCGTTATTTGATTAATTAATCAGCTCGGCTACATCATTGTCTTTCACAAATAGTGATAGTCCTTAAATGAAAGACTATAAATATATATATAAATAAAAGCAAAGTAAAATAACCCAATGATGATGGGTAGATACAATTAATTTTCTAACATATAAAGTTATCTTTTCAGATTTAAAAAGTTATACCTAAATAGCATTCAAGCTAACATAACAAACTTTAATTCAGATTAGCAAATTGTTACAAACTAAGGTCCTTTGACTTGTCAATTCATTTTATAAACACTTGAACAAATAATATGAATAGCAGGTCCACGGTTGAATAAAACAAATTTCTATTCCACTATTTGCAGAACTGGTCATCTCTTAGCATGGGTAGACAACTCCACATTTCTCAAACAGGAGTTACTTCCCTTTGCTAATTCAAAATATTTAGTTGTCATCGTAATTTGACATTATAACATACTTTGTTTCAGTTCATAAAAAAAAAAAAGAAAAAAAAAAGGATAACTGGTAATATGGACACATTTTAAAATTATGATTGCAAATTCAGAATCAATAAAGAAAAATATTTAAAAACGATTATATACAAGATAGATACAAGAAATTCTCTGAACAGAAATGTTTTACATGACTTTTATGAAGATTAAAATCAAGATATAATTATCCTAATTTTAATCAAAATCCAATACATGATTTTGATTTTAAAAAATGTTTAATTATAGCATCCTTAAAGAATTCAGGGAATCTTATTGAATTGATATCTAATGACTATGGATCAAATGTAATGCAAATTTGATACATTTGAATTTTCAAATGGGAAGTTGTGCTTGCATTATGACCCCAAAAACCTTTTAAAATACTGTAAACAAACTGAAAATATAATACTGGGAATATTTATTAAATGATGTCTAATACTTAGTGTTAAAATTTCACAAAAATGAAAGGCATCTTCTACCCACTTTGCATAAAACTAGGCACAGCCAAAACAGGAGAGAGTAAGTATTTTTTGACGGAGTCTCTCTTTAAAAATCTACCAAAAATCAAGTAATTATCCAATCAATACGAAATTTTCACCGATTATTAAGTGAAGAATGAACTTCATTAATGGTGTACTGTTTTTTTTCATAATCAATATTAATATATACTTTTTTTGCTTACAAAACCTTTATTTATGAATACAAAATAATCAGCCAAAACTGAACAAAATATATTCTATTGTGGGGAGGGTGAGGATTGTAGATAAAAAAAATAACTGCGCACATATCAGATTTTAAGGTTGAAAATCCGAATTTTGAATGTGTTTTATTTTTCATCTCTTGTGTTTTGAAGTGTGAAATTTACTGAATATTTTAATAATTATTATCTTTCAGATTAGCAAAAAAAAAAAATAAATAAATAAAATCATATATGTTTATTATTTTTGCGAAAAACACTACTTTTAAATTTTTGAAAAATAAATTAATAATTTTCTTTAAGTGAGCCCAATATTGTTAATATACCATTAAATAGGAAATGCTTTGAAGAATCGATACAAAAAAAAAATCGATTAATAACTGCAGATTTTGCTAATAATTTCTTTCAGCAATTTCTCATTAATTCACCTATGGTAACCAAGCGTGATATTAGATGCAGAAGTTGTTTTCAACACGTACAACACCTAGCATTCCCCAAATGCTCATTCATCTGGTACTGGCCAGCCTCATTGTTGCTTAATTTCGAAGGTTATGTAGGCAACAAATATATATATATCTCGCTTATGAAAAAAGAATTAAACCCTTCACTTAACTGTCAAATCAAACATTAAAAATACATGGCTAAATGTAGTTTATTTAGTGCTATCCAGGCCTCTGTAGTTTCTTTTAAACTATTAATTTTTTTTTTTTTAAATTTCGCCATGCAAAATCTATACACTGAGATAAAAGTTGGAATTATTTGAAATTCAATTATACTTATAATATTTTTGCATATTCGTATAGCAAATCATCCTAAAGCCTACTTAGAAAAAAAAAAAAAAAAAATTGGTTTAAAAACCATTTAAAAAATATTTAAATGTTTTATTGATGGAGAAAATAATGGCGGTAAATGGTGTAGTTTGAAAATTTTTAATTTTATTGAAAATAGAAAATTTTTTTATATTATTCTGCTTTTCATATGATAAAGTTCAGGCTTATATCTTTCTGGATAAAAAAGTTACTCAAAAATAATGGATTTTAATAGATTTTAATTCATTTAAAAAAAAAAAAAAAAACAACTACTTGTTTATTTTTCCATTTTTTAGCCGTGCCTACATAAAAGTAAATATAACCCATAATTGAACCCCTTACACATAGTAGCAGTGTTCCAAAATTCATAACTGTCGGTTAATTGGTTTCAAAGTGAATCCTGTACATAGCAATTTCAGTGAGATACTTTAGGAAGACACAGCTTTTTCAGCTGCCATACAGATGTACATCATTGTCTCCATCAAGAAAGTATCAGTTTGTAGTAATGAAAACTTATTTTCTCCCCCTTTTTTCCCTGTGAATATCCAAACATCTGTCCGTGAAACAATACCCACTAATTTGGGTAGAATTATCAAGACTCCTGAATAAAGTAAAAATTTCTCCATGTTCTTTTATTTATGACTAGTAAATAAAATATTGATCAGGACTAAATATTAAAACCTATGAAATCAACTAAAATTAAATGTTTTTTAAAACATGAATCAATATTTATGCTATTCGATTAAGTAGATTTTTTTTTATCTACCTTTTGTTAATAAAGGTATTAATCACACTTATCAAAGGGAGGATCATCTTTATTTTATATATAAGATTATTTACATCTTGTCGATTGTTGGTATTATGGTTTTTATCAGTCGCAATGTAGCAGTAAATAAAGTTAATATGAAGTGCCTTCAATAAGTTTCCAGACTTATTTCGTATTGATAGTACACACATGAAACTCTAGTTCTCTTCAAAGTAATCTCTTCCAGCTGCAATGCAGTCCCAACAACTTCTAAAAGACTCCATAGAAGTCCTCTTCTGCAAGCGTGACCCTCGGCACAACCTCTTCCACCTCCACAATAGTCTCATAACTACAAGCCTCTAAGGTTTTCCTTGAGTTTAGGGAATAACTAAAAGTCACAGAGAGCAACAAGGACTATGAGGAGGGTGAGGAACTGTCTTGATGCTCATGGCAACATATTTCTTTCTGATCTTCTCTACCCTTGGGACAAACTTTGCACAAATCTTCCGCAGTTTTAGTTTCTCGTGAATAATTGTGTACACTTCCTACACTAACATCAAACTGTACCTTTATTGTCTATAGACACACGGCAGTCCTTATTCATGAACTTCTTTATTTGGCCAATCAACTATGATGTTCTGACTTCCTTACTTCTCTCACAACTCTCATCATTCCTCACACTCCTTGCCTTCCTTGAATCTCTTATGCCACTCAAAAACTGATTTTCGATTATTGCAAGCTAGCCCAAAAGCAGTCTGAAGCATTCCATTCCGTGGCATTTTTCCAAGTTTAAAACAGCATTATATTATATTGCATGAATATTCGGAAGTATCCTGTTCAGATTTCATTTTTTAAATTCACCAGCTGACAATCAGACTTTACTAGGGTTTATTCCAATTCCTGCTGTAGCTGTTCATTTGAACCTGAAATCAAAAATCTATGGCAACACTTCAAAGGCCAGCAATGCCCAAGATCTTTCTGATCTTGAGAATGTGATTCAATGGGGAAAAAGGTGGCTGGTAAATTTTAATGCATCAAAAACCAAGCTTCTCTCCTTTCATCATAACCGCTCTGACCCCCATCACACACATGATCCTGATCCAGTGACAGGGTTTAAATAGGTTGACGTTTTGTTTAATAAGCATAAATTAGTGTTGCTTATGAATGTTTCCAATGTTTTTTGCCTTTGGGGCTTAGTTTTTTGCTACCCCATATTGGGTTGTGGCTGTTGAAGTCTCCCAGCAAAAGGTAGGGTTTGGGGAGTTCTATAAGGTTGTTTATTTCTTTTGTATTCATAGTTTCGTTTGGGGGCATGTATATGGAACAGATAGTGATGGTTTTTATGTAATGTAATTTTAGTTGCTATTGCTTATAGCTTTGCTTTTATATTTATTTTGCTATGTTTTTCCTGATGAGTATTGTTGTATCTCCATTAGCTCTGTGCCCTGTATTGTTGATAAAATTGTATGCTTCATAGTGTTTCATTTGCAGTTTGTTTTTTTCTTGTTGAAAGGTTTCTTGTAGACAGATGGCAGCAGGGTTTAACTGTAATATGAGTACCATTAGCTTGTAATTCGCTTTTATACCCCTACAATTCCATTGTATGATTCTGTGTCTAGTGCTTTGTATTTTGGCTGGTGGTTTGGGTTTCGGCTGTCTATTATTGTTATTATTCATCTGTATGTTTTGTTGCTTCTATCAGCTTTCTTTGCTTCTCGGAAGGTTTTGTAGATACTTGTGAAAAATTATCCACTTCCATTTTTTGTATTATTTTAGTTTTTTGGTTTGATACCTCATTTGGTGATATTTCTGGTTTGGATCTAGATTGGGAACGTTGGCGAGTTATTTTTTTTGGTCTCCAGGTTTTTTGGTTTGTTTTTTTGGGGGAGGGGGGCTTTTTGATTTTTTTCTGTCTTGAGTGCCTTTCTTGGCTCTTGATTTTGATTAGTTCGAATTTGTTTTCATCCTCAACCAGCACCATTTTTGTTTTTTGTTTATGATGTTGATTTTCTTTAGGAGTTTTTGTTTTGGTAGGTGAGAACTCCTTGGGTTTAGTAGTAGTATTGGATAAGTTTGGAGTTTCAACCTCATCTCTCTGAGACTGGAGATTCTCCTTCAGGTCCCATTTAGTTAGTTAAGTTTTCCTTTAATGTCTCCACTAGTAACTTTAATTCTTTCATCAATTCAGTCAGGTTGTTTTTACAGTCTCTTGTTTTGAGATCGGGCTATTTGTAGTTTTTGCTATACTTGCATACATTGGCGAGTCTGGTGAAAGAAATAACAAGTCTACTTGCCTCTGGATATGGTAGATTTCTGGTGTGTTTGATTTTTGTTATTAGTTTTTCCTTCTTCCAAACTTCGCATTCCTTTGAATCAGCTGCATGGTTTTGTTTGCAGTTTGCACATTTTGATGGCATTTCGCAGTTGATGTGTTCCCCAATTTCACCAGTTTTTACATGGTGGTGGTCTGGTGCATCTATATTTGTGGTGACTGAATTTATGGCAGTTGTGACATCGTAATGGGTTTGGGATGTAGATTTCTACCTTTTCTATTATATAGCCGACTTTTATTTCTGTGGAAGGTTTGGGGGGTATTGAAGTGTAAGATGTAGGTGTTCGTTGAGATCATTTGGTTATTTTTTTTAATGTTTATTCTTCTGACTTCTTGCTCATTTAAGTTATTTTTAATTTCTTCTGGTGAGCAAAGTGCAAGTTCTGGGCTCTTTATCACACCCTTTGAAGAGTTTAAGGTGATGTGGGGATCGGCTTTTATTTTGAGGTTGTAGATGTAGTTTTGATTTAGGAGTGTATTTGCTGAGAGTTTATTTGGTATTTCTATAAAGAGGGTGTTGTTACTTAGATTTTTTGATTTGTATAGTTTTGGTTATAGATCTGATTTCTTTTTTGATAATGATTGGGGATAATTTTGGTGATTGGAGTACTGCTCTCCATAGATTCCAAAACAATGAATCTTGAAAATATTCTATGATTATCTAATTCTATATCCAAGTCCGACTTGTCTTCACTTTCTGGATGGGGTCTTTTGATTTTTTTGGAAGCCATAAATTATATTTTTTTTTCCTTCATCATCCTTACTCCCCACTCTCCTCGGAGCCCTAAATTGTGAGATGGTTGGGGCGAAACCCATTCGCCCAAACACCTCAGGGATACAAGGATAATATACTCAAACAGTGAGTGTATCTGCTTATGACGGTTTCTTTATTTACTTGGACCCAGCAAATTATAAGGGGTGTTGTTGGTCGCATCAGGTTTCACTATTTGATTGGCCCTTGCCATCGCCTTCTAGTATCAGTATGTTTTTTGTGTTTGATGTATTTCTCTTTTTGAGAGGGTTTACTGTTATTAGGGCTTGGCATGACTAGCTGATTGAGATTGATGGGTTGGGCCTTCCCAACCGCCTGTCTAACCAAAGTAAGGGCCAAAGTGGAGTGTTGTAGACTCACGGCCACTTGGATCCGGGTCATGAGGTACTCAGCCACTAGGATCCTGTTCTAGAGCATTATGGTTCGCCACTCATGGCCAACAGGAGGCCCCATTGAGGGACTTTTATTCTCTGCAGGGGGGCAGTCGGTGTATTCTAATGCCCCAACGATGGGGTTGAGAAGTAGAGAACAAAAAAGAAAGGAAAAGGGAAGGGAGCTGTTTTTGCAGAACATAATTAAGTTTTACAAAATAGAATAGAAAACAAAAAACAAAAAACCGATGTAGGTGCATTTTGTCTCAGAAAGCCAATAGACGGCCTGATCTGGTGTTCATGAATTGGGAAAGAATGTAATAACATCAGTTACTCTGCATAACAATTGGTGAGAACATGTTTTGCAATGAACTATGCAAATAGTTAAACATATCTAATTTTATAAAAGATAGAGATTAGAAAATAAAGGATTGCTAAATTGAACATTTTTCGTTGGATTAAAATGTAGAGATTTTATTTGATTAGAATTATATATATCTGACCTATGGAAATTAGAATTCCAAGCAAGGTCAGGTCGTTCTGCTAGTAATTCATATTTCAATTAACAATTAATAATATATATGATCTTACTGGATTCCGCCTATAAAACTTTTGCCTCAAATAAGGAAATAACTTCTAGGGAAGACCCGTGGTATATCAGGTAATGTAAAGTAAATAATGACCTGTCCCGAGATAGGTTAGATTGGAAGTCAATTTCTAAAAGCCGTCCAATACATGCCAGCAAGTAAAACAAACATTTTGATGATGATGATGATTACTACTATTTTTGGTTGATTTCATGAGAATAAAATTATGAAATTACTGTTCTGCGTTTGCCCAAATTGCAGACAACAGCAACAAAAAAAAAAAAAAGAAAAAAAAAAAAAAGAAAAAAAAAAAAACAATAAAAAATGCAATGTACAGACAAAAAAGAATCAAATCTTTTTATAGGAGTCAACATAAAAGCGTTTATAAATAGCCGAAGGGAATGAATGGATAAAAAGCTGATTGTTCATTTTCAGATTATGGCCATCCAACAAAGTAAGCCGGCTAAAGGGGTGGAGGGAGGGTTGGCAGCAAAGGCAGAGATTAGTCAAATATGATGTCATCATTCCTATTTATAGCCGTTTGGTCATTTAAGGGTGCTTATAGTAAATGTTCTTTAATGCTTCATTTCATTTATTAATAAGATCTTGTGTGTGTATTCTCAGCCATATATAACTAGTTGATAAATACATAATTTTTAAACATTATTTTTCTATTTATTATCGATTGAATATTTATTGACATAAAAATAAAATATGAAAAAAAAAAAATTAATTTTAAAAAAATCAGATTTAAAAGAAATTTTAAACATGACTACCTATTACTAATGAAGATTGAGTATCTGTCTATCTGAAGCTGAACCTATACTATTACTTCTATTAATGCACTATTGTACTGTTTTCATGCTCAAATCAGTTGAATATGATATTCCAGACTAATGTATTAATTTTGGGATGCTCAATTCAGAGAAGGAGGTAGCATAATATCAGTTCTTTGTCACAAGAATATATTCCCAGGCATTACACCCTCATATATGTTCGTTCGTCATGATACAATCCTCTCAAAGATTACCCCCTCCTCGTGTTTGGGGTAAGGAGAAAGGGTAGTGTTGTACATTTCGTTTTGTCATGAAACTATCCTTCCAGACATTACCTTTTCCCTCAGGAGTGGCTAAGTCAAGAAACTGTCACAATCGGTTGTTAGCAAACTTAACACATTATATGTACTAGCAAAAATATGATCAGAGGGGCCATATTTTGGCTAATATTGTTAATTATTTTTCTTAAGCTCTCCATCTGAGCAATGCCGGATAAATAGAGATAGTTTTAGATAAATAAATTGTAAAGCCTGTGATGCCATTTTCTCTTCCCTGTAATTTCTTTCTCACACAAGAGACGTTGTTAGTCTGTCTCAGCTAGATCATTATTTTCATAGAAAGTGTTGGCCTGAGCTTTATTCTAGCCCCCCCCACCAACAAACACTCATTTAGCTACACCTACTATCACGAATTCCCCCACTGTTTAAATCTAAACGTGGATTCTATAAACAAAGCTTCTTTTTTTTAGAACTGCTCACCTATGAACTCTGTTCTGCTGACCTGCTTTCCAACTGACTACAATATTGCCATCTTCAAGTCAAATGTAAACAAGTTCTTGCTGAGCCGTCCTCTTAAATAATCAAATTATACCACATTCCAACTACTAACGATTACTACGCTGTTGGCTCGATAACTACCGTACACTCATTAACCCTTATGATCGAGTGGCCTTTGGGCCTTGATAAATGGTGACTCCTAAAAAAAAAGCAGCATATTTCATACAGTCTCCAAAGTCGGGGATCACACTTTCAGAAATAAACTCCCTAACTCAGAGGTGGAGACTTAAAATCAGAGTAAAGTTTTAGAAAAAAAAAAAAAAGCAAATTTAGAATTGGATCTTTTTTTAGTTTACTATTTCACATTTGAAATTTGAAGCAAAATTTTGTATTGTTTGGTTATAGTCGAACTACTGTTTTGATCCTAGATATTATTGACATTTTGGCTGAAATAACCTCCGACCTTCTTCAGGTGCATCTTGTTGAACTTGAGAATCTGTACAAAATTTCGTAATAGCGCATCTTTTGAATCAGACGTAACTCAGCGTTTGCTCCGCTTTACCCGGAACATGTCAACAGCTTAGCTGCTGTCTGACATAACATGGTGATCAGTTAATCACAACGCAGCGCACTTAGTTTCAATTCGACATGTGTGCACACAAATGCTACTACTCCCAAGAAGCAGACGAGAAATTGGATAAATATTGGAAGAGGAAAAAAAAAAAAAAGCCACCATTTTTTTTTACATGCAAGTCAGTCTGGAAGAGAAGAGCAAAACATGAATTTGATCATCTTGAGTCAACAACAGCTACAGACACCAGATGTTGTAATTGACTTTTGTCAACAACAGCTACAAACACCAGATGTTGTAATTGACTTTTGTCAACAACAGCTACAGACACCAGATGTTGTAATTGACTTTTGTCAGCAGCGAAAACTACTGGAAAAACAATATAATGTTCAACATGTGATCATAAGTGCATCCTAGCCAAAAGAGGAAACATTACCGAGGCTATGGCTGGAGATGTGCAAATGTGAAAGTGTCGATGGTGGATAAGAATCTGGACTGGGACCTTAGCTAAATCTGTCAAAATGCTGTCAATATGTATGTATATATAAATAAATGCTACTTTTCTGTTAAGAGTACATTCTCCTTTAAAAAAATAATAGAGGTAAATAAGGTAGTGATAGCAAATGATATATTTAGTTTTGATTCCCTGATAGCTTCCAAATTCCAAAGCAGCTTTCCTCAAAACAAAAACTTGTAATCAAAACAATGCAAATAACATTTTCTCTATGTTAATATACATATATGTATTATATAAAGTAAATTCAATTTTTTTCAATCACAATAGGAATATAACTGAACACTTCCCATACAAATCTTTTCAACTCATTAAAATTCATGTTTCACAAAACTATGCGTGATGGTCTTCACCGTTTATAATTATATTGTTTCTGGCTAAACTGCTTTTCGAACTCATAGTCTCACAAAGAAAGTAGCAAAGAATTTCACTCTCCTACAATTGTCCTCCCACAACACTCATCCGGTTATTTTCTGAACAGGTATAATTATTAAATCAGTGTTTATTATTTCATTTTTTTTAACTCATACTATTTCCTATATACGACACTAGACTTTTAAAACAACCAAGAAACGCTCCCTCAATTATACTTGACTTGCTGAACATGATTGCAGAATGAGTGAATATCAGAATGGTTGTATTTCAGCAGTGCAATCTGGCTATTGCTAATACTTTTAATCATTCTTCAGAATGCTAGAATAAATTACAAAACACTTTATATCAGTTGTCAAAATGGCCTGTATTCTACCAGAGTGATTGTTGAAAATATGCTTACTGTCTGAAAAGA
The DNA here is from genome assembly GCF_053919585.1 of Euprymna scolopes. NCBI lineage: Eukaryota > Metazoa > Mollusca > Cephalopoda > Sepiida > Sepiolidae > Euprymna > Euprymna scolopes. The sequence goes on from NC_136494.1 coordinate 58,985,811, forward strand.
CGACATTCTAACAGACATTAATGAAATGCTAACTTTAGAAATGACAAAAAGTTGTGGAATATTTAATTTTTTTTTGGAAATGTTTTATAATTTATAACAATCTATTGATTTTCAAAATGGCACAAAATGTAAAAGAACAACAAAAAATATTTAGTTCCATCATTAAAAACAAAAACTTTTGCAAATAAATTCTTCTATAGTATTTCAGGTTCTGAAGCGGAACAGATTACACGTCACATTCTTTTGAAATCATTTAAATAGAAATTCTTTCATTTGACGGCTTTTTCCAGCTCATGAGCTTCTCATCTGCAATTCAACTTGTTACAGCAATAGAAATAGTTTACAATAACCAAACAATAAGCAGCAAGCGATTTCACCGTTTCATAATAGAGACGATAATATTTGCTTTCATGCTCTCTTTTTAAGTTATCTGCTTTCAGATTTTGGTATTTTTATAGAATCACTTCAGCTACCGAGTTTAGGGGTAAGCTTTTGGGAAAACTGCCCCTTCCCCCCAACATCCTATAACATAACAACCAAACTATTTGCAATAGTTTTCAATGCTAAAATCCTTCTCAAAATACTCAAAACAGCCATACCCCCCGAATTACGATTGAAAATAGGAATGATAAAAAAAACAAACATTTTAATTCAATGCGCGAGCCTTTACTAGTCTCACAGAAAAACACGCGTTCACATTTCAAGCTATATTACTTGTCATATACATACGCGCACACAAATATACGCACCCACATCCACACACGTACATATATTCACGTTCGCGTACATACACACACGCTAACATACACACATATACTCACATACACGCACACATGGACAACGTCACTTCCTCTTTCAAAGAAAATCCACACATGCGCAAAAGATCACCGGAAACACCTATAAAAGAAAGAGCAATAAGCGGCTTCTTCCTTTTCCAACCTGCCTTCCAAGGTGGTTGGTCGGCGCACCAGCCACTGCAGTTTCGGCATGCGCGTACCTCACACCACTTGGTACTATGTGGGACAAAAAGCTATCAGACCGTACATACACTTTATACGCTTTCTATCTCCATAACCTGGATTGACATTCTCACTCTATCTCCCCTTCGTTTTGGTCCATCAAAACAGACATGTGCGCGATGCTCTACTGAGTTTTACCCTCTCTTTCTACAGGCCGGCTTGCCACTTTGCGTTTCTCTATTGCATTCCCCTTTCCTTCCACGCACGTAGTCGTCAATGGCTGAATGAACATGTGTACACCCAAGACTTTCATTTCTCAACAGAAAATAAACGATATGTTTATTTTATTCCAACATTTGAGTTCTTTGTTTCCTTCATTCAATTCGTTTCATTATTTTTTCTTGTAGCGAGTTAGGGTATTTATATATCCTAGTCTTCTACATCAAACATGGACGCAACAAATAAAGTGTGTTTAATAAAAACATAAGCTCTAAGTGACAGTCTATTAGAAATTGAAAGTTCAATCTTAGGCAATATTAAGAATAGACTAAAAATTACTTAAGACTTGTACGCAGTCATGACAGATGAAAGAAGAACAAGTTATCCGCATAAATTAAATAACGGGTTTTCGTTCAAAATTGCGTACAGATTCTCAAGTTCCTTGTAACGACACACCTGAAACAAGGTCAGGTTACATCATTGGAAATGTGAGAATAACAACCAAAATAAGAATAGTAGTCTAAATAATCCAAATATGTTATGTTTGAAATATTAATTTGTGCATGTACGTTATGGCATATTTATTAATTTATTTTTTACATGTCATCACTTATCAAGGTTGAGAGGCCACTCAAGGATAAGGGTTATTGAATGAATGCCATGATAGTCGATAATAGTGAAAATTGGGTAGAAATTGATTGATATGGAGGAAGACTCAAGAATTTGCTTACGTTGGACTTAAAAAACAACAATAGTGTGATCACCTGAGTCGTAGCCATGTGGTACTGTGTTCTACAGACGGTCAGTTCAAGGAAAAAAAATTTGCTCATGGAATTTTCGTTTAGTTTTAGGTACAGATAGAGAGTAAGGCAAATTGTTGACAGTGGTTGGCTTATTTTTGAGGGTTTAAAGTAGTTTTAAATGCTTTTTTTTTTAATCTCAAATATTCGTCTTTTTACAAATAATTTTGTGAATAAGATGGCGGCCTACAGTCTTCTTCATGGGAAAGAAATCTGCCGACATTGTTTGCAAAATCGCCCATAAAAGGCGAATATTTGAGATTAAAAAATAGCATTAAAAACTACTTTAAAATGCAAACAAATGAGCCACAGGTAGGTATAAAAGTAACTTTTATTGATATTTGTTTCTTGTATATTTGAATTTTTTACCCATTTTTTTTTTTTTTTCATTTGTTGACTTCTCTGCTAAATCCCCTGTTAAGATAATGTTTTAATTTCTTAAATTACAAGCCGAGCAACAAAAATTGTGACTGAACAAAGGCATCTGTCATGCAAGCAGAGACTGGTAAGGCTGAATTTAATTATTTAAAAAAAAAAAAAAAAAAAAAAAAAAAATCCTCACTAAATATGAATTTCAGAGTGTGATAATTTTATGTTAACTCGAATCCCTATAAAATTGAGAAAATCCCTATTTAATTGCCTCCTCACAAGAACAGATTTAGAGACAAGGTCGTTTTTAAAGTGAAATATATCCCCCCTTAAATGGGGCCCAATGCCTTGAAACAAAATAAAAATTACCTTATTCTAGAAAGATTTCCCCTTCACTGAGGACAGAAAAGATAAAGTGTAATATGAGTACACATACTACACTTTGTTTCTTGTCAAAAGTTAAAAACAAAAAGCAAAACTATAATCTTAAAAATTAGAGTTGTGTTTTCTGTGATAGGAGCCTTGTTTAAATTTTAAAATCAAATATGTATAAAATGTTTAAAAGCCAAATTACAACACAATATTAAGAAAATAGACAAATATTGCATTGTATTTGGCTTTTAAACAAATTTTATTTTATAATCTTAAAATTTGTTTTTTTAACCTGAAGATCTGTTGGGTTATTATACAGAAAAACAAAAAAACAAAAAAAAAACTATTGAGCATGAAATCTATTTTATACCCAGAGTTGAAACCCAGCAACCACATTTATAGAGATAACCTGAAGGTGCAAATAAACAAGAAAAGATTTTTTTAAACCGCCTAGTATTAGTACTTCTATAGGAGATGAACAAATGTGATCTGAAGGTTTCCTATTTATGCAACATGCACAAGGCAAACAGTTACTTAATACTAAGATTAGAAATAGGCATAGTAGTTTCATGACAAGTTGTGAAAGTTAATATTGCCACAGACAATGACAACTTATTGGCAGTCAAATCAACTAATGTCAAAAACAGTTGTTATGATGGATAATTAAGCAATTCAACTAACCATCTTCATGTTTTTTTCATAACTGTTAATTTGATGTGATTCATAAGTTGTTAACATGGCTACCTTTCCTGTCTCAAGCTAGGAGTTGCATTGATTCCAGAGTTTTTTACCTGACACTTTCATTGACTCTTGTTTTTGTGACTTTCACTTTTTTCTTTTTATTTGTTACCAAAACTTGTGGTACAATAAACGCATTTGTCTTCCTCAAAAGTACCAAGACTACTGTCAAAATCCTCCATTTCTATAATAAAGAACAACGTGTATTTATATATATGTCTACTCTGAAAAAGTGTATAAAAAAATGACAGACGATAACATTTCACATATATAGAAGAATTAAGAAAGCAAATAGCAAATCAGACAACCTCCACCCAAATCTAGTTCCATAATCAGTTGTTTCCTTTCCTTTTTTCTTTTTCTGTTTTTCCATACCAATTTATAGGATAATAAAATAATTTTTTCCCCCCTGTCAATTTTGACAAAGGGAGTTTACTTGTATAATCTTACTATTATTGCAGATGAGCTACAGACAAAAAATAAGCAAATCCACCAATCTTTGACTTTTTAATATAAAATGCAAAATTACTTTCTACATTGATTTCAGGTGGGTGGGTAAGTTTGAAGTGTTTGTCTGACTTGCTATTTGTTTCTTGCTTTCCTTCACTTGCAATTGTTTTGAGAGAAGGGTGATTAAAAGAAAAAAAAAAAGTGTTTTACTCAATAACATTTTTGCGAAAGGATGAAAATAGATATAAATAGACACTGTATTATTTTGATTCATTGGACTACTATTTTATCTTGAGTATTATTTTCACAGCATTTCAGTCGCTGCAACTTCCAACCTTCTTCAGGTATATGTTGTCGGACTCAGGAATTAGAACAGAATTTCGAAAAATTCACGAGTTCAACAAGATACACCTGAAGAAGATCAGAGGTTACATTGACTGAAACGTTATGAAAATACTGAAGATGAGAACAATAGTCCGATGAATCCAAATAATACGAATAATCAAACCTTAACTAAAAAAATTAAGAAACGTCAAATACACATTGGTCTATATTATAGAGTGGAGGATATATATATATATATATATATATATATATATATGGTATAACGATTGCTAGGACATGTAAAAAAGTTTTATTCATTCTGTATGACTTTTAGGTACAAAAAAAAAAAAAAAAAAAAAAAAAAAAAATGGTGTGTTCACATTGGAGATAACATTCAGACTATTATTGCTGCAGTGTGGAACATTGTTGTCTAACACCGACATACGTGAAAAGAGAAATTTTATATTCACATGTGCTAAATACATTGCTATTGATGCCTTACATAACAAGTTTTTTTTAATTATTACACGTACAATCGAATGTAACAATTTTATGAGTGCGACATAAATGTTAATCCAATTTGTCAGAGTTCGTCTGGTGTGACTGGAATTGTTATGATAGAATATGATCTCATTTTGACATTTTTTTTAGCTCCATTATCCGATGTGCACCGTCCGTCAGAAGTGATATGGAAAAAAATTATGCTTCGCTAGTGTTCTTACTAACATTCATATAAAACTAGCCTGGGTGCCCAGCGTTGCCCGGGTGTTTGGAGGTGTGTTGAGAAAAAAAAAAAAAAGTGGTAGTAGGCAGGCTGGAACCTGTACCGTGAAGGAGGGGGAGAAAAAAAACGTGACGTCTTTGCTGTTGTGTCCATCGCCAAACCGGAAGTGGCGAAGGTTTAAATTAAGGCTAGTCAATCAAAAAGAGGAGATGACTTGAAAATATCAGCGAAAAAATGAGACCCCTCCTAGTAGAAAAGTGCTCAGTTGAAGGTGAAGGAATTAATGTTTTTAGCCAAATTTTTTTATATTTGTTGTCTGAAGGATTGAGCTTCAAAACGATACCAATCTCATGAAAATCTGTCACCTCTGTCGAAAGCTTTAGGCAAGTATACATACAGACAGGTGACATTTATATTATAGATAATGTTTCAATCAATGAAGCTAAAAGAAAAAAGAAAACGTCTTAATCTGGAAAGTTTAAAAAATACTTTATATGAATATTAAATACAAATATTAGCAAAGCACTATTTTTTCCATAATTTTTGATGGATGATTGACCTTAGTATATACGCATGTGGAAGTGCGATAATCTCCAAAACCAAGGTTTACTTTGTTGACTGGGTTCAAGACCCATGATCAGCAGTGATTATCACTTCCTGCACTGATGATTGTGTGAACATAAAACACGAGTAGCTGTAGGTATAAAAAAGGATTAATATTTATTGAAAAAGTATTATAAACCTTTTTAAGATTAGTTGAGCCCTATTTAGTAAATTGAGAATAAAAACAGTTGATTTGCTACAAGCATCATTCCAAATTTCCTGTTTGTTTGAATACTCTTATCACTGTTTATGACAAGCGCATTTACATGGTTTCATAACTTAATTCACTCCATTTAAATATTAATTCTTGATAACTAAGTGGCAGAACCTGCAAAGCCAAAGTTGGCTTTGTTGACTGGGTTCGAATCCCACAACCAGCAGCGATTATCACTTCCTGCACTGATGATTGCATATGCATGAAACACTAGTGTCTGTAGGTATAAAACAGTTAAGATTTATTGATAAAAAAGTAGATATATTTCTTCTTTATTCCAACCATTTATGTAAGGTTGTCTAATATTTATCTGCCTTATGATTTGCATGATGGAAGCATCAGCTATATGCACAGTGAAACACATGTAAGATCCTGATGGAAAATATAAATATAAAAATACACCTATAGTAAAAAAAAAATAAAAATAAATAAAAAATATAAATATAAAAATACGCCTATAGTAAAAAAAAATAAAAATAAATAAAAAATATAAATATAAAAATACGCCTATAGTAAAAAAAAAAAAATAAATAAAAAATATAAATATAAAAATACGCCTATAGTAAAAAAAAAAATAAAAATAAATAAAAAATATAAATATAAAAATACGCCTATAGTAAAAAAAAAATAAAAATAAATAAAAAATATAAATATAAAAATACGCCTATAGTAAAAAAAAAAAATAAATAAAAAATATAAATATAAAAATACGCCTATAGTAAAAAAAAAAAAAAAATAAATAAAAAATATAAATATAAAAATACGCCTATAGTAAAAAAAAAAATAAATAAATAAATAAATAAATAATAAATATAAAAAAATATAATAAATATAAAAAAAATAAAAATCATGACTGTGAACTGATTTTGTGGTAACAGGAATGTAATTTTACTGTGTGTTTAGCATTTATTCCCATGGGCTTAATACACGAGTACAGCTTAGAACAATTAGCCTGATAATTTCTCCTGAGAATCAAACAAACGTTTCTGTGTAACTTACTTACCATAAATATATTTTTATACTAATAAATACATATATAAATAATTAGTAGTGGAATAAGCAATTGGAATTGGAATCAGAAAAATTATAGCCTAATTTCTGATTCCAAACCTATTCTTTTCTTTTTTGGGACATTAAAAAAATAAAACAAACACAAATTGTTTTTTTTTTATTAGAAATTGTTCATTTACAACATAAGACTGAGAAGGGCCACAGAATGAGTTATAAATCTCATTTACAGATTTAACATTGATTCACAGAGTTTAATTTATTTTATTTATTGGTCATTTATCAAGAGATAACTTGCTTATTCCTTTTGTAAAGTTTTCACACTTATTCGCTAAATGTCTAGATACTCCCACCCAAAGGAGATCACTTGATTATCAAAAGGTTAAATGCTGTGGACAGAGTTTTTACATTTCGTTGGCTCCAGCTGTATATTGACAGTGTTTGTCATTGGCTTCTTCTGAAATAAAGTTTTATGATGCTCATCATTGGACTCAAGTGAAAAATATAGATGAAAAACTCCAATGAGTTTATCAAAATCTTGAAGGATACATAAAGAGATTTGTCCATGGAAAACTTGTTCATTTTTGCTATGTAGGAAAACTGGTCCCTTATTTAATAAATATCGATTAAAAACACATTTTATGACCGTTTTTTGAAGAAGATATCGTTTTTATAAGAGACTACACACCATAATATTTTTTAAATATTTTTATCTTTGTACTGTTCTTTTAAAAAAGATAAAATCGATTTACTAAGCGTTCGTTTTCTACCCAAGTTTTTAGTAGTTTAACCTGTTTAAAGCGGTTATTCAGTTCAAACAAAGACTTCAGACAGCATATTTTAAAAAAAAATATTTATACTTATTTAATGTTGTTTTAAAAAGAGTAAAATCGATTTTTCTACCTAAGTTGGCTAAGTTGTTTATGGTTTAACTTATTTTAAAGCGTTTATTCAGTAAAAAAAAGAAGAACAAGTAGCGTCGAGTGTTACGCGAGAACAAGAAATAATGTTCGACATGAGGGATCACATCTTAGGAGTCTTGATAATCGCTCAAAAATAGAAAATTTTAAAAAAATACCGAGGAAGATTTAGTTTAATTTTCGATAAGTTAAACTATTTAAATTTAATATGGTCAGTGAGTAAAACTGTTTCATATGAATGTAAATTTATACATTATTATTATCGTCATCTATATATTAATACGGCAGCATGCGTGTTATTTTCTGTGTCATACTTATATCAGAGCCGTTTAATTGTTATGTACTTCTATTTCTTGTCAAAAATAATTTTACCAAGAATTTTTCATAAGTTTTGGTTTCTGTTTCTACACTAGAGTCATTTAATTTTTTTATAAATAATTTTACGAAGAATTCTTCATAATTTTGGTTTCAGTTTCGATTATAGCTGATTGCACTAAGTTATCTTTTTTTTATAAATAATTTTACTAAGAGTTTCTCATAAATTTTGGTTTCAGTTATAGCTAATGGCATTCCAATAATCTATTTTTTACAAATAATTTTATCAAGAATTCTTCACAAGTCTTGGTTTCGGTTTCCATTATAGCTGAAGTAACTAAAGTTTATATATATATATATATATATATATATATATATATATATATATATGTGTGTGTGTGCGCGTATGTGAGCCCTTTTTAGAATTTGAGATTCGGTTTTGATTCAAGCTAACGAACCCATGTCATATAGATATGTTGGTTTATTTTTTAAATCGCAACTTTATAATATATAAAAATCGATAGAACATTAATTCTATAATAATATATACAAAATCTGCAAGAATTAAAATGTCATATTTAAGCGTATTTTACGACCATTTGCAAACTTTTGCAGTTTTAGCAAAATGGGTACAATAATATCAGAGCATCTCCAGTTATGCTGAACATCTACAGAATGCCAACATCAATATATTACATATGAATCAGTCTCCTGTGGAATTTCTACGGGTCCCGCTATTTATTATTATTATTATCATTTGCATCTCGTTTTTGTTTTTAGTTTACAGCAAAGCAAATCAATTTAATAACCCACCAATTTTTCATAATTAAAATAAAATTTTAACATCATTAATAGAGAGAAACAAAGCCCATGACCTCCGATGTTAAAAATGGTTATCTAAGTAGTAACATTATTTAGAATTTCATTTGTAACAATCGGAGGGGCGTTGTTTTCTCATTTTGACTAGCAATCGTTGACTATTTTCAACTGTTTATGAAAACTTTTAAGTAGCATATTGTACACTAACGACGAACAGATACAATCTGGCTTGGTTTTAAAATCAAAATAAATCTTTTGTTGTCTTACAATTTTCAATCAATTACATTTGAGAAAAAAATATACCCTGAAATTACTCAGAAATTTGACATCTAAAAAAATAAATAAATATATATATAAAATAACTAATTAAATATTCATTAATTTTAAAAGAATCAGAATCGGGAATCATATCGGAATCAAAAATTTTAAATGAAATCGGTAATTGTATCGAAATCTGGAAAAATTTTGGAATCGTCCCATCACTAATATATATATTTATATACACACAAGAGCAAGAAATTTGAATCTGCGTCTTAAAAAAAATGATTTCGATTGTTAACAAATCTCAAAGATTTTCGCCAAAGCAAAAGATATGAAAAAACAAACAAAACAACAAAAAAAAAACAATGTATAGATCGGTATAGAAGAGAAAAAAAAAAAAAAAATGAAGAAAAAAAAATATTTCATGGAAACCAAGTGAAAGCGAGAGACGAATTCTGACAGCTGGCAATTCAGAATCTTTACTCATTGTTCTAAGGGCGATAACTATTTCATGAAGAATTGTAAGAAAAATATGATTTTTTTTTTTACAACAATTTAAACAAAGTTTTATAAAATTAATAAAAAAAAATGTAAAATGCAATGATATAGTCATGTTTCATAAAGACATTCGAGTAAATGTAAGAAACAATTTTTTTTTCAGCTACTTTAGTGAAATAGAATTACCTCCCTTAGAACAAGGAGTTAAGATTCTGAATTACCTATATATATAAAATAAAAAATTAAGCTAGCAAAAGAAATATCTGATGCAAAGCAAACTTATCAAGATAGGAAAAGTTCAAAACTGTCGTATATATAAAATAAAATGACATTTTCACTCTTTAACTTTCAAACCTATATGAAATCAAAGGCCATTGCTATGCAAATATTTTGCACTTAAAATTCAAAGTTGATATTACAGTGTCTTCTTGAGCTAACTTACGCATACTTTGTCTCCATTCTAAAAAAAATATATATACAATGGACTTTCCATGCCTAACTCTCGGCTACATAATCCCATGGAGGCAGTAGCAAATATTTTAACCTTCTTTAGATTTACTCCTCCCACAAACCCCCAAACCACCGTGTCTTTTTATCACAGTCTTACTTAGTCCTATGACATCAGGAAGCAATCACATATATGGAAGCTGAGACTAGCAACATTATATGTTTTCTTTCACCTAATGATTTAACAAAAAACATATTGTAATGCTATTACTAGTACCGTATAATGTTACCTTTAATTGTAATATCAATTAAAAAAAAAAAGCATGGAACATTTTCATCAATACAGCAGTAACAACCTAAAAACAATCGTGCCTGACAGTGATCACAACTGCCATGAAGGGACACTAAACACCTTAAAATAGCAATGACCACCATAGATGATAGTGCCCGCCATTAGATGACAGGGCCCTACATTTGAAGACAAGCGCTTTGCCCACCAGTGTTCGCTCCTATCAAGAAGTGATAGTAATACAATCGATTTTATTTCAGAACAGTTCAATGGGGAACGGCACTGGTCATGATTGATAATTGCAGAAGAAGCCAGCACCAGCCAATAAACGAAAATAACTGTTTCAATTTCATTTTGAAGCAGTTCAGTGGTGGCCACAGCAGGAACTGACACTGACAGTTGTAAAACCACCCAGAATCTCCCAGTAAAAGCATCAATACAGCACAAATTACCAATGATCAGTGACAGCCAGTGAATGCCAGTGCTTGAGAGAATTTCAGTTTGGAGCATTCCAATGGAGGCGGACACTAATCATGGCCGCCAGTTAGTCCCAGTTGCAAAGGCAACCAATGCCTGGCAGTAAATGCCTAAAACCAGCACTAATAGCCAGTAACCAATATTGATAACAATCACTGCCAATGGCTCCTGCTAGCTGCCAATGCCAGACAGTGGAAGCAAGATGATTTCATTTGGGTCACAGCCACCAGTGCTCGCTATTTTCCAGAGCCAGCAATGGCCCTCAATAACAACCGTAGTTTTATTTGTTTTCAGGGAGAAGGGAATCCTTTATTGATTCTATTCTGGCTTTGTGTCGTACCTCCACTGGGCAACACCGGTACACGGATCCTGCTAATATATATATATATAACAAAATTCTGTGTACTACATGCACTTTTAATATAAAGATATTTATTTACAACACACTCACAATGTTTATCTTGTAGTCAAAGAATGATAGCATGAAGTTTTTATTGGAATCAGTGAAGCATGCGGACCATGGAGAATGTTCAGCATTTGAGTCTACATAAACGGAAATTAAGTAATTGTGAATGTGGCACAACTATTCTCGTCTTGGTTGCTATTTTTACGTTTTGGCCGATTTAACTTTCTATAAAAGCAATAGGAAAAAATTTATTTTTGTTTTTGTATTGTCACCCAAACACAGAAGCCGAGTTGAGGAAAATCAACTTGTGTAGATTAGTGATGTTTTAAACCAACGCATTTCAGGTGAAAATATTTTTCTGTATTTATGTGTCATGTCAAAATAAACTAAAAAAAAAAACAAAAACAAATAAAGAAAACGATCTTAAATCTACTAGAGAAGTAATTACAAGTAATAATATAGAATTGATCAAATTATCATGTTGTGTCAGTATGACAAACTGACTTATTACCCTGGACTTGATTTGATTTAAATTAGGGGTCTGCCATTTTTAAACACAAAATGTTAAAATGTAATTGTGAATGAGTTTTAAGCAAAATTACATTTAGCACATCTATTTTTCGTAATTTTTGGAATTGATACAAATTTCAACATGATACGCAAGTATGTAATATTGTTTTTACTTGAAATGCGTTGGTTTAAATTAGGAATGACACTATTTTCGATACCCATAACAAAAAAAAAAAAAAAAAAAAAAAATAGTAAAATGAAATTAATTCATCATAATTTTTCTTCTGTATTAGAGAGGAAGGATCAGGGTTTAAATCGCATATAAACATCATTTCACACTGAATAAAACGGACGAAATTTGATTAGAACATCACAACATAACCGAAACAAAAACATGAGAAATTAACATGACGTCACAAATATACAAAGAACAGGTCTTATAAATATAGGGCGGGGGGGGGGGGACTTAATACAAATATGCATTATATCTTTTAAAAGTTTTTGTTCAATTATTATTCAAGTTAAATATAACAGTAAAAGTCTTATCTTTGGCTTGAAATATTATGAAAAAGACATATATAGATAGGATACCCAGAAAAATCACATTTTAAGCAGACAGCACCTAAAACAATTAACTTCCCGTTCGATATGGAACCTGCTAACTGACAGAAATGTAATTTTCAATATCGTAATTTGTAATCCGAAAAAAAAAAAAAATATTTAAATTATTTTGATTAAATTCCTCTTTAATTCTGAAAACTAAGCTGTTTTTAAATCTCAACTAAATTAACTTATAGGAAACATATTTTCCATACAAAATTTTTGTATGGACTAAAAGTCACATTTTTATTTAATATTAACAGATTGTAAAACATGCCGTTCAGAAAGAAATTTAATTAGTTACTTGGTTTAGAAATTATATTTTTGTTTTGATTTTATCAAAACAAAAATATAATTAATAATAACGCTACGATTTTTATCAGTGAACTGCAAACAGATTACTGAGGCAATGGTGATGATAGTTGGGGTTTGACATAGAAATGACCTACACGAAATATTTTTTTCAAAATCGTTATCTTTGCCTGAGGAAATCACTTTAAAATTTGAAAAATTGAAGTTATTAAAAGGTTTTCAGTGAATTGTCAAGAATGTCCCGTCATCAAAACAATCCGTACTGTTAAGAAAATGGAATCATTATTTAAACATTTTTAAATAAAATGATTGAGGATAATGAATTAATAAAATAAATATTAACTGTAAAGGCAAAATTATGTTTTTAAATAATAGCGACCAAAGTTCGCTTTTTCATTTCAGGAACTTTTTTTGGGTGTGAACATTTTAGATTTCACCGTTTCAAAACATGCTCGTTATTGATATTGAAAATTAACGTTTGTTTATTATTTAATTTGAAGACATTACGATTTAGGCTTAATTATTTCAAAAGGAAAAACGAAAACGACTTGTTTCAAATATATATTATTATATTTCAAGTGTCTGCAGTGAATTTAAACATATTTGTTTTATCTTTTTCAATTTGTTTTTCTATTAGGTTGGTGCAAAAATAATGTCATTTTTTTTATGTTCAAACGAACGTCAAAAACATTTTTGCACCAACCTAAAATTTTACATCAAATTCTATTTGAAATTTTGATTAAAATATGGTAAGACTCCAGTTTTATACTAAAAATATATATATATATATATATATATATATATATATATATATATATATATAGTCCATACAATTTTATTCTACGCATTCTTTACGAAACATAACCACGTAAATTTTCAAGTTTTTCTACTTAATAAAAAAAATACTTTGCAGAAAATTAGTGTCAAATTTTTATTTCTTTTATTGTTAGGGAGTAATTGTTTTTAAGAAGTATTTTACTTCTAAAATTATAGCTTTAAAATCAGATAACCCACTAAGGTTTACAGTAAATAAGGAAACTGCTTTAAAGGTTTTTCTGGATCAAGTAAAGAATAGATACCCTGTAGCAGACGACGATGCCTGGAGGCGACCGGTGCACATTTCAACTAACACCGGTGATTTGACCTTGACATTGACACAAGCACATGGCGTCGGTTGTTTGTAAACACGTCAAATAGCAAACATGCTCGAATATTCGCCAGCAATTTTTTTTTTTTTAATATATTTACAAAACTTTTGAAGATTTAAAAGAAAAAAATACATATTTACAAAACATTTTTTTTTAAGTAAGTAACAAAATAAACCTATTTAAATAAAAGATATTTAAATAAATGGGTGTCTTTCTGTTTCGGATTTTTGCGACCGAGGTTGATTTTTATGTAGATTGTTTTTTTCTGTGTGCGTTTTTAAGACAATTCAATATTTATTTAATTATTCTTTAAAACATTAACTTCAGCGACAATTAATATATTTTAAAAATAATATTTTTAAATATTAAATTTTGATGAATATTCGCAAGCAAGATTTTTTTTAAACATAAAAGATATTTCAGTTATAACGTGTGGTTATCACAAAATTTGCTGGTCCACCTTGTCGTTTGGATGAAACAGCACCCCCAGCTTCACAAGTCATCCAGTTTAGTTATTTCCTCGAAAAAAGTCATCCCCGCTTAAAATAGTGAGATTTCTAAATTAATTGCTAAGGAATTAATTAGTATTTGGCAAGCAGTTAATCCACAATTGACCTTATATCTTCTTGTAGCTGTAAACTTCCTGTTTTGAGATGTGATGACTTTGCAGTAAAGTGCAAGACAAAAAATTGTCAAAAAGGCACATTGTCCGCACTTGTCCTCCACACAAGGAGGTAAAAATGAATTCTATAATAGATTCACCTGCAATTATGTTCCATTTTTTGTGGAAAATAAAATATATTGGTATTTATTATGTATTCTTGCTTTATTATTAAACATGCAAATTTTGCAATTTTCAGGTTCCACTAGAAGAACTGCCATTTAAAGTGATTTGAAATTAATTGATGGAACGACAAAAAGCCTAACAACATTTACTGGTCCTTTAGGCAAACTTTGTATCAATAATTATCAAGATTTGCCTCAAGTAGAATTTAAAAAAATTAGTGCCCCTCCCGATCATCATTATCTGATAGCAGAAAAAAAAACCAAATAATTTAAGTGTGAAGACCAGAGGCTACTTTTTGAGTATGCTGTTGGCATTTCTCGAGAAGTTAACCTAAGATATGCAGCTTAGAAAATTGAGCCCTTGAATCAAGCAAGATGACTAACATTAGCCATAAGGTGCTTTTGAACATTTTGAGGATGCTGGCAATGTGTTTATGGACTAGAGGTGTTTATCATTAAACACTGATAAATTAAACATTCTGGTCAAATTTATCATCCAAGTGTATGCAGTTAGTTGGTTTGAGATCAAAACTGACAATTTTTTTAACCAACAACAGTATATTTTCATATGATTCAGAGAACAAAACAGTTAACTTAAATCCAAATGACTGCTTTAAACAGTTCAAAATATAGTGCTTTTGCACTACTTCTGGAAAATAATTGATGATAAACTCAGATGAATTGGATGTGAGAGAAGAGGGCATTCAAACGATTTTGTCCATTAGGTAAATAAATATTTATCCATTAAATTTTATTAGTTTTCTCAATTTACCCAAACAATAGTCAGTTTTATTCATATTACTTCACAAAAATATCAAAAAATAAGTATTTTTAAATAATTGTTTTTTTTTTTGCGTTGTTTTTTTCCAGAAATAGTGAACAACTAAAAAAAAAAAAAAAAGACTGAAAAAGATTACTGCTATCAATTTTGCAGCCACACACTGGTCAAATTTGATCGATTTTTCTCAAAAAGTTGTATATGGGCAGAAAGCAAGACAGACACATTATTACAAAGTCATTGTGCCAGCAAATTAGGCCTTCATTTTCCTCGAAAGGAAATTATACAGCAATTTAGTTCTATTATAACAGTTTATATTATTGCGTTTAATAAAAAATTAAAATGCATGGTTCTACAACTTGTATCTAGTTGTTATAATGTGTAATATCATTGTCCAATATCTTTTTGAATTGTGAAATAAAAGACTTAGTTGCTAATCAGCTTTTTTTACAATTTTTTTTTAATCAATGCAGTAAAAGTTAAGATACTTTGCTAATTGTGATTCATAATTAAAATTATAATTCATGTATTTTTTTTTTTCAATGTATTTCATATAAATATATAAATTTTAATTGGATTTTTTATAAAAATAGTGAAATTTCAAAGTCAGTGTTGTGTAAAGTGCTATGAAAATATAGGATTTTTCAGCATTTTTCTATACGATTTTTAAAATTAAATGCTCAATTTTCTGTTCAAGATGGAAATCTAATTTTTGGTATATGTTCTTATCACATCAAATCCCAACTATGATCACCAGTGCCATGTTGATTTTCTGAAAAAAGTTGCAAATCAACCTGCCCTGGCCTCCCGTAGAAAAAAAAATTTGATTTCTAAATATACTTTTTAATTATTCACTATTCAAAAACGACATCGATTAAAAAATTTTTTTTTTAATTATTGACACTAAGATTGTCTGTTTATTCATAAGTTTTAAGAGTCACTCATCCATTTTTTTTTTTAACGAACCTTGAAAAATTTAATAAAAAAAAAAGAAAAAAAGAAATAATTTTGGAAATCGTTTGAAATTACACAGACATTTGTGAGCCAGAATTAAATATATTTTATTTCATCATTACAGTATATTTTAATATGTAAAAAACCTAGATGTAAATTTCCCTCCCCAATTTTGATAAGATCGCATTAAGGGTGGGATCAAAATATGATTTTTTTTTTAATATTTTATTTCAGTGTATATATAGTTCAGTTTTTTTTTTTTTTTTTTAAATAAGTCTGCAAAAAAAAAAAAATTAACAAAATTGATCAATTATTTGATTTTTGAGAGAATTTTAAAAATCGTGTTGTTTTCATTGTTTACGTCAAAATATGTAGCTTGCAGTCCCAATTTTCCTGTTTTTAGCTTTTGGGGAGATTTTTTTTGAAAATTTTTTGGGGGATTTTTTTTTAAAAGTATGTAGGTGTTTCTTTATAATAATATTTCTTTTTCTATGAAAGATGAGAGGGTTTTTTTTTTCAAAATTAAAAAAATTTTTTTTTAAGTATTATAAATTTTGCTAACATACTGGAGAAATGTTTCATAATTTTCCATCCTGTTGTCAATTTTCATATCCTACACCTCCCAATACATAGCCTCGTCAACATGGGACGGTTTCATATCTCCCAAAGAGCCATAGACATACTTGATTCGCCTTTTAATTCTAGACCAGTATGCTTTGATGCTGTTTGTGCAGACGGTTACAGGATCAACAAAATTTTCAGAATGGTTAACTGTCCTGTGCACATAGCCACGATTTCCTAAATTGGAGTAGCTCCGCCACTGGTCCATATAAATTGTTGAACCGACAGCAACGCATTCTGAAGTTACCTGCTCCAATGTTCTTGTTGAGTGGTCAGAGATTCGCTGCAGAAACCCTTTTTTGGGGGTTTGGTCATAAAGGCCTACGACCCATATCTAACTGGTCACTCAGCTGATGTTATTATTTCGTTTAAACAATAGACTTTCATCTATTTGCACAACATGTCTCGGACTGCCTAGCATTTCCCCGCCTTTCATCATTTTACTGGAGCATACATCCCATCAATATTCATACCACTGAACACACGTTTTTTTTTTAATGACAATGGCAGTTTCCCAGCCTGTAACAGGAGTTTCTCTTATGAAGTCAAACATTATTTGCAAAATTGTTGAAATTGTCAATTTTGCGTGTTCGAAAAATGTACTCTGTAAAGATATAGTACTTTTGCAACTGCAGCATCTCTAGCAAAAGTTGTCAAGTTTGGCTCTGGCATATGTCTGCAGAGTCATGTCATGGCCACATGAGCAAACCTTGCTTTGGGTTATTAAATGTTTCTCCTTGGCATATTCTATAGGTGTTTCATTCAGTTTCTTCATTAATTGCCATCTTGGGTTTCAGGAGGTAGCCATAATTTCTTTATTAGCACATGTTCACAATGGAAAAAGTAAGCAAAAAAAAAAAAAAAAAAGGCAATTATTAACTTCTGTGTTTAGAAAATAGAAAAAAAAAAAAAAAAAAGTGTGACCGATATACCAGAACGTTGTACCCCTTTCAAATGTCGAAATAATGATTTTTTTTTTTTTCAAATTTTTTTCATAATCTGGTTAATTAGTATCCAGTCAATAATAATCCAGTTAAAAAATTTCCCAAATCCTATCAGTATACAAATTATGCACGGGGTGATGGTTGTACAACTCCGCCTTCTGCCTTTATTATCGTCACACCTAGTTTAAAACATCAGTGATGTTTAACAGCACTAATCTACACAAGCATCTTATGTTTTTATGGTTCTTAGCATTGATATATATATATAACTTAATCAGAAACAACAAAGAATTTATTTTTTAGAAGATACCCCAACACTATACACACATAAAATGGTGTTTCGGCTAGAGATTTTTATCTTGGGCCCCTAAAATCAGCACAGATTAGCCGATTCCTGGAATGATACGGTCCCTGCTAATTTTGCGGTGGGTGTTTAGTTCTGTGCAGTTCTAGGAGGTCCACCATCCGAGCCTTTGCCTTCTCTCTGATAAGGGGGTTAGTTTATTGTTAATCGCCTGAGGCACCCTCACTGAGAAATGCCGACGCGGTTGCCCAGGCACTTTTTGCAGCTCAGAATGCCCCTCCTCGGCTGGTGTCGGAGTTTTTGTAGTGCGAGAGAACTAAACATTTATGTAAATAATTATTTGTGCATCTATGTTACCGTGTTGAAATAATATTTAGTAACCCATTCTTAACATGGGAGGGTGATTTTTTTATAAACGAAACAATTGTAAAATTGAATTTCATTTGAAAATACGGTACTCATGCATGCACTTATTGAGCCGTGCTGAAATAATAACGTTATTATTTAAAAAACCATTCTTAACATGGAGAGGGGAGGGTGTTTTGTACCTATTCTGTATTTTAACCTTACAATTGAATAAAAAAAGACATAAAACTTTAATTAAACTTGGAAATACGATTTAAAAAATAGTGCAGATCAGTAAGTGCATTAGCACTGAAAATACTATTAAAAAATAGCGCGGTAACCGGCATCATTTATTTTTTGGGTAAATGTTTACTTTAACTACAACAGAACACCAACGAATAAAATTTGTTTTTTAATAGGTTTTCGGGGTTGCTGACAACGAATCTGATATTCAAACCCGTCGCAAATTTACCATTTGCATGGTATTAACCCCTGAACCCTTGCACTATTTTGTGCCAACTCACCACCATCGTTTATTCTATTCTTATATGATGCATTCGCGCATGGACGAGCGTAGTAAGGTGACTTGTCACATCACGGAAGAATTTTTTAGACATTTGAAATTACAAGTTTTCAGAAACAAAAAAATGTGGTTTATTTTTCTATGTTGCGTAGTTTTTGATGCTTTTTTTAATAGATCTAAAAAATTAAGTTTGTCGAGCGATTTACAAAAGCATTTTTATTTTTTGCTTTTTTTTTTGAGGGTGGCGTTATTCAATGTACAACATTTAACAGGTGCTTCTGCAGTTTAATTTACCGTTTTTCCCTTAAGAAACGCACTGACATACACTGAGCAAAACTGTTTAATTTTTCACAAAAATTCTATTTACACTGGGGGGTAGGGCGGTAGAGGGGCAGGGGCAGAGGGATGGGTGGTGTTGCGCGCGACACTGTAGAAAATAACTACCTACCTGCCAAGGCGCCTGGGATGATCGGAGGAAACTGTAGCCTTCTTTAGCACACTTTAAATTAAGTTTGTCGACACGCATGAATGAATGCATGGATGACGTGTTCACGTGATGAAATCACGTGATGAACACCTTACCTTTCTTTTCTTTTAAAAGCAGGCTTATGCTGTATAAGACAGCTCTACTTTTTGACAGTTTAACGCATTAGTCTACCAGACCTCGAGACTTCTAGGCCGCAACAAGGCAACTTGTTGCAACGTCATTTCTAGCTTATCTTCTGGGAATTCCACATATTAATTTGATCATTTTTGCAACAAGGTTTCTTTCATTTCTACCCAGATTGAATTCCTTACCAGAATGGAGTCTTTTCAGTTTGCGTCCATGATGGACAATAGAAGGGTGACACGATCATTAGTTGATCACACACTGGAAAGACTAGAAGCGTTGAAGCCCCTTGAAGCTGAAGTTTTTGAACTGCATAGTCATGGCATCAACTTATACCTTGAAGAGTTGAAACAAGTAGATAAGGAGATAATCAGAGTGGCTCATCCTGAAGAAGTGAATGATCTGATTGATGACATCTTCTCCTATAAGACCGGCGTACACTTAGCATTAAAAGGCATGAGGAACTCTCTTCCTTCAGCTGAATTTACCACTCCTTTGACAGCTACCTCTCAACCAACTTTGCCAAACCCTAGTCAGGTGGTATATGAACTAGCAAAACCAAAGATATCTTGTCCCACGTTTGATGGTCTTGACTATGACAACAAGTTTGCCTTGAGAGATTTTTTAGAGAAATTTAAATTCTGCACATCAGGACTCAATACCAATAAGGAAAGGTTAATATGTTTAAAAACATGTGTCAGGACAGCCGTTCCACCTCATTCATCATCTTTCTGAGAACGAGTGGAATTATAACATAGCTGTTGATATTCTCAATCGTGAGGAGATTTTTGAAAAGATTATCCAAGACCAACCCGAGATGGATAAAAACTACAAACATTTGAAAGAATATCTGGCCCAGGTACAGTACGAGCTCAGAGAACTAGACACTGATTAAGGATATAATTTCCTAGAGGAAGGTTCAGGCAGTGGTGCCTTGGTAGCTCACATTCTCTTTGCGAAGATTTCATGTGAGGTCAAGGCTGAGCTAATTAGGAGATCAAACTCACCTTATCCTAGCCTGGATTGCATCCTTTACTATACTAGTGATGTGATAAAGGCCTTACTTTGAGTGAGGCCAGAGCCTGCGCATCGAACTAATACCTCTCGATTCCGTTCTAGGACAAATTCTTCATGGAATAGGAACAATCTAGCAGGGACCACAGAGGGGTTTCATGTTGATCCTGATCTTGAAAGGAGTCCCCACTTCTGCAATTTTTGTGTTAGGAATGGGCACTCCAGTGTTAACTGTAAGGCCTATCCGGCATACGGAGAACGGCTCAAGCGATGTAAACAACTAAGATTGTGTCTGAATTGTTCAGATGCCAGTCAACATAGCAGAGCTTGTCCAAATGGCAGGGATTTGAGGGCTCGCTGCAACTTTTGCCATACTCGTGGACATCTGTCAGTGTTGTGCCCGGAACTAAAACCAGATGAATCGAGAATTAACGTTAATGTGAGCGCTAATGCTGGAATAGCCCAGAATATATTGCCTATGATCAGGACTACCATTAGAAGGGGAAGTTACTCGGTTTCACTGGCCTGTCTCTTGGATTTTGGTGGCCAGAGATCATATTTTTCACAAGAAGTTTTAGACCATCTACATTGTGACCCGAACTCGCTGAAAGATGTGGCTCTAGATGTGGTCTCCTTTGTGGGAGGGAAGCACCACCAGTTTAAACAGTTGATGGCCATGGTTGATTTGTTTCCGGGTGCTACCCATCAAGTTCCAATTCTTATCGATAATCAACTGGATCTCACAAGATTCCTGGTTTGCCTCTGGTGTGGAAAAATCTCCGGGACTTAAGCTTGCATCTGGCAACCAATATTACTAGTGGTTGTGTTCGTCTTTGGGGCCTGATAGGGGTGGATCTCTTGCAGCATATGTACCCTATTAGGGTAGTGGGCTGTATGCATGGAACTGCTTGGGAAACCCCAGCCGGTATAGTCCCCTTTGGGGACACCAGACATTTCCTGTTCAACAACCAAATGAAGCCACTCACCAATGCTTCAAGAACCAAAGCTACGACCGAATTGTCAAAAGGTTTCCTTGCAAGGACTCTCTCGTCAACAATGCGATGAATCCCTGCGCCTCATATATTGATCCCTTTGCAGACGTTTTTGAGGATAGCCGAGTGGACAGAGGTTTGGAGTGGAATTTCAGCCTCAAGTCGCTAGGACTTCCTGAATCTGAGGTTGATTCTAATTATAACAAAATGATGTTGGACAAGTTTATGATAACATCTCTCTTAGAGACGGACACTATTTGATCAAGTTGCCATGGTATGAGGATAGACTGAAAAGAGTTCAATCTAACCATCATGTTGCCATTAAGGTCTTGGATAAGGAGGTTTGTGATTTGGAGGAGGGGCTCTATGATGCATATTTGAGGGTTTTCGAGGATCAGAAACGAGAAGGGATAATAGAGCCCCTAGAGTGTTGCCCCACTGAATATAAAAATTATGTGTGGATCCCTCATAGGCTGGTCTTCAAAACTGATCCTACCAGCACCACCAAAATTCGGCCTGTTTTTAATTGCTCTTTTAAGTCGGTAAAATCATGTTTTCTAAATGACGCAGCCTACGCTGGGGTGAATTTGACTGGGGATATGTTGCACTTAACACTTCATTTCCGTATGAATGGATATGTTCTGTTGGCTGATATTAGGAAAGCATTCCTGATGGTCCGATTAGCGGATGACGCCGATAAGAATAGATTTTGTTTTTTCTTGAAAAAGAACAACCAGTTAAAATGTTTCAGATATGCAACAATCATATTTGGCTTCAGTGCTAGTCTGTTCATACTCAATTGTATTTTAAGGTTTCACGCTGGATTATTCCCTAGAGACCCATGCAGCAAGATGTTGATGTCGAACTTCTATGTAGACAACTTGGTAAGGACAGACAACAATTTGGAGAATTTGACCGCGCTTTATTCAAGGGTGGTAGAGCGATTGCAGGAGGGAGGATTTATTCTACAATCATGCAACTCTAATAATGCCACTTTGCGGGAGACTATGAAGAAGGATAGCACGTTTGTAAAACATGACTGCTCTTGGGAGAAGGTACTTGGCTATCGGTATTGCCCTCAGGATGATGTTATTAATGTCAATCCCTTATGATTGTGATCATAGGGCAAGGAACAAAAGACAGATTTTATCTGAAGCCTCAAGGATTTTTGATCCTTTTTCGCTTTGCCTTCCTGTGACTATTCAGGCTCGAACTTTCATAAGCAAGTTGTGGAGGTTGGGGTTGAGCTGGGATGAAGATGTGCCAGAGGAGCTGCAGGCAAGATGGGCAGTCATAGCTAAAGAATTATCAAGGGTTAGTTCTATTAAATTCCCTAGACGTGCCATTGATGAAGGAGGAGAGGCAAACCTTTTCCTGTTCTGTGATGCCTCTAACAAGGCATATGGTTTCGCTGCCTATGTTGCTAAAGATGGTGCTTCGTCCTTAGTTTTCGCTAAAGCAAGGTAGCTCCACTGAAGCCTAGGACATTGCCTACAATGGAGTTACTGGCGATCGTCTTGGCAATAAAATGTCTTCCAACACTGTTGAGAGCTTATTCAAATGTGTGCTTCAAAAACATTTTTGTGGCAGTCGACGCTCAAATAGTCCCATCATGGTTGATCTCTAAGAGTACCAACAACAAGAACGTGTTTGCCAAAAACAGGCTGAAGGATATTGTGCAATGGGAAACTGAATTGACGACAGAATTCGGAGTACACCTTCAATACAAATACTTCCCTACTGATCAGAACCCAGCTGACTACATTACCAGGAGTTTATCTGTTTCGAAGCTGAAGGGCAATTTAGGTTATTGGATCAGTGGACCTCATTGGATAAACAGTCTGTCAGTTGCTTGGCCAGAGAATGCTTTAAATTGTTTGAGTTCAGAAGGGAAGAGGATTGTTACCACTGTGTGCTGTACTCTACCGCATAACCAAATTGAGCTTTTGGTGCCATTCAACAAGTTTTCGACATTGTCCACTTTGATAAATGTTACAGCTCGTGATTAAATTCGGTAATAAACTGAAGAAGAGAGATCTGGACTCAGTTAAGATGGCCTGATTACACTTGATTGGAGTGATGCAGCGTCAGTCGTTCTGAGAAGAATTGGCATATTTACAGAGCCCTATGGGAAGAGCAGTCCCTTCTAGAGTAGGAAACCTGGGTCTCTTTTTTGGATGAGGAGGGGATAATTCGTCCCGGGATTGTTATGAACAATGCGGGCATTTGGGTGTACCCACAACATTGAATAAGGTGAGATTGTCCGGGTTTTGGATACCACAAGGAAGACAGGCTGTGAAGAAGGCTCTATCTAAGTGCTTGTTGTGCCAGAAGTTCAACTCTTATACCATTCTCATACCCTAAAAGAACCGAGTTACCTAAACATCAAGTTAACTTAATAAGACCTTTTCTTCGCACTGTTGTGGACTATACTGGTTATTTATGGGTCTTGCAAGCTCAAGAAAGAATAAAGATGTATATACTAGTCTTCACTTGTTTAGAGGTACGGGCAGTACACTTGGAGTTGGTTGAAGATATGTCCGTCCATTCATTCCTAACCACATTTGTGCGATTTACCAACACATACGGTATACTCTCACACATCTACAGAGACAATGTGAAGTCGTTCGTGGCAGGATGCAGGGTCATACACGAAACCTTTACCTCTAGTGCATACAAGGAAAGATTTGGAACATGTGAAATAGAGCACGTTAGAATACCTTTGTACTCTCCGTGGTATGGAAGTGTTTGGGAGAGGCTCATTAGAACCATAAAGTTGTGTTTGTATAAACTGATTAGTCGAGCCAGCTATACTTATTTTGACTTTTTCACTATGTTGTCTGATGTTCAGACTGCTATAAATAACCGGCCTTTAATTTACAGGAGTTCCTCGGACCAAGGGTTAGAAATCATAACCCCTAAGCATTTTTTACACCCAGTAATTAATCCTCGATTGATACTAAGGATAAACAAGAAGGATATCAGCCAAATTGAGCCCCCATCTAGAAAGCAACTGCTGGAGTCTTTAAGTTACCGTGACGAGGCATTAAAAAGATTCAAGAGGATATGGTATCAGGAATACTTGTTAAGTTTGAGAGAGCCCAGTCTCAATCTGGAGGAACCTCTAATTCAGTGACTGATGGAGAATTAGTGATAATCAAGGCTTCTCACCGGAGTTGGCCATTTTGGGTATTAGGAAGAATCACACTTGTACCCAGATGAAGACGGATTGGTCAGATCTGTTCAAGTCAAGCGTGGAGATGGATCCTTGCAGGTTCACTCGTTGAAGAATCTTTACCCCTTAGAATTGACAGCTGAGAGAATGTGGCCTGTGCAGGATAACAGTGACTCTGGGGAAGATATCTCCCAAGATATTGCATATGAAAATAACCCCGTGGAAGAGGAATTCATTGAGAGTTGCCCGGTTTGCAGATTACCTGACGATGGTAATGCTATGATTTGCTGCGATAGGTGTGATAACTGGTTTTATTTTGGTTGTGTTGGCATCAGTTAATCACCACCGATGGAAGAAAATTGGTTTTGTTCAAACTGCCTCGAGTGGAATGTCCTTATTGAGAACTTGCCGTCCTCACATTCTGATATTCCTTGTGTTGAACCGTCTGATGAAGGTGATGAGCAGATTTAGATCTGCCCTGGATGCGGACATCCGGATGATGGAACTGCTATGATTTGTTGCAACGGATGCCAGGCCTGGTATCACTTTCATTGCGTAGGAATCCAACATCCTCCACCTGCACAGGAGAGTTGGTATTGTGGTCATTGCTTGTAGATGAGGCAATGATAAGCTAGTTGCAAAAAAAAAAAAATAAATAAAAAATAAGTGAAAATATTCTCTTTTATTATTATTTTATTTTTTTAAATTTTTTTTTATTTTGGAGAAGGGAATGTGTAGAAAATAATTACCTACCTGCCAAGGCGCCTGGGATGATCGGAGGAAACTGTAGCCTTCTTTAGCACACTTTAAATTAAGTTTGCCGACACGCATGAATGAATGCATGGATGACGTGTTCACGTGATGAAATCACGTGATGAACAACTTCCCTTTCTTTTCTTTTAAAAGCAGATTTATGCTGTATAAGACAGCTCTACTTTTTGACAGTTTAACGCATTAGCCTACCAGACCTCGGAGACTTCTAGGTCGCAAGAAGGCAACTTGTTGCAACGACACTTACTTCTAGCTTATCTCCTGGGAATTCCCCATATTAATTCGATCAACACCACCCGTCCCCCTGCCCCCCCCCCCAGTGTAAATAGAACTTTTGTCAAATATTAAACAGTTCTGCTTGGTGTACGTCACAATGCCTCCCCACGGGACAGAGTTAGACACCAGGGTCGTTTTTTAACGTGGAGAAAAGGTACAAAAATAAAAATTGTCTCAGTCGTGAAGGATTTGTCCTCCACTGAAAGAGAACGAGAAATGGAAGTGACGCATTTGAAGACAGATACTACACTTTGATCTTGGCCAAAAGACCAACTGCTCGGTGTATGTCGGCGCGTTACTTACGGTAAATTGGTGGTGGTGGGGGGGCGTTACTTTCGGAAAAACGGTAAATTAAACTGCAGAAGCACCTGTTGTACAAGTTCTATAATTGAATACCCCCCTAAAAAAAAAAAAAAAAAAAAAAAAAAATTAAACGAAAAATAAAAATGCTTTTGTAAACCACTCGTGAAAACTTATATTTTTAGATCAAAAACTACGTAACACAGAAAAATGAACCACATATTTTTTTGTTTCTGAAAATTTATTTCAAATGTCTGCTAAAAAATTCTTCTGCGATGTGACAAGTCACCTTACTACGCGCGTCCATGCGAGGGTTCAGGGGGTAATACCATGCAAACGGTAAATTTGCGACGGGTTTGAATGTCAGATTCGTTATCAACACCTCCGAAAACATTTTAAATTTTAAAATAAACATTTACCATTTTTTTTTTTTAATATAGATAACATCAACAAATTTATGTCATTTTTAACATTAAAAGGGAAGAAAAAACATTGTTTCGGTGTTGATTTTACACTGGTTGGTTGATTAATAGTTCAGATAAGAGGAAAAATGTGGCATTTTTCATTCGTATAAAATAAAATAAAAAAAAAAAACAACAAACTTTTAGATCAGAGGTCCACGCCCTAATCACAATAACTGTTCTCAATTCCAAAATAGTTGCATAAATTTCACTTCTTTACAAAAGCCATCACGAAACAAACACACACACAAAACATGTACTGATAAAAATACTTAATCGAATTAAATCAGACTCAAAATTTCTCGGAAATAGTGTCCCCTTTTCCGAAAACTTGCCTTTTTCTATTGCATCTAAACTATTTTTAAAGTTATAAAACAAAAGAGCAGTTCGAAATATTTTTTTAAATCAAAAGATTAAAACGAAATTTTGAACAGTTTTACCCAACAATTATGTGAAATGAAAGTCTAAAAATGGCCTCTTATAATTCTAACAGTAAAAGACAAAACCTGATTTTATGTAACTAGTCTTCCCCGGTGTTGTCCAGGATCCTTTTCACACTTCGCACTTCTCCCACTTAAAATTTTTTTTTTTTCGACAATACAGTTCGTTCTTCGTACTCATCATAAATCTATAAGTGTGGTTGAATCTAATGATAAAATGGTACCGTCCTGAAATAATAACGTTATTCAAAAAGCCATTCTTAACATGGGGAGGGGAGGGTGTTTTGTACCTATTCTGTACTTTAACCTTCCAATTGAATAAAAAAAAAACATATCGTAAAACTTTAATTAAACTTGGAAATACGATTTAAAAAAAATAGCGCGGATCAGTAAGTGCACTGCATTTAGCACCGATAAAACTATTGGATGTAAATAGCCTTTCGTGGCTTTCAAATCAAACTGCTTCCGACATTTCTAGGACTGACTCAGGATTCTCCGTCGATACTTGGCACAGACTACGTAAGTGTGGTAAGTACAGTTAAAAAAGGGGGGGGGGGCTAATGCACTTACTGGATCCGAGCGCTATTTTTAAAATCGTATTTCCAAGTTTAATTAAAGTTTTATGATATGTTTTTTATTCAATTAGAATAGGCACAAAACACCCTCCCCGTGTTAAGAGTGGCGTTTTAAAATCATAACGTTATTATTTCCGCACGGATTAATAAGTGAGTACCAAAAAAAATATCCTTATGTTAAGAGTATAATTTCTAAATAATCGTATTTTTAAATCCCATGAGTGAGGGAAGCTTTACCTTTACAGAATTTGAATCAAACTGTTTTTATTTATTTAACCCTAACCTAATCCTAAACGAACACAAGTTTTAGGTTTACTTCAGCAAAAATCGATTTGGTTCGGTTCAAATTCTGTAGAGGCACTGTTTGTTATGACAATGTTGCTTTTAACCTCTATAAAAAAAATATTGCATGTAAATAGCTTAGAAAACTTATAAATACTCGGCAGTTTGACATAAATGAAATTCGACAGTTTAAATGCTTCCAAGTTCCTAAAAGATTAAATAGGCTGGCTTCATACGAAGAAACAGAAATGCATTCTAATGGATTTAATTTCGTAACTAACGTATTTTTTCCAACAAGATTTTAAAAAGTTCATTTTATTCAACACGATTGCATTTTTTTAAAAATTACATTAAATATTCGGTTAATAGTAAAAAAAATAATTCAATGCATAATTATCAATGCTACATCGACGAGAGAAATTGGTCAAAGAATTTCATTAAGAGATGATGGCATGTTTGCAAACAAAAGCCAGTAAAAACACGCCTTAAGAAATTCGAAAAAAGTTTGAGTAACATATATATATATATATATATATATATATATATATATATATATATATATATATATATAACAAAGTGTCATACCTGATGCTTGGAATTGAGTGCTTGTGAGGTAAAAAGCAAGAAATATGCACTGAGAACTGAATCGAAGTGCCACCATTTCCGAGTAGAGCGCGATTTCGAAAACGACAACAAATGCGTGCAGAGTGAGTGAAAAATGAAAGCAGAAAAACAGCGAAAAGGGAGAACGCATGCAAGGGCGGTAACTCTCAGGGTTTATCAAATTAGTTTGAATTCAATCTCATATCGCCTGCTGTTTGAATTCAATCTCATATCATTGCCCAATAGATACAGATCACAACAAATAGCAGTGCTTTTATAAGAGGAGACCCATATTGGTCCAAATATTTGCCGATTGCGAGTTACAGAACAAAACGGAAATAACTGAAGCAACTTATGATTTGAAAATCGCGAAAAATAATATTTTTTTGTTTAAAGCATAATTAGAGAATACAACTGCAACGTCAAAATGAATTTAACTTGGACAGCTTGTGTCATCGTGGTTAAATTAATTTTAATTTCGCCGAAGAACTTGTACGAGCCTTTTTCAAGTCTCACACAAAACACACATTCATATTTCAAGCTGTCATATACATACACGCACACAAACATATGCGCCCACATCCACACATGTACACATATTCACGTTCGCGTACATACACTCACATTCACGTATATATACACACACGCTTACATATACACATGACTCACACACGCGAACACGAACACACACATGGACGACGTCACTTCCGCTTTCTAAGGAAATACACATGCGCAAAAGACACTCCAGAAGCGAGTATAAAACATGGAGACAAGTTGTTTCTAATCCTTTTTTTAGGACCAACTCTCAACTAGAGAGGTTGGGCGAACAAGCCGCCGCCGTTTCGGCGCGCGCATGCGCACCTCACGCCCACTTCCTACTATGTATGGGGCACGAGCTAATGACTGTATGTATACATTCTCCCTTTTTCTCTCTCCATCTACTACTGGCCACTAAGAACACCTTCGCGTAGCTGACTACTAACTGATGACAACTCTAATATCCTCTTCCTTGCCTACACGCTGGATTCTCATTTCTACTACAACACTCACTTCAATTCCCATGCGCGAACAAACAATAATGACCCAAACTTGAGATGAAAACACATTTCCTTTTCTTGCTACAACACCAGTCCTGCAACGGACATTGGTTACATACGCGCGGACATGTTATAACTAAAATGTTAATTTCTTTCAACAGCAAATAAACGACGTTTATCTTATCCATTACTTGAGTCTTTGTTTCCTTCAATTCCCATTCGTTTCATTATTCTTTTGTAACGGGATTGGGGTATTTATATATCCTAGTCCCCTACAAACTCATTGCATTCTACCCCCTCCCCCAAACAGTCCCATGACAAAAACTTAAACCTGCAACAACTGTAAACAGAAATCCACATTGCACCACTCAAGGTTAAAAAAAACAAAAAAACTTTTAGCCTAAAAAAAAATAAAAATGAATAAAGTTGAAAAAGAAAAGAAAAAAGTTGATTCATTGAATTATTTGAAGAAAATTATTAAAAGCATATTTAATACGGACTTGTGTTGGGGAGGGGGGGGGGTGATAGACCCCAACCTTAAATCAAGCGAAAAATTACAAAACTTCATTTAATGTTGGTACTAATTGACTGTTCGGCGACAGTTCGCCCATTTCTGCTGTTCTGTAAATCACAATCGGAAACATTCAAACTGATAGGGTCAGCTCTTATTGAATTACTCAAATTGTTCAGAACTTTATTATATTAATTCTATTTCCAGACTGATATAAGTTCGCAGCATACCAGATCACTAAGGTCAAATTTTAAATGACATTTTGGGGGAGGAGAGGGAAACTGGTATATTTGATAAGATGTGGCGTGTTTCTTAGCTTTGGTATGGCCATTTTTGAACGATAACAATGCGATTGGATATTACCAAAAACTAATTCGAACCATTTGCTTTTTAGTGTTCGTCGGAATTGCTTTGTTATTTAGTCGTCAGAAAGGTTCTGAATATGGTTGGTAGAAAAAAGGTAGAAAGGACTGAAAAAGATGAATTTTGAAGGAATGGGATTTAATCAAGACAAACACCTGGCCTAAGATTGTTCAAGACAGTTTAATTCCATTTAACCTATAAAACTCTAACAAGTATACAAATACTAGAAAAATTTAGCTCCAAATTCAAATAAAATAAATGGAAGGAAACATATTTTTCAGCCAATGAAAAAAATTAAAAATGTCTTGAACAAAAACAACCATTAAACATGTGGCGCTAAACTCTGTGAGCCAATCCCACATTATATAAAGAACGGACACAAATTATCAGCAGTCTAATCTTGTATCAACAAATTATCAATAAAAAAACATGATGCACAGCAATTTCAACAACGTATACACTCTCATTTAACATATAACTACTAGATAAAACAACTTGTGGGAGAAAATACACACACACATACACACACACACTTAACTGTTCCTACTCACACATCAGCTGTAGCTAAACACGTGCTGAAAATATTTTAACAGAAATATTGTTGGACTCACTTAATCGTTTTAAAAACTTTTAAATCCACTATATCTTCTGCCTTTTGGTTAATAAAACTTATATGATTTATTTGTATGGATTCCATTGTTAATTTATTTAATTTGCATTATTTCCTCTATGCAATCTTCATGTCCTAGTGGTCGTTGGAATAATGGTAACTAAAGAGTAACTCCACATTCCTCAAAGCTCACCACTGGATGCACTTTAAGATAATAGCCAGGACATTACTTGTGGAAATACTGTTTGCATTACTTAAGATTTTTATACACGTGCTAATTTGCACTCATTTCTCTTTTATGTTCGTATTTGTGCAATCATTAGTTTTTTAGTTCTCTACTTCTTTTGTTAAACTTTAAAGTGACAACCTTAAATGTTTGTTATACATATGTGTGTATGGGGCATACTTTTTTCTTACTGCCTTATGGATCACTGTCTTTTCTTCTTCTTCATTGCTGCTGTCACAGTTTTATCTCAAGGTTTTGCTTCATTCTCTTTGTCTACATGGTTTTGAATCTATACAAATATATCTTTTTAACGAGTACAAAATAAAAAAAAAATTCAGAAGTTTGTTATAAGTTTGAGTTTTTGTTTTGAGTTTATTTGGAGAAAATAGCTCACATGAGAAAGAGAGAGAGAGAGAGAGAGAGAGAGAGAGAGAGAGAGAGAGAGAGAGAGAAGCATACACACACACACACATACACTAGTATTCTCTGAAATAATTAGTTAACTACCTTATTATGGATAAATCGACAGACACAGAAAACAGCGATCTTAGGGGGACATTTCGCTCTTGGCGATTATCAGTTTTTCTTTCAGTTATTATAACATTATTAGCAATGTGTCCTATGTGTCTTCCATAGACAGATTACTGAAAACTTTGTTTTCTTTGTCCCTTCAATATCCTTAACGTTATGTATCATTTCAACTCGTCTCTTTTGTTTTCACTTTTTTAAAAACTTTTGAACCTTATACTTATCCTTCAGGTCTCTCTTCTTGGTATCTTTTGTGGCAATTGGTTTATTTCTCAAACTTCGTGTCACTTCCCTGTACTTAGTTCAACTCTCGTCAAGATTAACATTAGCTGATGTGATAGCTACCCAACATAGGGCCATCAATCATATAACAATACTCACCTCAGGACGGGTTCACAATAATGAGATTTGTTTGGATCCATTAATTACTGCAAGTGATTAGACCACCAAATAATTTAAAGTAAACATATTACTGTAGTAAAAAATGTGATGACACAACTGAAGTTATGGATTTGAAGTTATGGATTTAAATTAAACTCCCACAACTTAGAATGAGTGAAATGTCCTTAAATCTCTCATGTCCTGTTTATTGCTCAGCATTCCTTGTAATTTTTGACATCTTCAATGCATGTGGCAGATATTTTGTCTCTCTGCATGCATTTTCCTGTTCCATTGACCAATCAGGTGTCAATAAATTGTTGTTATCAACATCTGA
The DNA here is from genome assembly GCF_053919585.1 of Euprymna scolopes. Lineage (NCBI taxonomy): Eukaryota > Metazoa > Mollusca > Cephalopoda > Sepiida > Sepiolidae > Euprymna > Euprymna scolopes. Next base: position 59,018,337 of record NC_136494.1, read on the forward strand.
CAAGCTGTATAAAAAGAATGCACCTTTTCCACTCGAACGGACTTTGGGTTCATGCCCCAGACTCACTGACAGATGAACTGACATTATCCCTAACACCGATGATGATTAACTACCAGCAGAAGTAGCAGTGGTAGAAGTTCCGTCTGCTGGTGATTTACCATGATGCAAAAATACTATAGCAATAATGATGTAATAGCAGTAAAATTCCTGCCTGCCAACAATTCATCACAATGACAACAATAATTTCTTGCAGTAATACTACACATACTACTGTTATTATCACTAACTATTACAGTAACACTATTCCATCTATAATTTACAGCAGAGAGAACTTGAATGCCTACTAGACACTATCCTCGAGTGCCTAAGTTCTCTTTGTACAGGGGTTTGTCAAGGCAACTTGGCATAAGGATACTTTTACCTACAAGTAAACTCTGACTAAATATTCAAATATTCAAAATCATAGTATTCGCGGCCCAAATAAGATCTCCTCTGTATAACTAACCAATACTGGCTTTTACAAGAAATGGTGCACCTTCTCTAAACTATGTTACTTCAAGTAACAGCACAAAGCTGAATACTCCACCAGACTAGATTAATTCTTGTCCTGGAATCCAGTAAGACTAAGAGACCACAAGAAAGATATACTTTAACATATTTAAACGATCAATTGGAGAGAAGAAAATTATGTTCTCAACTTCTTTATTAACTCAGTGTTTAATGAAACCTTCGAATATTTATGTATTTCATATGGAGATCAAGTGTTAACCCCAAGAAGCGGCCTCTTCATTTCTGAGAATTTTGACGGAAGTAAAATGTAACAAAAAAAGACAGCAATGATTCTGCCCTTTACAGCTAGCACCGATTTTCTGATTCTGTCTTCTTCTTCATGATGATGATCATCATCATCATTATCAACTACTACTACTACTACTACTACTACTACTCTTACAGCTTTTTTCAAAAATACGTTTTTTTTTTAAATTTTATGTTTCTTTTTACCAAGGTGTCACCACTTATAAGGTCTGAAAGCCATTCGGTGATAAGGGTTAAATGATTGTCAGGTGGACGGTGAGACAACACTGTAAGGATTGGTAGTGATGGTGATGATTGGTCAGAATTTGATTATTTAAGAGGGCAGTTCAACAAGAATTTGTTTACATTGAACTTGAAAACAACCATGAAGTCAATTGGGAAGCAGCCTCACAGTATTGTGTTCTGAAGACGGGCAGTTTTAGGAAAGAAACTTTGCTAATGGGAGTTTTGTTTAGTTTTATGTAGAGAGAGATAAAAAAAAAAGAAAAAAAATCTATTGACAGTGGTTGTAGCTAGACGAGTTTTTGTGAATTTCTTACAGGGATTATATTCATTTCTAATGAAATGTTTTAAAAAATCGTGTATGGTCTCCTTTATGTTGTCACATTCATCATAAATTTTTTTCTTGTTAGCAGGAGTTGTGGTACTTTGGAAGAAATGACCATTGTCTTCTATGTCACCACTCATGTGACAAATCTAGATAATTATTAATTTTTTTATTATAGTTTGAATCTCATTAAAACCAGGGGGAAAAATAAAATTCAGGGAAATTGAGGACATGCTCTTTCACGAACCTTTTTAAAATATCCATGTTTAAAATAATAAAAGGATCCCAATTGAATAAAGTTCACTATTATTAATGTTGGATGACCCAATTCGAATATCCCGCTTTTATTCTTATTTTTATTTTTCTGTTTCTCTCCCTTTTTTTTTCTTTTTTTAAAAAATTTGTCCTATTCTTCTCCATTCTCTCTCTCTCTCTCTCTCTCTCTCTCTCTCTCTCTCTCTGCTTTGCCAAAAATCTCTCGGCTTAATAAGTAACTACATTCCTGAAAACATTTATCATTATTTCTAAACTCTGCTTTCATCCCCTATTTAATCGATTCCTTCAGTCAAACTTTTACTACTTAGCCCATTCTTAAATGTGACGATTCCATTTTTGTCTAATTTTGATTCAATTACTGATTCTGTTCTAAGTTTCTAATTCCAATATATAATTACTGATTCCAAAATAACAAAATCGGCCAAAATAACAAAGCCACAACATGCAAAGTAATCACCTGTGCAATTATCGATCCAGCCGTTGAAAGAATTCATTAAATGACATTGATTTAAGGTCGTTTGTATAATTTTTTTTCAATATTTGAAGCTTTTCTTCAAAGCAAACATTTTCCCTAGAAAAGACAAGACTGATTCATGAAGCTAAAATTAGTGTTGGCATGATTAATCGGAATTGGGATCGGGAATTGGGGAAATCTGAACTTTTTGGGGTATTAAAATCAGTATCGGAATTGGAAAAATTTGACATTTTTAGGGGATTTTTTGTGAATGCACTAAAAACATCAATTATTTTTAGAATTTAAAATGTGAGTTGTTTATGCATATGAATTTTATGTAAAATATTTTGGGACATTCTAACTGTTAGGGCAGTAAAGTTTTTTTTTTTACTGCTAGTCCTAAGTCTGAATGATAAAATCATATATCATATAATCATAATTAATCACTTTATTTTTATATTACCACCAGGCCTTATGGTTTGTAGTAAAAACTAGATGAACATTTTAACTAAGACATATTTTCTCCTATAATCAGGAACATTGGTTACATGTCCTTAAAACGCTGTTTAGGAAAAAAGAAGTGGGAGCTGGGCATTAAATTTATATGTAAAACTGATTTTTGTTGTTGTATTTTATTTTTAACACTACGTTTTTCATCCTGTTTACATGTAATCATTTAAAAATGGATAATCGCATTTTTCTTTTTGGGTAAATTAGCTATAATAACATCTTATCTTATTTAACAACAAAAATTGTGAATTGATGAAAAGAGAAAACAAGCTTGGCCATATTTATAAAGGACTAGAAAAAACAGTTTTGTAAAGAAAAAGATACTAACAAACATTTATTGAGAATTATATAAAAAATTAATATAAAAGGATTCATTTAAGAATTTTGAGTGCGGGATCAGTTTTGCATATAAATTTAACATAAAATAAGTTACTATTCTGAGACATTCTAGCACTAAAAAAAAATTCTATTATCTGTGTTTATTTTTATAAGGGTAACTTTTTAAGGGATTACTTTACGCACTGGCACATCGAACTTAGGGTTAATGGCAAAACATGTAGTGAACATCCATAAAAAAATTAGAACAGCTCTAAATGGATTATCATCTTATGTTAAATTCATATAAGAAACAACTCCCTCACTCTAAATTCTAAAATAACTGCTTTTACTCTTTCGGTCAAAATTTTCAAGTTGTTTAAATGTAGTTAGCTAAAAAAGTAGAATCTCATTTTGAAGAAATGACTAATTTGAGGATGTTAATCTATAATTTTTCATTATTATTATTATGTTTTTTTTTCTATTTACGGAAAAGTACATCAATCGACCAAATCTTTATAATTAGGATGAAACATGAACATTCTTTGATAGAGGAAAGACACAGAACAGTCAACAAAGGCACCATTCAACCTGCTGTTTTCATGTTAAGAAGTGTTTTTAAATAGTAACATTATTATTTAAAAACTCATTCTAAACTTGGAGGGGGATTTGTTTATTATCCTATTCCTATACCATCATCTTATTTTACATATCAATCGCCAACTATTTTCAATTACTTATAAAGCAATTCAAATAGCATTTTATACAATAAGGATAAAATAAAACATTTAATTTTTCTTTTAAAATCAAAATAAATCTTTATATATCTCACAATTTTCAATCAGTTACAAAACATTTGAAAAATATATTAAGATGTAATAATGTAATATACTCCTTTCCTGCTAAATATAATTTTATGTTTGCAAAAATATATGCAAATATTACACAGAGTTTTACAGTAATTTGAAAATGTAAAAAAAAATATCTAATTAATAATTTTACAAATTTTAAAAGAATTGGAATCAAAATTGGTAATTGTATTGGAATTGGAAATTTGGAAAAGAATCGGTAATGTTATCGGAATTGGGAAAAGTTAGTTTAGTTAAAATACGAATATAATAAAGTTATATTAAAAGTCAACTAACAATTTGTTTCCAAATTTTTGAAATGAGGATTTATAATTTGTCTTTGATTATTAAGACTATTGTTCTCATCTTCAATGTTATTCTCACAAAATGTTGAGTGGTCAGGTATAGATGACTATATATGGAGGGAAATGGGAAACTAGCTACTCTTATTGGATGACATAAAAATTATAAACAGAGGAACAGTGGAGAGTACAATGACTTAAAAAAGTAACACGTTTATTCCAGATTTTCGTAACTCTCCTATTATAGAGGAAGAGCAATTTCTGTAATAATAACTGGACAATAAAGATGTTATTCTACCTACCTCTATTACTATCTTCGTATGGTGATTGCCACTTCTTTACAGAAGAAGGCCATCTCTATGAGATTGTGATGTCTGATTGTGGGCACACAGATGGCTAAGCAACCCTGATATATTTTTATGAGTTTTATTGCAGGCCACCGTCTTCCATTTGTACATAACTATATTCAACTCCTGCTTAATACCCACATGGCTTGTTGCAAAATGTTTGGCACAATAATAGGATATGACTCAAAAAAATTTGGACGGTTATATTTATAACCAAGGGTGATAAAATGAACCAATCAGATACCAGAATCATGTGATAAAATAAAATAAAATAAATCTCTTTTCTTGTAATAGCCTTAGAAGGAAACTACGTTCTGCTGATCTTGACTGGATTAATACTACCAATTTCTTTACCTGAAATTCTTTACAATTCGATTTAATATTCTCAATCGAATAGTTTTCTTTTCTCTATGATACTTTTTTTCTATCCTTTTTTTCGCATCAATTTTCTAATACAAGAATGGCTCTTCACTCAAGATGTCACCTACCATGAGATCTACTGTGATACAATAGACCATCTCTTAAAAAACTGGCTCTACTACATGAACTACGACTGCTTCCATAAAGAATATTTCAAAATCGAGTACTCTGTTCGCTTTGCCTCAAATCTTCTCCAGTCGTTATAGGTACACTTGCACCAGACTAATTACTCCAAAGCAATCCTCTTCAATTTCTTTACATTCATTCTAAGGGTTTTCAAATTGTTTTGGTTACATCCTTAAAACTTTTCTTTGACTTGTGTCTTGGATTTTTGCCATGTTGCAGTTCCCCATATAACAGTTGTTTAAGGAACCTGTAATTTTCCATCTTAACTAGGTGCTCTGGCCAGTGTATCTTACGATGCTTAACAAACACTTTTACATATCAAACAGCTCATAATGAAACACGGTGACTGTTGTTTTTTTAGTTTTTATCTATTGCCAAGGGCCCTTCATTTTTTATACAATGTTATAAAGAATGAGAATGGGGGCCTTTAAACAATGTGGCATGAGGTCAAAAAGGGTATGGGGGAAAAAATGGGGATCGGGAGTCATCCACTTTGTCTATTCCCTAAGCTAGTTTATCACTCACCATAATACCTAATTCACTCTGTGGGCCTAAGCTGTTTAAAATTCCCCACATCCGTGAACGTTTTTCAAAATTTTATTTACAACAACATAATAAACATTTTTATATATAAAAATAGAAAAAGACATTTTTTATTGAGCAAAAAAAAAAAGAAAAAGAAAAAGGAAAAATATCAAAACATTTATGTATAAACATAAGAGAAAACAAAAAGTTGTACATGTAACCAAAACGGAAAAATTGTCGAATGATGGGGGATGGGATATGTCTAAGCCTTAAATACACCCTAAAATAAAATTAAAAAAAACAAAAACAAAAACGGTGACAGTTGGTTACTGAAACACATCTGTAATATCCAAAAAAAAATTTTTTTTTATTGTTATGAGAACGCATGTCATTTTGTTAACATTAGCTTTTCTCGACTGAATGTTACTTGATGAATATTTTCTCTCTTTCTTTCTCACTTAAATATTATTTTGTTATTTTTCTCTTTGCTCTAATTCTTGTCTTCACTCCAGTTATTTCTTGTCCTAACCCTGTCTTGTTATTGCAATTTCTAAAGAAATTACGTTAGTTTCTGTTTCTACAGCTGTTACATGATGTTCGAATGACATTTTTAAAGGTCAGAGGTCATTCCAGATGGAAGTTGTGAAACTTTCAGATGAAAATATTCTATCTCTTTGTCTGGTGATACTGCAGACAGGAAGGAAGCGTCAAGGGGGTGGGGGGATTGGAGTGAGTGTACACAATGTTATGAAAGTATCTGTTATTTTTTTCTCTCTCTCTCACATGCATATGAAAGTGACCTGTCCCTCTGATGATTTCTGTGACTATTCTATACGTTTTTAAATAAACCTTTTCATTAATCAACATCAGCAAACGAGTGATTTTTGCATTCACAAGCAAGAAACTTGGTTTGATGACGATACAAGTGTGCATGAACTTATACATTGGTAAGTGAAAATATAACACATTTATGTCTGGTCTTCAAATCCAAATTGCTAAACAATTGATTTTTGGTACACACAAAGTGGACGCACAAAAACATTGGCATAATTAGACTAATTACTTTTTATTAATTGACCTGGTTCACAGACTCCAAGAAATATGGTTAATAACGATCAAGAACTGCCTAGATGATGACGCAATGAAAATACCAAGGTATTTTGCAATACTCAAGATCAAGTGCCTCATTCATAAAATATTAGATATCGTTGTAGAATCCACTAAAATCTGAGAAAGATGTTATCAAGAACAAGACAGAACTGATCCTACTCTACAGATGAGACTCTTGAACACTAAATTTTGCTTGATTTAAGAAACTTGATGAATAATACACTAAATTTTGCTATGCATCTTTTACAACATGTAAAATAAGTTTTTGATTGCTTTACATGCATATCTAAAGGACAAGTAATTGACTGGAAAGCCTCGCATTTCAACCAGAACACTGATCCCTGAGGATTGGAGATTCTAACCGCAGTGAGTGAGCTAGCATTATGGTGCATAAACTTGATAATCAATTGATGGATTACTCAAAATATGACACAATATGAATTAGTAGTGAAATATATAAACATTTCATATTTCAATCAAAAAAGCAGACTTAGACTAAATGATTGAATAGTTTTATAACTGTCTTAGAGAAGGCTCTAAGCTTAACATTTGTTTCCTTGCTGTCATGTGTTAGGCGGCTTTTAGAAATTTACTTCCTATCTAACATATCTCTGACTAGGTCTTTATTCAACATCACTTTCTCCCATGGTTTCCTTAGCATTTCCCCTGTGAATCAAAACTACAACATTGAACTCTTCCACATTTACTATCCCCCTCCCTCCCAAAAGTCTCTCATTCATTCCTTCAACATGGCCATACTATCAGTCTCTTGTTCTGCACACATCTATGGCCTCGGTTTTTATAAAAGGATTAGGGGTAGGAAGGACGCCATAGAGGTCACAACCAAGAATACATGAAATGAACAACGTTGGAAGTATGTAGATTCTGACTCCATATAATTAAAGACAAACAAATATTGAAGGTTGAGAACCGATTTTATTTACTACTAACAGTTTGTATTAGAAGAGGCAAAGTGTTCGTAGGATGGAATGTGATTTAACGAAGAATGGATTGTCTGATGGAGATATTTGACAGTTTGTATTACGGTGAAATGTTTGTAGAATGTTTGCAGGTATGTACGATTTAACAAGGAATGAATGTTCGCAAAACGTTTGTAGGTATGTATGAATTGACAAGGAATGAAGGTTCGTAAAATGTTTGTAGGTATGTATGAATTGACAAGGAATGAATGTTCGCAAAATGTTTGTAGGTATGTATGAATTGACAAGGAATGAAGGTTCGTAAAATGTTTGTAGGTATGTATGAATTGACAAGGAATGAATGTTCGTAAACGTAACTTATCTTTTGGACGATGGATGTGGTAGGGGTAGGCCGGTCATCCTGCTGTCGGTGATGCGTGTCCTGGCTTGTAACTGGAAAGCGGGTGACTTCTTTCATCAGCAGCTAGCAGCCCGACGTCTTTGTCTTCTTTTTCCTCCTCTCTCCTCTGGTTCCTTAAAATCCCTCGTTTTATAGTGGCAAACCGGCTCCCAGTGACTGTGATATTTGAGGTGTTTATTTTAGGTGCGGAGCTTTGCCATTGGTCGATAACTATTTTGTGGTTATCTTATTTTTTTCTTCCCAAGCGGAAGCGATGTGTGGAGCCATGTGCAAAGGACGATTTTTCATTTTATCTCTCATGGTGGATACGTTAACATCCGGTTCGCTGCTAATTCTCATCATGTTCCCACATATCTCACTATATTGTCCAGATTTAATCTTCCTTTGAGATGATCAGAACTAAGACTGTCATTAAGACTCACATTACACATCCATTATATCATTCTCATATCAATCATTTCTGTACATGCAATGGTCCTGGATATGACCTTAAACTATATCCAGTGGTGAGGCTTCAGCCTGCCGGCTTTGGGGAGTGTGGAGCCACCCTTTAATTGCCATTGCTCCCAGGTCCACTCTGGCCCGGAGTGGTAGTACCTGTTAGGGTCCCAACTATAGGTTAAATAGAAACCGACTTGAAAACAACAAATATATTCTATTAAAAAAATTTTTTCTTCAAAATCTTTGGATTCGGCATTAAATAACCCGAAAAGGGTTGATATGCCATAAAACAAAAACAACCAACCAACCATTTACATGTAACACATATCTTCAACCTTCATTGACCAGGTTTCACTTCCATATATTCTCTCACTGCATACACATGCTTGATAGAATCTTCCCTGGGTCGACATTGGTAATGCTCTTCTGGTTAATAATGGCAAAAGTTCCCTGAACTTACTTCATCCACTCGTGGCTATTGCAATTATACTAACACCTGTAGCTCTCTGTGCTTCAGTGGCATGATAAAGGTACAAAGCATAATCTTGAAATCCTACATCGGTATTTTTAGAATGATGAGAAAGGCTTGATACATAGTGCATGAGAGAAGGGGGCGCTGAAGTATTGTAAATATATGACACTAAGAAGAATGTCCGAAAAAAAGAAATGTCGTTTTTATGGGTATATGCATGGCACATACTCAGGGGAGACAGATATCCTGCTTATGTCAAACACTGCAAAGCATGCCATAAAAAGTACCATTTCAAGTTTCTATGCTCGAGTAGAGAGACGAGAATTCATAAACAAAGAAACAGTCCATTAAAGGAAAATAAAGGAAAATCCATCATCAATGTTCCATACAATACATCAGTGCAACCTGAGGAAGAGAAAGAGGAAGAATATGTACAATTGTTGAATGCAGTCACTGCATATAAAGAGTTAGGGAAACAAACACTGATTAAATAAATCTTAGTATAATAAGAATTATGGCCATCTAATGGTGAAATAAATTATTTTAAAGAAAATAAATTAGGAAATTTGTTAAAAAAACTTATTTTGTTTTACCTATTCATTTGTAACCTACTTACATTAAAAGAAATATTTCATATAAAATATAAGCATTTTAAATTGCCATAAATATTGGTTGTGAGCAAAGTAATTAGTAGACAGCTATTTTACTTTTTCAACAAGTGTGGTGCCAGACTCTTGGCCAGGTACCAATTTAATTTGAGACATTAAATTAAAAGAGGGTTCTTTGATATGTCAGGGCACATTTCTGGTTTGGTCTGCTATTTTGTTTCCTGAAAAATCAAGATAGCTTTCTTTACTCACAGCTAATATTTACAACAACTTAAAATGCTTATATCACATATTAAATCTGAAACATGTTTTAACAAAAATAGATCACAAATGAGCAAGTGCATCAAAATGAATTCATTTTGACTAACTTCCCAACTCTATTTAAAAAAATGATGTCACCAACAGTAATGTTTACCAACAAAATGTCTGATTTTTGTATATAAAAAATTTGCTGGATTGACATTGGTTTTTCCTGCTGATAAAGTGACCTGAATAAGTGAATCATCTGATGGAGAGTTAGGATGCGTGATGAGATAAAGCTTATCTTTGTCTCAGTTATCTTGGATGGATGTGAACCTGCATTAACATGTGGCAAGTGCCCCCCCCTTTCCTCTTTTCTATTGATCAGAAAATTAAATGTTGCTTTTTGTTTAGCAGAAAAAATGCCAAGTAGACAAACCAAATCTTCATTAGCCACTCTCAAAATGTACCCATTTTCAGATAAAAGTAATATTCCTGTAATCCACAAAAATAAAGGAAGAAAAAAATAAGGAGAGGGTGGAAGAGTACAATTAATGACTAAAAAGTATTGTTTAGAAAATGAAAATATAAAAAGAGTTTATTTTACATAAAAATCCCCAAAGGCAAGCACTTTCGAGGTGACATAGGATTCCTTATGTGAAGAAGAAGAAGAAGAAGAAGAAGAAGAAGAAGAAGAAGAACAACAACAACAACAACAACAACTAATAAAACAAATAAATAAAATCAAAACAAAACTAAAAATAAATAATAAAAATAAATAAGTAAATGGATGAACTGTACATAGTTGAGGCCACCTCAAAAGCTCTCTTTTCATTTTTTTTGTTACACTGAGATGTAAGTGAGAGTATCACTTATTTCTCTAGAGTTCTCCACTTCCTCATCTTATAATGTTGAAAGATGCATCAAATACCATTTTTTTTAGTCTTTGGGATGATTCTACTGAGGATTGAACCCAGATCTCTCGGTCCACAAGCGAACATTCTAACATTATGCAAAATGAGCTGGTTATTATGCCAAAGGGATGACAACGTATTAAAAAAAATATGCCAATTAGCAGACAAATACATTAAAAAAATAATCTATAATATAAATCTTACCTGTATGTATGTATGTATGTATGTATGTATGTATGTATGTATGTTTTTCTTTTTTTTTAAATAAACAGTTTGTTTTAGACTCACACATATGCAGTACATGATAATGATTATGATCATGTTGACAAATTCAAAAAAAAAAAAAAGAAGAAAAACGGAGGAAAAAGATCAGGAAGGAAAAGGGACAAAAACGGTTCATCCGCTGATCACTTACTATGTATGACTTTTGGAATGTTCCTTCATGTGTATTTTACATGTATATGTGTGTACGTATGTATAGGCATATGTATGTATGTGCGTATTTGTGTGCCTCTACGTGATTATGGTTGCATGTGTGTGCACATGTATGCGTATGTTGGCATACATCTGTATGTACGTATGTGTTTATTGTCATGTGTATGTGAGGTGGAAAGGGCTCCCATAAGCCGTGGTGAAGGCAACCCCTCTAGGAGAAGCAAATCTTAGATTAAAAAAAAAAAACCCCAAAAAAACCCCTTAAAGCGGGAGACCAGTACCCGCATTAAGCTGGTCTGCAGTTTGACTTGTTGCTGGCTATCTTGCTCTTCCTTGTTGCTGGATGTCAACATTTTGAACCGAGAGAGAGATTTAGCTGTCGTACAAAGCTAAAACTCTGTAACATCATCTGTGTATAGATACTTCCTCAGCCATGGAAAAGTTGTGACGCATGTAGGCCTGAAATGCTGGAAGCATGTAATAATTGATCTGCCATCATATATATGTATATATAGGTGTATGTATGTTCATGCACAGGTGTATGTATATGTGTGTATATCTATGTGTATATGTATGTATATGTGTATATATATATGTATGTGTGTGTATGTATGTGTATATATGCATGTGTGCGTGTATGTGCATATATGCATGTGTGTATGTGTATATTTGCATGTGTGTATGTATGTATATGTATGCATGTATATGTGTATGTCTGCCTGTGCATGTTTGTGTATGAGTGCATATTCATGTATGTGTATGTATATGTAGGTAAGTGTATGTATATATATATGTGCATATATGTACATATATGTATGTATATGTGTGCATGTATTTGTATATGTGTGTGTATTTATATGTATGTACATGTGTATATATGCGTGTGTATGTATATGTATGTGTATTATGCATTGTGTATGTATATATGTATATATGTGTGTATGTTTACAGATATGTATGTGTGTATGTGTATATATGTATATTTGCATTTATATATATATATGTATGTATGCTATTGACCGTCTTTTGTATGTTTATATATGTATATGTATGTGTATTATGTATTGTATATGTATGTATGCATATATGTGTGTTAAATGTATGTGTGTATGTGTATGTATGCGTGCATGTATATATGTATGCGTGCATGTATATATAAGTATGCATACTAATGACCGTCTTCAGTGTCATATCTGTTTGAGCATGTAAATTTTGCCGGCAGGACTAAAGTCATTTTTGGCTCATGGACTTTCAGTGCCTGAGGGAGTGGCACTCGTCTGACAAGACGTTGCAATCATCATGTATGTATGTATGTATGTATGTATGTATGTATGCCTAAAACTTTCGACAGAGGCAACGGATTTGCACGAGATTGGCATCATTTTGAAGCTCGACCATTCAGACGCCAAATATCGAAAAATTGACTAAAAACATTAATTCCTTCACTCCCAACTGGGCACTTTTCTACAAGGAGGGGTCGTTTTTTCGCTGATATTTTCGAAAGTCATCCTCTCTTTTCGATTGACTAATCTTAATTTAAACCTTCACCACTTCCGGTTTGGTGATGGGTGCAACGGCAAAGACATTATGTTTTTTTTTTTCACGTTCCTTTCCACCTCCACGGTATGGATTCGAATCTGCTTGCCTGCCTACTACCACTTTTTTTCTTTGCTCAACACACACCTCCAAACACCCCGGCAACGTCTGGCAACCAGGCTAGTTTTATATAAAGCAGAATGCTAGAAAAATATTGTTTGAACAAATAATAAAATATAAACAATGAAAACAGTTGTAGATGAAAGAGATAGACAAGAATATAATAGAAGAAAAGTGATTTGTATTTACAAATAGTTTTTCAACCAAACAGTTATCAATGATGGACAAACTTACATGCAAAATAGGTTGAATAAGAAATCAAAATCAAAAGAAGTCGGTGCTTCTGCATTTACTGACCCACGATTTCCACAAAGTTTACTAAGGCTGACTCGGCAGCTGACAGAAATAACCGGAAAAGGTCGGCCAAGCGTTCCTCAATTTTTAATGAGTGTGCTGTCTGTTTTTAGCTAATACGAGTCCATGAAAGCTACGTTTTTATAAATTAGAAAAAATAAACAATAAATTTTAAGCATGCAGCTTAGGGTTAGAGCTGGGTTAGATACATGTTTGTAATTTTATTTATTGTATTTCCACTTTATTTATTGTATTTTTCCTATTTTTCATTATAATTTTCTTGTAGCAGTTTTACATTTCATGATCGTCTACTTCTGGTTATTCCTGTCAGCAGTCGAACACACCCGAGAAACTTTGTGGAAACTGCAGGTCGATAAATGCAGAAGTACCAAGACGTCTATATCTAAAAAAAATTAGAGACATAATGTCACTCAGCAGTTTAAAGGCATCAAAGATACTGACAAGAATCTCCCATTTCAACCAAAGTTCTTCATCTTTTCATTTCTTAAACACCCTAAAAAGTCGGCCATCCCGTTATAACTTGGCTGTTACAAGTCCAAATTATTAATGTAGCATATCTTGCAGGAAGGATTTTCAACACTTTCCATTTAAAAACACTTTATCATTGCAAACGACAGGTAGTTCTAAAGTGTAGTTCTATCAGTTCTAAACTTAGTTGGTATATTTACACCAACATATATAAAAATTACAGTGTCTTCAAAACAACAGAGTCCAAATTCTTCATCCAAATCACACTGGCTGAAACTAAACAATGTTTGCTACTCAAATTTAGCAATCAAATGCTTAAAAAATCCAGTAGTCATCACATATCTCTCAGGTAATTAGAATGTTAAAAATAGAACATTTAAAAAATGACAATCTATCCATACAAAAACAAGTGAAGGTAAAGAATGCATTAAAAAAGAGAGTTTAATGTGTCTGAGAACGTTCTGGTGAAAAAACAAAAACAAAAAACAGTTGTTTTCTGTAAAGAGAAATGGAGTACACATGTTTGTTTCGACTATCTTGCATGTAACAGTGTTTGTGGGAATTCTAGGCACGTGTGTGCATATTAATGTGCCTGTTTTGCCAGTAAGAGAGTGTATGCATTGTACTATTCTTAGTATTGGGCATCACTAGATCACTGTGCCATCAAGCGCTGCCATTGCCTAAATCTGCTGCATCACGTAAGCAGGTGGAGCCTTTGGAAAAATTGGAGTCAGACAATCAAAATCCGTCAATCAATTTAACCCTTTTCAGGTAATGTGTAGGTATGTATGAGGGAGAGACTCACTTGCAAAAAAGAGGAAAGAAAAATCCTCACTTCTGAAAGTGGAAGCAAAGATCAAAGACGACCCCTGCAGTTTGCATCACTGAAGAAAAGTAAGACGTGAGATTGTCTTGTGCTGAAAAACTACAATGTGTGGCGGCAAGGAAATGGCAGTTTGAACTAAATGAGTCAACTGTCTAGACAAGGATTTATGCATATGTGAACTTTCCAACTCTCAATGTGGATGGCACAAAACCTTCAGTTTGGAGCGCTACCTCGTGGAAGCAATGAGGATAAATGGAAAACAGTGATAAAATTATGAATTTGGAGCAGCTCGAGTTGGAAGTACGTGTCCCCCCACTGGGGATACAATACAAGGTTGCCTTGTTTTTGCTGTGGATTTTACTTAACTAAATAAGGTGTAAGGCCTGAAGTCTTGTGAACCATAGATATCCTTCTTTATTAGAGAAAAGAAGAAATAACAAGAAAAGATAAAAAGAAAAAAGAGGGAATTAATAAAATAAAAAAAACGAAAATATAAAAAAGGGAAAGAGAGCATCATGGATGGCATAAGGTCATCTTATGTGAATTAATGTTCCTTGCATGGATTTAACCCCAATGGAGAGGTCGATAACGAGTTCATTTTTATTCTCTATTTCTGACATGATTTCTCTCCTCCTAAATATCTTATGCAGGTTTTCTTGTTCTTTTGTTTAACAGCTGCCGGCTTGAACTATACTGACTTTGGAATTGGTGTATTTATACGCGTTTCAGCAATTTGACCTTTACTTCATGTATTGACTCGATGAGTAATCCTCCAGACTAAGGAAATTATTGGACTGTTGATTTCCAATGCGCTGAGAACTTTAATCTTGTTGTGCTAACCTGAGAATTTTAAGAGACTTTATTTTTGCCTTTGCTTTTTCTCTATTTAGTTCCGTTGAGTTGTTGATTTTATAAAAAATTAAAACAAACCAAAAAAATTATAAAATTTAATTCTCCAGATTTGTGTCCTCCTTTCTATTTCTGCCTTTGTTGAACATTTTTGCTTTTTTACTCACCTTCCCAAATAACCTGTCCATCTCCTGTCCTTTACCTAAGGGATAGAAAAGTGTAACCTAGTGACTCCAGAGGGATACAAACATATTAGCCCATACCCAGGCTTGGTACCATTTTTTTGAAGAGTTTCTCCCCATGTGTTTTTGAACTTGATGTGATAAAGCTAAGTGGTGCATTTTCGATGGTGGACTCCCCTATCCTTGACTAAGCCAGAACAGACCGAACCTACAAACTAATCTTTGTACAATGACTGAGGATAACCAGAGCGCTCAAACTGGATTGGAAATGTTATAGTATATACTTGTGTGAGAGATTTCAGTTAGAAATGTGTATAAGCTGGTGCTCATTGCGTTTTGCTGAGGACCTTTCACATGGTAGCTTTATGCATCAAGTATAAAAGAAAAAAGCAGCAAAAGAAGAGAAAGGAAGCAGCGTTTTTGACTTTTTATAGCATGTACAAATTTTCACCAGTGAATATCTTTACTTCTCTGGTTGACTAAAACTGTTGATCGGAGATTTTGTCCAACTGAGAGTCAATACTTTAAACAACATTCCCTACTGCTGCTAATGCTACTAGCAAGAGCAAAGTATACTTCCGCCTTTGTTTATAAACTGATATAGAGGCCAAAGTAATTGATTTGGGCTTAGAGACTAAATATGTACAAAAATAGATATTTTAAATTTTCATCAGAAATTTTTTAAACCACCAATATGAGTAATTTCCTAGTCTAGCAGACAAACAATGTGATTACTATTTCAAACTTCCAATGAAATTTTATTAAAATGATATCAAGCAGATTAATTACCAGGAAATTTACATTACGTAATCATAACTCTTGACTGACTATTTAATAAAGGGAGACAACTAGAAAATAACTTATTTCCTTGCCTCATTTCTGAAATTTAATTTACACTAGTGGAAGGCGCCCGGCCTTTTCCCGGTTGTAAAATACGCTTAAATGTATTTTAATTTATGTAGATTTGGTATTTATTATTACAGAATCAATTCTCAATTGAATATCATATTGTACCTATTATATAATACTGATTTCAAAAGATTAAAAAAAAGTGACTTTGATGCCATCAGCTAGAATGAAAACCAAAGCATTTAGTGCTCTCACTGTGTTCTCTACCGTTTGAACTAACTTAACATGTAGATAAGAAAGATTTAAAATTAAACCACTTCAAGGGCTGAATGAATTTGCGCATCCGCAAAAATAATAGGAATATGTCGACAAGCTGAAACATTTTACATTTTAACTTGTCGACATATTTCTATACACATTATTCATCAATCCAAACAAAGATTTTACTCATTATAAACCATCCTCGGTGTATGAGTACTATTTCCTGTTAATTTCAGTCTTATATGAGCAGTAGTTTAAGAGTTTATCAGTTAAATAATTTCACACAGACACACGCACATACGTACATCTCCTGTTTTATTTTATAGAAAAGAAAATTATGAAAACATGTATTTTGTAATTTAATGTTGAAAAGAAGATTATTTAATATTATTGTTCTGCACTCTATGCTCCCACCGAAATTGATTAAAGAGATTACATATAAACAGTCTGAAAAATTGGTGGTAAATAAAAGAAGCAGAAAAAAATAAAAATAGTATTATAGCATTAATATTAGTATTTTAATTTAAAAAAAGAAAGAAAATAAATTTTCTTTTTGCATCTCAGTGTGTGTTTAAAACAGTTTGTCTGCTTATTCCATATTTTTCCAAACCAAAATAATAATTTAGTATTATTTATTTATGAATCATGAATTTATTTATTATGAATCAGATTATTGTTGGCATTAGTTAGCCGAATGTCTTTCTAGATAGGAATATTTCTAGAAAAAAATGTTGTCTAATTATGGGAAGATTCACGTGAAGGTTACCGATATTCTAAGTGAAACAGTTTTTGTGGAACAAACAGGATTCAAACTCAGCACGAGAAGACTATCAACCAGTGTCGTTAACTACTTATCAACCACCACCTCTCATATTTTAGAATGAGGGGTCATTTTTACATATAAATTTAACATAAAATAATCATCCACTTCCAAGCAAGAAAGTGCTTTTAAAGACATGTCATTTTTTAAAATCATGGCTATTTTCTAGATTTCTTGGAGATCAATTTTTGATATGTGTATTGAGAGAGGTAGCTATCTTTCTTTTTTTTTTTTTTTGTTGACTAAATACATTCAAACGTTATAAATAAAAATTGCTTATGCTTGTGTTTTTTTATTGACTCATAATATGAATATACTTCCATGTCTCTATTCTGAATCCATGACATTCCACTTGGATTATGCCCATTTAGCTCAAATTGTATGGATTCGTCCATCTTTTAATTTGCAAGCTCTCATGTAGCGGGATTGTCCCCTCCAATATTTTGTACTAGTTTAGAAGTCACAGATAAAAACTCTTTTCTGTTCATGCTAGGTGATTCGATTACACACTGACCAATCACCTTGCAGGGTGGATTGATTTCATCTTGTCCCTGAAAAACTACTATGGCTTCTTTAGGAATAACAGTTGATCAACGAAAAGAATCCTAAGAGCAACAACAAAAGAGTACCCTTTCTCTCTTGTCCCTTTGTCTACTGGATACACAAGCATTGACTTCCCCTGACACTGCCCAGTTTTCTTCCATCGGCAATTGAATAAGCCCTTTCATTGTTATTATTAAAGAAGGTATTGTTTTTCCCCTCATATGATGGGTTTTGCTACTTACTGCTAATATATAAGAATTGGTCCTAACAACCACTAATATGACCAGATCTTATACAGGGTAGAATGAACACTACAGCTTTATTTGAAAACATTTACTGAAAAAATCAATTCAGGTAACTTGATTATGTAGTAGAGCTAACATCTATTCAATGTAGCCGCCTTCAGCCTCAGTCACCACCTCAATACAGATCCGGAACTGGGAGCATGCCTTTTTCCACAAGTGGCGGCGGGAGCTCGGCAAATACTTGACAGATGGCAGCGATCAGGCTGGTTTTGGTATTGTGGAAAGTCATGTTGGTGCTGTTCTTGACATATGACCAAGTCCAGTGGGCCCAGGTCGAGGAAGGAGAGGGGTCAGTGAGAGAAGGGTACAAAATTGTAGTACTCTTTCTGAAGCATACCCTGGGTCTCTTTAGACTTGTGGTCCTGCTGCCACACCCAAAACCTGCCAGTGGCCACTTGATGACCCCAGGGGATCATCACACTTTTCAGCATATCTAGGCACACTTTGGTGTTGACTTTCAAGTCCACTGTGAAGATGTGAGGTGGCATGGTGTGGTCTTCAGTTGACACCACACCAAAGACCATAACTGTGGCCGGAAACTTCTTTTCATCACCCTGGCCACGTTCCTGTTATCTGGAATTGTATTTTGAGGGTGCTGTCAATGGTCCTGTTGTCATAACTTGGACTGGTAAAGAGCATTAGTTGTACAGCAGCGCATCTGCGATCTCGCTTGTTGAACATTGTGCCACTTTCAGACATGATAGAAGGCTCCTATCGATTTGTACACAACTGGCCAACTAGTTGATGGTCTGCAACAAAAAAAAAAGAAAAAAAGAAAACCGATTTTCATGAAATGGAAATGGAATCATGTCGTTTTTTCTAGTGCGGCATTTTATCATTCCATCCTGTACTATAAGCACGGCCAAAACGGAAGAAGGGCGTAAGTATTTTTTGACAGAGTCCCTCTTTAAAAATCTACTAAGTAATTATCCAATCAATACAAAATTTTCAATGATTATTAAGTGAAGAATGCCCAGTCTGTTAAATCCAAGGTAGCTGATCAGCGGCTTGGTTCCCACCAGTTTTGGCAAATAACAAATAGGATCCTGAACAGAAGTGTGTGTTCTATCCTAACCATTATCAACGGACCAGAGGTCATCTCGTCAGCTTCAGACAAGGCCAAACTATTTGCCAAGAACTTTGCAGCTAATTCTACCATATGCGATGAAGGCCATCAACTCCCCATATTTCCTCCTATAACACAGAACACGCTAGGTAACATACAAATATCCGTGCATGAGGTCGCCAAGCTAATCAAGAATCTTGATTCTAGTAAAGCAACTGGCCCTGACGGCATCCCAATTATAGCGTTAAAAAAGCTTCAACCAGCACTTGCTCCCATACTTACAGAACTGTTTAAGCGTTGCCTTAAGGAGAAGTGCTTTCCAACACCCTGGAAAACCTCGTCAGTATGCCCTGTATTTAAGAACTCAGGTGATAAGTCATCTCCCTCTCAGTACAGACCAGTAAGTCTCGTGTGTCATGAGTAAGTTGCTGGAATCTATATTAAATAGAGAAATAGTCAACCATCTCAGCAGAAACAACCTTCTTAGTGACACGCAATATGGTTTCCATTCGGCAAGATCTACCGCAGATGTGCTAACGGCTATATCTCATAGGATTAGTGAATCTCTTGACAAAGGCTTCCTTTCTAGGGCAATTGCTCTTGACATATCAAAGGCCTTCAACAAGGTATGGCATAAAGGCCTACTTCACAAGATTTCCAGCTACGGTATAACTGGAAATATTCTCTCTATCATTAAATCATTTCTCTCTGATAGGCTCATAAGAGTAGTGATTAATGCTGGAGTCCCTCAGGGGTCCATCCTGGGCCCAACTCTCTTCCTGATCTACATCAACGATCTCCCTAAACACATACTTAAATCATTCGTTGACATCTATGCTGATGACACGACCATCTACAGCAACACATCAAAGGCTGTAAATGATTCTGTAAATTGTCAAGTAGACACTTTATTAAATCTCCACACTAACGTACTGTACTTACAATAACCCTTATCCCTGAGTGGCTTCTGGGCCTTGATTCTCTCTCCTCTGATCTTGAACGAGTGATTCAGTGGGGGAAGACGTGGCTGGTTACCTTTAATGCATCTAAAACCAAACTCCTATCTTTACATCATCAACGCTCTGATCTCCATCAGCCATCAATTGAAATGGACGGCTCTCATCTAGGAGAAGCCCCATGTTTTGACAAGCTTCTGGGCTTGACCTTCACTCCTGATCTGAAATGGAACACGTACATCAAGTCTGTTGCCAAGGTCACTGGAAAGATGGTGGGATCCTTCTACCGCTCCAGAAGATATCTCACTACTGATGCAATTCTCTATCTATATAAAAGGCAAGTACGTCTAAGGATGGAATACTGCTGCCATATCTGGGCAGGAGCTGCTAAAAACAGCCTATCCTGCCTTGACAGAGTACAAAATAGACTTTGTGGCTTAGTGGGAGATGCCCTTTTCTCTTCCTTGCAACCTCTCTCCAACAGAAGAGACGTTGCAAGTCTATCTTTGTTTAATCGTTATTTCAATCGCAGGTGCTCGTCTGAGCTCCAATCTCTGGTCTCCCCTCGCTAATCTTTTACGAAAAACACCCATCTAGCTGAATCCACTGTCAAAACTTTCCCCACTCCCTATCTATGCCTAAATCAAAACGTAGATTCCATGAACAAAACTTCTTTCTTAGAACTGCATGCCTCTGGAACTCTGTTCCGTCTGCCTGCTTCCCACCTGACAACAACCTGGATGTCTCCAAGTCCAACGTAAACAAATTCCTGATGAACTGCCCCCTTAAGTAGACACTTTATTAAATCTCCACACTAACGTACTGTACTTACAATAACCCTTATCCCTGAGTGGCTTCCGGGCCTTGATAAGTGGTGACCACCTTGTAAAAAAAAACAAAAAAAAAACTTTATAATGGTCTACATTTTTTTCATAATCGATATATATATATATATATATATATATATATATATATATATATATATTTGTCTACAAAACTCCCCTTCTATATTTGTGGGTGCAAATATGCTTAAAATAATCAGCCGAAACTGAACACAATATATTGTATTGTGGGAAGAGTAAGGATTGTAGATAAAAAACCACACACAAAAACAAAAAACAAATAAAAGAAACAACTGCGCACGTATCAGATTTTAAGGTTGAAAATCTGAATTTTGAATATGTTTAATTTTTCATCCATTGTGTTATCAAGTGTGAAATTTGTTGAATATGTTAATAATAATTATTCTTTCAAATTAGCAAAAAAAAAAACAAAAAACAAATATGTATATATATATATATGTGTGTGTGTGTGTGTGTGTGTGTGTGTTTATTTTTACGAAAAACACTACTTTTAAATATTTTAAAAATAAATTAACAATTTTCTTTCAGTGAGCCCAATATTACTAATATACCATTAAATAGGAAATGCTTTGAAGAATCGATGCCAAAAAAGAAAAATCGATAAATGACTGCACATTTTGCTAAAAATACGATTTCTTTCGGCAATTTGTCGTTACATAATATTACCTCACCTATGGTAGACCATAAGGCATATAAACAGTTGTTATCTCCCCCTTTTTCTTTTTGCTGTTACTTGCGCTTGACTTAGTTTAAATTGTATGGGGGACTTTTGCATCTAGCATACTTTCTCGTCCAGAAACACTTGATTCTGATGGCAAGACAGGATTAAGACAATCAAACGTGATACTAGATGCAGGAGTTGTCTCCCATACATACAGCACATAGCATTCCCAAAATCTGATACGACCAGCCTCATCGTTGCTTAATTTTGGGGGGTTATGTAAGCAGCAAACATGTATCACTTATGAAAAAAGAATTAAATCCTTATAAAATTGGTCCTTCACTTAATCATCAAAGCAAACATTAAAAATACATGGAAATTTACAGACCTAAATGATTTAATTTATTCATGTAAAGGCAACCATAGTTTTTTTTTTTTCGAAACTATCATTAAATTTAGAATTTTTTAATTTTGCCACATGAAATCTATAGACTAAGATAAAAGATGGAATTATTTGAAATTCATGTACTTATAATATTTTTGCATATTCGTATAGCAAATCATCCTAAATCTTATTTAGAAAAAAAAAATTGATTCAAAAACCATTTAAAAAATATATAAATGTGTTATCCATTGAGACAAAAATGGCGGCAAATAGTGTTTTTTACTTGGAAAATTTGAAATTATTCTATTAAAAATAGTAGGAAAACTTTTATATTATTCTGCTTTTCATATGATAAAATTCAGGCTTTCTTTTTCGGGGGGAAAAAGTTGCTCAGGAATAATGGATTTTAATAGATTTTAATTCGTTTTACAAAAAACAAAAAATTGCTTTTTCTACCCTTTTTAGACCGTGCCTACTGTACTAATCTCCACGGACCATATTTTTGTTTTATTCATTTTTTTTCTTACCAGGTTAATCTGGGATCAACAAGTGGCTATATATTTATCCTTAAGAATTATATTTGATTATATGTTCATAAAAACATTAGGGGCTTATTCAGATTGGCACTTATGGCGGCATTTAAAAATTAAAGAAAATACGAAAATGTCTGTATGATGTACTACCAGTTACGGGACGAAGATGAAAAAAAACGAAAAAAACAAAAAAAACAAAAAAAAAACGTACTTTGATCAAGCATTTTTTTTTTTATCAAGAAAATCAAATTTTACTTTGTATCGGATAATGTGAAAAAAAGCGTCCATATTACAATCAACAAATCTACAGACAAACACAGAAAACCTTAATGTACATGGAAACTGTGAAAACAATCACAGATTATCTCCTCTCATTGTGTAAAACATAGCCTCGTTTGTCAATTATCGGTAAAAAAGGCAAATTTGTTTTTCATAAGAAAAAACAAAATAAAACAAAAAAACAAAAAAAAAAACGCACCCCCCCCAAAAAAAAACAAACAAAGAAAAAAAGCAAACAAACAAACTACTTGATCAATTTTTGTGATTTTTGGGATATACTATCTTCAATCCGTGACAAGTAGGTGCAATATAAAAGTTTTTCTTCATTTTTGTTTATCGCTATAAGTGCCAATCGCCGGTATCAGAATTTTTGTAGGAATTTTTGAGACCCTTAACACGAAACTGCGAATAAAATATAACAAAACTCGTAATTTCTCTTTTAAAAGTGAGTTGTTTATTTTCTTTATGAATAATACTTCCAAAATAAACTATTAAAGTTGTATAAAAAGTAATAGAAATATTATTTTTTATTTAAAAAAAACAGTAATTTTTTTATTTATTTATTTTTTTTTTATTCAATTTTCACCCCAAACAAGCCACAGTGCCATTTGAAGCAGGGGGCTACTATAAGGGACTTAATTTGCAGAGGCATTATGAAGGGAGATGAGTAGAAAGATGTTTGTTCACATTACACTTGAACTTCTGCATATCAGTACGGTTGGGAAAGCAGAATCCCGGACGGAAGTTCCAAAGACCTGCAGTTCTGGGGAAGAAACTATTGGAGTAAAAGGCTTTCTTGCACCTAGGGATCTCTACTTACTAGCTTGTCGGGTTTGTCGGAGGTAGTTACGTCGAGGAGGTACAAGTGTTTGCAGTTCGTCAGAGCATTCGCCATTAAAGTATTTGTAGAACAGGCAGAGGGATGCAACATCTTGTCGTTGGGACAGAGGCTGAAGCCTAGATGACAGTTCAGGACCTATCAGGTTGGCGACTCTCTTTTGAACCCTGTTCAGGAGCGAGAGACAAGAAGCAGATGCACCAGCCCAGATGTGACAACAGTACTCCATACATGGGCGAATGGAGGTATAGGATACTTTCAGGCGTAAGTAGTTTTCTAGAACGGTAGAGGAGCCAACCTTCCTTGCAGCAGCCTTGGCAATGCTCTCAATGTATCTATTCCAGTTCATATTCCCTGAAAACGTTAGGCCGACGAGTTTAAACGAAGTACTTTCAGGCAATGTGTTCTTGGCCATTGCTATTGGTGGTAGAGAAGGTTTCTTGTAGATATTGAAGGAAACAAGCTTAGCCTTAGCAGCATTGAATGTGACCATCCATTTTTGTCCCCTTTCCACTACAGATTGGAGGTCATCCTCTAGTGTTTCTGCCATTTCCTTGGCTATGTGCTCATTTGTTTTCCCTTCATATCTGTTATAGAGAGTGGTGTCATCGGCAAATATACCCATTCCCGATACAATTTTAACAGGGAGGTTATTTTAGGTCCAAGGATAGACCCCTGAGGTACTCCCGCATTTATGTCATATTGTTTAGATGTACGACCGTCGAGGACAACTTGGATTTTTCTCTTACTTAAGAAGGATTTGATTACATTATGAATTCTTCCAATGATTCCATAATGAAATTAATTGAATTTTACGAGTTCAGTATTTTTCAATTTTTAAACTTTAAAAATCTATCAAAATTTTTCTATTGATTCTACTTTTACGATATTTTCAGGGTCAATGTGAAATTTTAGACAAACGAATATAATATTTTAGACAAACGTTTTTTTTTTTAATTCACGCCCTACTCCATTTTGAAATGCCTATTAAAAAGTAAATAATTAATTCACTCATCAAATTTTTATATATCACAAATTGAAGATAAAAGATCAATCAATAATATATTCGAATTTAAAACAACAAAAAGTAGTGTTTTTTTAGAAATGTACCTGTAAAGTCCGAAGTTTAAAACCTTTTTTTTAATCACGTTTTTTTTATTATTTTTTTTTTTATTGAAACCTTGGTCCTTGCTCCTTTAATTGAAAAATAAAATTAGGGTTTGAATTGCATTTTTTGAGTAGTTATAAGCTTGGAAAGACAGAGGGTCGAATTATTCATTATTTTTCACAAAGTTTCTGCGGAGTTAGTAGCAAACATTATTTCATCTGGAAGTAGTTGGCCAGTGCCACTTGAACGCCCAGAAGTGGGAAATGATTTTACTATAGCGTGAGATGTAAAAGTAGCCCCCCCCTAAAAAAAAAAAAAACTAAAAAGTGCTTTTGATTTATTTCTTTTTGCCGTAATCTTTTTCAGCGTAATTGCCTTAAAAAAGGAGAATCTCATAGTGAATTAGTATAGAGTGTAAGACCACAGTTTTAGCAAACAAATGAAATTATTACATAAAGTTGGCTCTATTTTACAGTTTGTCACTGTGCAGAGGGAGACAACTCTCGTTTTTCATCTCATAATTTAGGACGCGACATTTTGTATTTGATATATTTGTATGGACTACATTTTGTATTATTAATGTTATCAACTTTGTTACATTAAAAAAAATCGTCACACTTTTTTAATTTTGAGTTAATAAAAATATCGCGTCCTAAATTATGAGAAAGAATGAACGAATCTTTTAGTAAACGAGAGTTGTCTCCCTCTGCATAGGGGCAAACTGTAAAACAGCGCCCTTAACACTGTCAGTAAATTTAATTAAATTAAATTTAATTTGTTTATTAACAATATTTTTGAGACATTTACATTACGATATAGTTTTTTTTTCGAAGGGGCATAACTCTTAAGATTTTGTATCAGTTGTAAGGGAGACAATCAAACGTATTTATAACATTTTATTTACCTGTTTAAGAAGGCAAAATTATATGCCAGACTGGTTTAATCTGAAGAAATCAACTTCCTCAAAGGGGACACACTGGATCCGGATGCACTTTAGAATCGAGTCAAATTAGGTCATATTTCCGTAATTGAGTTTTAACGGGCTTTAAAAAATGTAACAATCTCTAAAAAATTATTTTAACATTAGCGTTGTTCTTGTTCAAAATTTCTCATAAAAAGTGTCAATATGGAACAATATACCACCTAAAAAATATAAAAATATTGTGTAGGATTTCTCAAAAATTGTACTGATATATGTAAGGAGAGTTACCGAAATGTTTTAAATGCCATTATAAGTTACATATCGCTTTGTAAACTAATGCCTGAAAGAATGATTTTTTAACCACTCACAAAAAAAAACAAAAACAAAAAAAAAAACAACAAACAACAAACAAACAAACAAACAAAAAAGCAAAAAACAAAAAATACACAAAACAAAACAAAACAAAAAAAACAAAAAAAAAAAAACAAAGAAAAATACATGCTCTTCAGTAACGTTAATACTGACCCTAATTTTGACTTGCTATACGGAAAATAAAACGAAAAAGGTCAATTTGGTATCTAAGGGACAATTACAAATTAATTTCACTCATCATATCTATAGCATTTACTGTAATCATGAGTTAACAGTGTCTTTCAGCCATGAGTAAAAAAAAAAAAGTAACTTGGTTTCTTTTATACAAGAGAGGAAAAATGTGAAAATGAATGTTTTTATTTGGTTAAGGAGAGCATATGAACCCCCATACTTGACTTTTTGTCATTAAACCTTAATCCAAACCAGACATTCCCTTCTCCTCGAACTTTTAAGAGCTAAGAATGAAACCACATATCAGACATTATTTAAAAAAGAATGACCTGCATCGTGATGATTTGATTAAAAAAATCAGATTAAATATGATTAAATGCCCTTCCCCCTACTACTTCTCCAAGTTTGGACGCTCAGAACTACTGCCCCATCTCTCTGCACAGAACTGTATGAAGACTATCAAGTATGAAATTAGAGTACATGGTTGTTTTAAATAATACTAGACTACCTACGACCTGTTGGGTCAGTATGTTATATTAACTATGGAATTAATGTATGAGCGTGGCACTTGTGGCGTAAAGAAAATAGTTTCTGTGACATAACAGAAATATTTCTATGAAGTATATTAAAATGAAAAAAGAATATAGATAGATTTCTATGAGTCGTTCTGTTTATTATTGTTTATTTTCGAAATAAACAAACAAACTTACAGCCATTGAATTATAAGTGGTTTGCCATACTTATAGGTAAATATGCACTGAACAGATACCATAATACTTAAAGTTAAATTCAAATTTTGATATATCTTTTAATTTAAATGCGAAAAAAACCCAAACAATTGGGACACTGAAAACGTACACAGTAAAACAATACATTTTATTGTTGCATTGATTATTTATTTGTAATGCAAATTAAAAAAAAACAACATATTTTTTGGGTTAAATGTATGAATGTTTTTTAAGAAAAGTGTATTAAAAAATGGAGAATAAATAAAAAAAATGAAGGCGATTGTTAAATCGTCTGTAAAAATAGATTTATTTGTAAGAAAATTGTGTTAAAATAACTTAAACATAATACGGAAATGAACGATTTAAAAAAATGCAGAAAGTGTTAACAATTGTTTATTGAGATAATTTAAACGCAAAAAAACAAAACAAAAACAATTGGGACGCTGAAAATGTACACAGTAAAACAATACGTTTTATTGATTATTTGTTTATGTACGCATGCACAACCGGAAGTCGTAAACCGGATGTTGGGTTACAACACCTGTTACAAGATCATTTGAGTTTTTATAATTATATATTATAGATTGACAGATTTCATGATTATGTCATAAAGGACACATTTCATTGACAATATTCAGAACATTTAAATGAGATTTTTTTAAATATCTGAAGCTACTGAAAGTTAAACTAATCGAAGTTAAAGAAAGCAAAAATAAACCATGAAACGGTTTATTAAAAAAAATTTAAATAACACGTTTGTTCCATAGGAATGTTAAAATAGAATTGCGTCTTATTTGTTATTTTTGGTTGCATATTCTTTGTTTTAAGGAAATATTCATATTGTGGCATAAATCAAACCCACACTTGATCTTGTGTCGAACATCCTGGAAAGAATGTAAAAAAAAAAAAATAAATAATCAAAATAAATAAATTTGTTTCTCTGTGGATGCACAATTACATCTCCTTTTTTTCTTATGCATTAATTCTGAGCATGATTGAGTTTTGTTTTAACTTGACACGATCATAGGCTTGGCCCAGGTGAAGACCGATTTTACAGAAATTCTTCTTCAGATTCCTAGCCCATCTTGCTACTAACCTTAATTTTTGCTACTTTCCGACACTTTCTAATGAAAAGGCAAGTTTTGTGATGGGGGTCATTGTAGGCTCGCAGCACGTGTCCAAAACATCTGAGCTGCCATTCCTCATTCATCTTGCCCTCAATCAATGTGATGCTATAGCACCCTCAGATATCCTTACAGTAGACATGGTCGACCAGTGTAATTTGTGAGATCCAGCAGAGCATTTTAGTTTTCATAATGGTAAATCATTGCTACGTCTTCCTCATTGTTGTTATACAAAGCGATGGATCTTATAGCAGTCCAGTAGATCTTCTGCTTTAGACTTTTACTGATCTTGTGGCTGCAGAGGATGCTGGTGATGGTGTATCACTTGGACCATGTCGCATTGATGCATGCAGCAACTTTGCAGACGATGTTGCAATCATTATTGAGTGTCAGGCCGAGATATCTGAATTATACGTTCTGCTGTCTGGATGTTAAAACAAGCTTGTTTCACATATGCGTGGAATTCAAAACAATGCTCTCTCTTTTTTTGTCAGCTTTCAATGACATCGGGCCACATTGAATTGATTATGCCATGAGTTCATATGAATAAAGGAATTAAATAGCAACACTTTTCTGGAGGTTGAAGATTCAACCTTCACTATATATATCTACTAGCAGGCTATCCGGCATGGACTGGTCATAAAATAAACTTAAATATGATATTTTAATTTATAGAGATTTCGTAGTTATTATTATAGAGCCAATTTTCTATTGATTATTATATTGTACCCAATATATAATAAGTTCTCATGGTTTGTGAGCTGATGTTTTGTATAATTGTGGCAACAATTTACATATATATATATATATATAGTTTATAAAGTTTTCTTTTTACATAGGCATCACCACTTATCAAGGCCCAATGACCACTCGAGGATAAGGGTTAAGAGTGTGCCGTAGTCAATTGAACAATATAGTAATCGTTAGTAATGGAAATTTGGTAAATTTTTTTAACTTAAGTGGAACAGCTCTTCAAGAACTTGTTTACATTGAACTTGAAGACAATCAGATTGTAGTCAGTTGGAAAGCAGGAAAATGGAAAACATTTCCACAGGCGTGCAGTTCTAAGAAAGAAGCTTTGTTCATAGAATCTACATTTAGGTTTAGGCACAGATAAAGAGTGGGGGGAATTATTGATAGTGTTTTCAGCTAGACGAGTGTCTCTTGTGAAAGTTTGGCGAGGGGGAACCATAGATTGAAGCACTTGCCATGAAAATAACGATAAAGCAGAGACAAACTTGCAACATCTCTTCTGTGAGATAGAGGTTGCAAGGAAGAGAAAAGGACATCTCCTACAAGGCTGAAAAGTTTATTTTGAACTCTATCAAGGCAGGACAAGTCCTTTCTAGCAGCTCCTGCCCAGATGTGGAAACCGTACTCCATCCTTGGACGTACCTGGCTCTTATATAGATAGAGAATTGCATCAGCAGTGAGATATCTAATGGAACGATAGAAGGATCCCACCATTTTTCCAGTAGCCTTAGATTTGATGTATATGTTCCATTTCATATCAGGAGTAATGGTCAAGCCCAGATGCTTGTTAAAACATGAGGCCTCCCTAAGACGAGAGCTATTCATTTCAATTGATGCCAGATGCAGATCAGAGCGTTGATGATGTAAAGAGAGAAGCTTGGTTTTAGATGCATTAAAAGTACCCCCCACCTCTTTCCCCATTGTACCACGTGCTCAAGATCAGAGGAGAGAGAATCAGAGAGAACTTGGTCGTTTACGGTCTTAGATGTGCTACCATAGATGATAGTGTCACCAGCATAAATGTCTATGAATGATGTAAGGATGTGATTTGGAAGCTCATTAATGTAGACCAGGAAGAGAATTGGGCCCAGGATGGACCCCTGAGGGACTCCAGCATTAATACTGTGAGCTTCTGATTTTTTCCCTAAAACTACTATGAACCTATCAGAGAGAAATGATTTAATAATTGAGAAGACATTTCTGGCTCTACTATAGCTTGAGATCTTGTGAAGCAAACCTTTATGCCATACCCTATCGAAGGCCTTCGATATGTCAGAAACAATTGCCCTAGAAAGGTTATCTTCGTCGAGAGATTCGCTAATCCTATATGATATAACTGTAAGCACATTTGCTGTAGATCTAGCAGAACGGAAACCATATTGTGTGTCACTAAGAAGGTTATTTTTGCTGAGATGGTTGATTACTTCTCTATTTAACACAGATTCCAGCAACTTACTTATGATGCACAGGAGACTTATTGGCCTATACTGAGAGGAAGATGACCGATCATCTGAATTCTTAAATATAGGGCATACTAATGAGATGTTCCAGGGTGATAGGAAGCAATTCTCCTTAAGACAACGTT
The DNA here is from genome assembly GCF_053919585.1 of Euprymna scolopes. Classification (NCBI taxonomy): domain Eukaryota; kingdom Metazoa; phylum Mollusca; class Cephalopoda; order Sepiida; family Sepiolidae; genus Euprymna; species Euprymna scolopes. The sequence goes on from NC_136494.1 coordinate 59,048,802, forward strand.
TAAACAGTTTTGTAAGCATGGGCGCTAGTTCTGGTTGAAGTTTTTGGAGTACTATAATTGAAATACCATCAGGGCCGGTTGTTTTATTGGAATCAAGGTTTTTGATTAGTTTGGCAACATCATGTACAGATATTTGTATGTTGCATAGCGTGTTTTCTGATACAGGAGGAAATATTGGAGGCTGGCAGCCTTGGTTGCAAAGGATAGAATTAGCTGCAAAGTTCTTGGCAAAGAGTTTGGCTTTGTCTGATGCTGACGAGATGATCTCAGGTCCATTGATGATAATTAGGATAGAGCACACACTTCTGTTCAGGATCTGTTTGCTATTTGCCAAAACTGGTGGGAACGAAGTTGCTGCTCAGCTACTTTAGACTTGACGGACTGACCATACAACTCTCTTGCATAGTTTATCACTTTCTTACAATGGTTGCTGGCAGGCCTGAAAGCAGCTTTAGTCTCAATACATCTATTACGTTGGAAGTAATGGAAAAAGTGATTTCTGTGCGCAATGGCTGCAGCATATTCTGGACAGAACCATGGCTGGCTGTTAGGTTTTTGCTGGAACTTTTTTGAGGTTATGAAACGGTCTATACCTACAATTAACCATTCTGTCAGATCTGATATTATAGAGGACACATCCTTTTTAAACATGGAACGCAAAGGTAGATCTGATATAAATGAACGGAAGCTATCCCAGTCAGCCATAGTGTATCGATATACTGTACGATGGAGAGGTACATCTGAGGACTTATTATATTTCATTTTTATCTTAATTGATACAAATGAATGGTCGGAAGATTCAAGTGGAGACAGAACAAAACTGAACATAGTTCAGGGCAAGTGGTGAGAAAATGGTGTAGGAGACTGGCATACTAGCCATCAGTGTCGGGCACATGAATGCTTTTTTTTTTTTTTACATGGGGGGGGTCATCACTTATCAAGGCTCGAAGGCCACTCAGGGATAAAGGTTATTGCGTCTACAGTAATCAATGAGATAGTATTGTAGTAATCATTAGTATTGGGGGGGGGGGTTTGATAAAGTGTTTTACTTAAGGGGGCGGTTTGTCAGGAGTTTGTTTATGTTGGACTTGAAGACGTCCAAGTCATAGTCAGGTGGGAAACAGGCAAGCGGCAGAGAGTTCCACTGGTGTGCAGTTCTAAAAAAGAAGCTTAGCTCATGGAATCTACGTTTTGATTTAGGCACAGATAAAGAGTGGGGAAAATTATTGACAGTAGTTTCAGCCAGACGGGTATTTCTCGTGAAAGATTGGCGAGGGGTACAAGGGATTGGAGCTCAGACGAGCACCTGCCATGGAAATAACGACAAAACAAAGACAGGCTCGCATGAACAATCTGAGTGAGGTCATAAGCAATGGAGAAATCATAACAGAATCTCCCCTCATCATCAGTCTTGTTTGAGTGGGTTAACCATTCCACATTGTGAACATTGAAGTCTCCACATACGTGAATATTAGCTGAAGGATAAACAGATAAGACGTGGTCAATTTTCTCAGATATGCTTTTAAAGATAGCAACTCTGCTGTTATGGGGACAATAGAGAGTAAATATAAATGCAGTAGTGTGAGCATGTGCAACCCGGAAGCACATATAGGGTAAGTTAGGATCTTCTCTAGAGATGTCCCTACCACATGGAAAGCCATCTTTAATATAGGCACATATTCCATGTCCATGGCGATCTTGGGGGTCAGATTTAGATGTTAAGTTAGAGTATCATTTACTTACGAACTCATCTAGGCAAATAGTCTGTCCAATGCCAGTTTCACTTAGAAATAATAGGTCTGGTTTAGTGTCCTGTAATTGGGTTTCAACCTCTGGAAGGTTAGAATGTAGACCCCTGATGTTAGAGAAGGAGACATGGTAGTGGCGGTCTTCTTTGGAAGTTGGAGATCCGGGTTTAATCGTATATTTTTCTTGAAACTTGTCATGATGGAGTTTTGGGATTTGTGGACTAGGTTAACAGACTTGCTTGGAGCAGGACAGAGAGGGAAACTAAGAGTGAGAAAGAAACGAAGAAATTTATTTATTTATTTTTTTGTAGCACATGATAAGGTAAAGGCGTAACAATTACCCACTAATATGACATCGAGAGGCCCCACCAGAAGCTACTGCATGGTCCAGAATCCATTCACCAAGTGGCAATACAGCAGCCCCAGTACTTTGCACCTTCTGATGGGACAGCCTCCTTAGTGGTTAATCCAAGGTTCGGGTCCCTAACTATCAGACGGATAACGTCAGCCCAGATAAAACGTTTACCTCCAGCATCCTTACTAGTGACATGACTACAAGGATAGACATAGAAACAGAAAATTTCCGGCATCTCTGGCGACTGTTCACGCAAGATACTGCCAACCTAGAATACAGTTTTTTCTTCTCCCTTTGTCAGAAAAATCACTCATTAAAAATAAGGACTGAGGGACAAATAAAGAGAAGCAAGAGTAACGGGAGCTGTCGATAATGCATCCACAATGCGTTCCCTACTCTCCATTAAAATTTTTTTTTTTTATTAAGTATTGTACTTAATAAAAGTCAAATTGGCATGTTTAAGGGAAAGTATGGTGATAGATTACCCTTTCACGAACTGAAAATGAATACAATCGCCTAATCTATTTATGCAATCAACATTGGTAGATATAATAAGCAACATTTATGGACGAGAAAAGCTATTATTAAATAAAACAATCAAAAAATAAAAATATAAATTAAATACTGAAATAAAATGTAGTTATTAACATTTGAATCTAAAAAGATAAAAATTAAAATTAATATAGCAACGACTTATCTCGCAAAGAGTTCCATCTCTAAAATGCAAACTGTTGAAAAGATATTAGCTTTAAAATCATCACCGTTCCAAAGACATTTTTTTAAAAAATTGACAGTTAAAATGAAATGTGATCGTATTACGAACTTCAGCTAGTGACGTTTTAAGAAATTGTGAGATAAAAGGAAAGCGGTGGGTAGGGGGAGTCTTCAGGAATTCAGCTAGTGACGTTTTAAAGAATTGCGAGATGAAAGGAAAGCAGGGCGGGGGGGTCTGTAAAGAGAATATAATTGAGTCTATGCTATCTTTATGATCAACTTGCTAGATATAATGAACAACATTTATGGACGAGAAAAGCTATTATTAAATAAAACAAAAAAAAAATAGAAATATTAATTAAATAAAATGTAGTTATTAATATTTGAATCTAAAAAGGTAAAAATTAAAATTAATATAGCAAAGACTTATTTCAAAAAGAGTTCCATCTCCAAAATGCAAACTGTTGAAAGGAAATTAGCTTTAAAAACATCAGCGTTCCAAAGACATTTTTTAAAAAATTAACCGTTAAAAAATAAACGTGATCGTATTCTGAACTTCGGCTAGTGATGTTTTAAGAAATTGCGAGGAAAGCAGGGTGAGAGAGTCTTTCGAAATTCAGCTAGTGACGTTTTAAAACAATCAAAAATAAAAATATAAGTTATATGGATCTTTTGCAAAATAAATAAAAAATTGGTCAGTGGGATTTAGCATTCTGTTGCTTTCTATAGACGCTCTGTTTTCAAAAATAAGAATTTACAAAACTCAACCATGTTCTACAAAGTCAAAACCAAAAACAACAATTTTCCTTCAAAAACAACTAAACTAATAATTAGATATTTCAAAATATAAAGAACTTCAAGTATAAAACCTTTTAATAAAATGACTGAATTTTGTATTAAATAAGTCGAAAAGGGTTGATGTGCTGTAAAGCAAAACAAGCAAATCAAAGTCAAATTTATTATACTACTACCCGACGTTGCCCGGGGTTGAATGCTAATCAATGAATGTTTCATAATCCTATATTTTTATTGTCACTGATATCAGTGAAATCGCCCATTTTTCAATCAAATTGATCGATTGCCTCCTCTAGTTGATGGCCCACCGTGGTGCACTGGGAGGAAGCTTCATATGCTTGTATGCAGTGACTTAGTCCACAATACATTGTTTTGTACATTCCTCTATAGATAACCTACTGTTGATTTTATAAAATTATTTTTTTATATATAATTGGCTTGAATTAAAGTTTAAAATGCAAAAGTCAAGTATCATGCTTCAATTGTGCTCTAAACAAAAGCATTCATTTCGAACGTGTCTCAGTCAGATCCAAGAACCTATTGTTGATTTTATGTTTGGCCTTTCTGCTTGTGCGGTGATAATAGTTTGAATTTAAATTTAGAATGTAGAATGAAAAAGTCAAATATCATGGTTCAGTTGTACTTTGAACAGAAACATTCATTTCAAACGTGCACCTGTCATATAAAAGAACCTGCTATTGATTCTATATGCCGGACCCTTCAGCTTGTGTTGTAATAAAACTTCTTAAATGCACTTGTGATGTTAGGCTGTATAAGGTGTTAATTTTGATCAAAATTGTCTGTTTCATCAGATTTTTTCGATTATCGATACTTATCAAAGACAATCTGACAGAAAACCTATCTAAGAAAATTACCAGATATAAAGCACATTTTATGTAAAATTTCATAAAAATCGGCCCAGCCGTTTCAGAGTCCATAGGGAACACACGCGCACACACACACACACACACACACACACACACACACACACACACACACACACACACACACACACAAAGGTCATTTTGTATAATAGTAAACATAAAGATAGAGATTCCAGTCAATGAAATAGGAGACAGAACTAACTTTACTTTTTATATAAGATAATCTATTGATTTTTGTGTCTATTGATGCAAATGTAATCATCGATTAATCTAGGATTTATATTTCGAACTTAATTGTGCCGTTCACATTGGTTTTGCTTATAAATTATGATTACTTGCTTGTAGATGGATGGAGGCTAGCTAACAAAGTTGACAGTTTTATTAAAAAAAAGTAATTTAATGCCTGCAACACTTAAACATTAAAAATATCGACCTCTGTTTTTATGCCCTCTCTCTCCTTATGCCTTTTCTCTTCTCCCATCTTTTCCTATCCATCAATTTTCTTAGTTTACCTGTTTCTGCTCAGCTTCTTTATATATAAATGAAGAAAATTCTTTTGCTATTTGTCCAGCTATTTACTGTTCACGATTCACCCATCCCAAACAGGCCTAAACTCAAGCAAATTATAAATCATCATGCTGAGTAAAGACTACAAAGGTTACCAGTGATGAACGTCATCTCCTTTATGGATATGGATCTACAACTGAATGCGTAAAGTCAAGCAGAAGTTGCCTCAGCCAGGTCCAGTCCTTAACAACATTTTAGGAAAGGACAAAATTGCAGTTGTGGACCAGACAGCTAGAGAATTACCCTCTCTTTTGAATGGCATGAGAATCCTTCTTTTTGAAGCCCTCCTTACTGGCTCCAAAGCATTGTTGATTAAGCAATGATGATCAATTACATGAGAACAGGAGTGGGGCGATCAAATGCAAGTATAGCCAGATCGGAATATAAATACCAATCCAACCATTAGCAAATGTGGAGAAGGGACCCATTTTTGTTTTCTGTGTTCTTTACTACCTAACCAGTGCAGTTTGAAAAATCTCTCAAAGTTTGTTGATGAATTCAAAAGATTGGCAAACTTTAGTATAACCACATGATTCAAAAACACATTAAAAAATCCTACTGAAAAGTATTGGTAGCAGTAAAATCTAGAGAGTAGCATATTCCCCATCGAGACATTAAGCGATTTTCAGTTTAAACACTGGGCCAAGATTTTAGGACCAGTCTAGGGTTAGAGAGATAACTCAACAAATTCATATCACCTCTGTTGCTGATATACACTGTTGCAGTTGACAGATATAAAGAGATAAAGAAAGTGTTATATAATAAAAACGAAGATATTGAAAAAGATATTTCTAGAAAATTTATATCGTTTTGAAACTTGACCCTTCGGACGACAAATATCGAAAAATTGGCTAAAAACATTAATTCCTTCACCTTCAACTGGGCAGTTTTCTACAAGGAGGGGTCAGATTTTTCGCCGATATTTTCAAAAGTCATCTTTTTCGATTGACTAGCCTTAATTTAAACCTTCGCCACTTCCAGTTTGGCGATGGACGCAATGGCAAAGATGTCACATTTTCTTTTTTCATGTTTTTTCCTCATTCACGGCATGGATTCGAGCCTGCCTGCCTACTACCACTTTTTTTTTTTTTTTTTTGCTTAACACACACCTCCAAACACCCGGGCAACGCCAGGCACCCAGGCTAGTTAGTAAAGAAAAGAAAAATAGGTAAGTTATCATCTCATCCTTTTCTTTCTCATTTCCCCTTTTCACTCTCTTTACTAAGGCAAGACAACTCTCATTACGAGCAAAATTCAAATATTTGAATTTGACAGTAAATGTGTGATTAGTTCACGTAATGCTCTCACATACACCCTCAGTAATTAAATACGTGACCAAGGATAGTAAAAGAGAAACGTTCAGACCAGTTGGAAGATTTCCTGCTCAAAGGGACGAAGTCACGACGAGCCAGTCGAATTATATAAATAAGTGTTTTGATGTCATTAAGAGAGAAGAAAACTGGTGAACAAAAGCAAGATAATGACAAACAAAGCCAAAATGTCCTTGTCCTTAAGCTGGGAGTAAAGTGTTGTATTTCTTCAGATAATGCACGTTACCATTTCTGTCCTCAGCAAAGACAACATCCTCCTAGATTAAAGCAATTTGTATTATACTGCAGTGTCCCACAATTAACCATATATTTTGATGCTCATTTATATTTCAAAATTTAAGGAAATACAGATATCTTTGATCGCCCCATTTTAAAGGACATTCTGGATAATTTTCTTTATGAAACATTTTGATTCAATGTCTAAATCCATGAGAGATGATTTTTATTTTTAATTTGTGAATTTTATTTTATTATTTACTTGCAGAATAGCCATCCTTCAAAATACTTAGCAAATATTGTTATTCAAAGAACTGAAAATAAACCTTAAGTCTTCACTTTAGATAAATATATGCTTTAGTAATTATATATATATATATAGGTAGTTTATTTTTATTGAAGATTTTCAATGTTTTTTTTTTAAATATGTTCATTTGGCATAATGGTAAGAGTGTTTATTAATGGGTTGGGAAACCGAGAAATGACCCTCGATTAGTCATATCAAAGACTTGAAAATAGTACTTGCTAAACACATTACAAGGGTAAGTGGAGTAATCCAGGAAATGGATTGGTGCTTTCTCCTACACCTTAATGTAGCAGTTAATAAAGAGGAAGTCTTCAAGTCGCCTTTAACTATAGTCCACCGTTTAGCTTAGCTTCAAGAGACGGTAGTCTCTGCAATCTTATTAACTTTAAAAAGTTAAAGCGATAATTGAAAACTTAAAGTAAACTTTAAAACTTTAAAAGAAAACAATTAGTGGAGGAAAAAGCAAACAGAAAATAGTTGAAAGAGAAAAAGAAAACAAAAACCGATGGAAGGAATTAAGAGCAAACCGAAAACAATGGAAGGAGAAAAAGCAACCAGTAAACAATAGATGCAAGAAAGAGCAAACAGAAAACAATGAAAGGAGGAAATAAAAAAGAAAAGAGAAAACAAAAAAACAATTGCAGGAGGAAGAAACAAGCATAAAACAATGGAAGGATGAAAGAACAAAAAGTAAAAAAACAATAATGGAAGTAAAAAAAGCAAACAGTAAACAATAGGTGCAGTAAATAAGTATCCAGACTTTTTGTTTTCGTATGTGCACTTTTATTGATAGTACACACATGAAACTCTAGTTCCCTTCAAAGTAATCTCCTCTGGCTGAAATGCACTTGTACCAACAACTTCTGGAAGGCCCCATTGAAGTCCTCTTGTGTGAGTGTGTCAATGACCCTCATCACAGTCTCTTCATCCTCTCAATTGTTTCATAATGATAGCCTCTAAAGTTTTCCTTGAGCTTACGGGAGAATCAAAAGTCACAAGGAGCAACGTCTGGACTATAGGAAGGGTAAGGAACTGTCTTGATGCCCATGACAACGTCTTTCTGATTTTCTCTGAGCACCCTTGGGACACATTTTGTTCAAATCTACCACATCTTCAATTCCTTGCGAATAATTATGTGTACAGTTCCCATACTGACATTAAACTGTGCACTTATTGTCTCTATAGATATACGATATACCTTATCTATGAAATTCTTTATTTGGCCAATCAAATGTGGTGTTCTGACTTCCTTCTTCCTTTCACACCTCTTATCATCTCTCACAGACTTCCTGCCTTCCTTGAATCTCTTATGCCTCTCAAAAACTGATGTTCGATTTATGTAAGATGGTCCAAAAGCAGTCTGAAGCATTCTATACGTTTCTGTGGCATTTTTCGAAGTTTAAAACAGAATTTTATCGCATATCGTTCTTCTAAAGTGTCCATACATCCAGATGGCATTTTTGAAATTCACTAGCTGTGGCAATCTGGCTTTAGTAAGGTGTATTCTAATTCTTGCTGTAGCTGCTCATTTGAACCTGAAAGCATAAAAATTGGTCAGTCATTTCATAAAATGTAGAGAAATAACATACTGCATTTTCAAGATCTATGACAATTTTAAACGCCTGGACAAAAACGTCTGGAAACTTAATGAAGGCACCTTGTACTCGATTGTTTCCCTTAAAATTTGAAATATTGCTTTAAAAGATACCAAGATAAGATCAAATTCGTATAATAAAACGTAGTTTCTTAAACAGGCAACTATAAAAAAAAAAAAACTATAAAAAAGCAAATGGCTTTAACAAATACTGGATAATTCGTATTTATTTAATTATTAAAATTTTTTTTTTAAATATCAATAAAAATAAGTATTTAAATGCTTAAACTCTTTTTTAATGCATTTATTCACTGAGATAATCTTTGTTTTTCTTTTTTATTTATGAAACGAAGAAAATCTATTAAAAAATGTATTTCATTTCTTTATGTTCTAATATGTTTCAGTTATTTTCTGAACCTAACCGATAATTGCTCTAGTAAACCCAGATGGAATGGAAGAACAATTTCAATTGTATTTCTTGATCCTATGAAAAAATTTAATTCTTATTAAAATATTTACATATTCTAACTGTTGATAAATCGATTTCTATAAAGCACAAACAAACCTTGACTTTCATATATAGAGATAATACGAGGTGCCTTCAATAAGTTTCTGGACTTTTTTGTACAGGCATTTAAACTTTTCATAGAATCTTGAAAATTTAGTATGTTTTTGCTATGCATGTTATGAAATGACTGACCAATTTTTATGATATCAGATTCAATTGAAGCAGGAATTGGAATACACGCTACTAAAAGCATAAAAGATTCAAGGCAGGGAGTCTGTGAGGGATGAGAAGTGTGGTAGGAATGTTCAAGTCAGAACACTAGAGTTGATTGGCCAAATAAAGAATTTCATAGATAAGGGTCATCGTGTGTCTATAGAGACAATAAGTGCACAGTTTGATGTCAGTATGAGAACTGTACACAATTATTCGTGAGGAACTGAAGATGTGGAAGATTTGCGACAAAATTTGTTCCAAGAGTGCTCAGAGAATATCAGACTATTTGACCAAGATGGGCATGAAGACAGTTCCTCACCCTTCCTATAGTCCAGACCTTGCTCCCTGTGACTTTTTTAAGCTCAAAGAAAACTTTAGAGGCTGTCGTTATGAGACAATTGAGGAAATAAAAGAGGCCGTGATGAAGGTCATTGACACACTCCCACAAGAGTTCTTTCATGGGGCCTTCCAGAAGTTGTTGAAATGGCACAAGTGCATTGCAGCCGAAGGTGACTTTCATGTGTTTACTATCAATAAAAGTGTCGGTATGAAAAAAGTCTGGAAACTTATTTAAGATATAGGTTATTTTTTTTTGTTCAAATTTAACTAGTTGTTTCTGAGCATGTAGTGCTTAATTTGACAGACAGGCATTCACTTCGTTTTAGCTATTAGATTTACAATTTTCTTGGATATGGATTCACTGAATACATATTTAAGAAATTTCAGTTGAAGGATGGCGCATCTTTCAGATCGTTTCCAGTTTTCCTGCCATGGATTTCACAGATTTAATTGCTGTCAATTTGATGCAAACATATGGAGAATAGCGAGGCATCTCAAAAGCGGAACAAATTGTCCATCTGTGTAAATACATCATTGATGATCGCATTGCTTTTCGATTGGCTATTTAATTAAAAACGCCTAAAACCAGGCACTCCAAGGCTTTTGCTTTACTCGTCTGCGCGTGCAGCTTTTGTTGAATGAGACAGTCATGATGCAATGAAGAGGCATGCATATATGAGAGCATGATCCACGAGGAGATAAACACAAGGATTCGCATAATCATGGGATAAATTAGATTTTAGAAGCAGGTAGTAAATACACTTAGCAGAGTCTTGTCAAAAAGATATGGCTTAACTATTAGCATCAATATTATTTTATTATTGGAGTCCTTGGAGATGCGTAACAGTCTGCAAATAACTAAAATATTAGCATGAAAACGTTGTGATGTTTATAGCTAATGAGAGTTTAAAAGCAGGAGGAACCAGCGAATGTCGTTTAAAGATATCGACTCTTGATTGGACAAAATGGCAATCAACATCTTTCAGACAATCAGAATTGCAGAAATATTTGCTTCAGCACGTAACAATATTTCATGGAAATATATATAAAAATATATATATAGTAAGTAAAATAAAAAGTGATAAATGCAACCCCCCCCATATATATATATATATATATATATATATATATATATATATATATATATATATATATATATATACTAGCAAAAGTATTCGTCGTTGACTGGGTTCAAAAACAGCCTACACAAAATGGACTCTGATTTATGAAAGTATGATAGGTTATGAAAAGGAAGGGTTGTAAAGAGATAGCTTCGAATTTGGGGGTATCAAAACTAAAGCAAAATATGATGAAAGTAAAAATAAAATAGATAAACCCCATAATTTATCATACCATACCTGTTCACACTGAAACACTTATCACGATATTCTGTGGATCTATATTAAAAAACCTTGTTAAACTTTGTGACATATTTCCATTCTATGGAGGTCAAGCGCGAACGAACACCCCATGATTTTATTATATTATTATACCATATTTCTTCAAACTGAAACATAATTATCAAAGTATACTTACGCAGATAGATATGAAAGTCTTTATTAAAGTTTGTGCCTATTTCCATTCTATGCAGGCCAGGCGCGAACGCAAACTCCACAATTTTATTATACCATCCCTATTTAAGTTAAAACATACTTATCAAAGTATTCTTATGTACATCTATATCAAAAACATTTGTAAACGTTTTTTTAAATTTTAAATTTTTTTATTTTCATACCTTGTGAACCAGGCGCAAACGCAGACCTCACAGTTTTAATGAACCACCGTTCTGCCAGATCAAACCTACCCATTCCTGTGTCTCGATACATCTTCTATCATTATATGTAATCAGTTTTTTTTAAAATAGTCAACCATATAGGAGCCTATTCGTGACCACACACACACACACACACACACACACACACACACACACACACACACACACACACACAGCTTTATATAATATATATATATATATATATTATTATATAAAGGGAAAACGTCTGTATGCGTGTGTTCATATGTCTGCTAAAACTTTTGTCATCCACATCAAACAGGCACGAACATGGTATCGTTAGAAAGAGTGATCTCTTGGACACATAATATCGAAAAATTGTTTTAAATCGTCTCCAACTAACTTTCGGAAGAACCCCCCCATCCGCTTTTCTTTTATATCGTAAGTTTCTTAAAACGTGACTAGCTAAAGTTCAGAATAAAATCACGCCTTTCTTTTAACGGTTAATTTAAAAAAAAATCCGAACGCTTTAACTTAAATTCCTCATTTCAGTTTACATTTTGGAGACGGACGTGTTTTTGTTGAGATAAGTGATTTCAATTTTAATCATACTTTTTATTTTTAGATTCAAATATTAATAACTCCATTTTATTTCAGTATTAAATTTATGTATTTCTGTTTTATTAAATTCTAGCTTTTTTTTCTCGTCCATAAATGTTTATTTATCTACTGAGTTGATCTAAAATATTGTATACTCAATCCATTATATTATCCTTTTCAGTCTACACCCCCTTAATTATGCTGGCTTCCATTTTATCTCGAAATTACTTATAACGTCACCAACTAACTGTCGGAAGAACTCCCCCCCCCATCCGCTTTTCTTTTATATCGTAAGTTTCTTAAAACGTGACTAGCTAAAGTTCAGAATAAAATCACGCCTTTCTTTTAACGGTTAATTTAAAAAAAAAAATCCGAACGCTTTAACTTAAATTCCTCATTTCAGTTTACATTTTGGAGACGGACGTGTTTTTGTTGAGATAAGTGATTTCAATTTTAATCATACTTTTTATTTTTAGATTCAAATATTAATAACTCCATTTTATTTCAGTATTTAATTTATGTATTTCTGTTTTATTAAATGCTAGCTTTTTTTTCTCCTCCATAAATGTTTATTTATCTACCAAGTTGATTGCAAAAATAGATTACGAATTTGTACTCATTCTTAGTTCGTGAGAGGGGAATCTATCACCATACTTTCCCTTAAACACGTCTGTTGGACTTTTATTAAGTAGAATACTTAATAATTTTTTTTTTTTAATGGAAAGTAGAAAACGCATTGTGGATGCGTTATCGGCAGCTCCTGTTACTCTCGCTTCTTCTCATTTGTCCCTCAGTCCTCATTTTTTAATGAGTGATTTTTCTGACAAAGGGAGAAGAAAAAGCTGTTTTCTAGGTTGGCAGTATTTTGCACGAACAGTTGGCAGAGATGACGGAACTTTTTTGTTTCTATGTCTATCCTTGTAGCCATGTCACTAGTAAGGGTGCTGGAGGTAAACGTTTTGTCTGGGCTGATGTTATCCGCCTGATAGTCAGGGACCCGAACCTTGGATTAACCACTAAGGAGGCTGTCCTATCAGCAGGTGCAAAGTACTGGGGCTGCTGTATTGCCATTTGGTGAATGGATTCCGGACCATGCAGTAGCTTCTGATGGGGCCTCTCGATGCCATACTAGTGGGTAATTGTTACGGCTTTACCTTATCATTAGCTACAAATAATAAAAAAAAAATTCTTCGTTTCTTTTTCTCTCTTAGTTTCCCCTCTCTGTCCTGCTCTAAGTAAATCTGACGACCTAGTCCACAAATTCCAAAATTTCATCATGACAAGTTTCAAGAAAAAATACACGATTAAACCCGGTTCTCCAACTTCCAACATAGACCCCTACTACCATGTCTCCTTCTCCAACATCAGGGGTCTACGTTCTAACCTTCCAGAGGTTGAAACCCAATTACAGAAGACTAAACCAGACTTTTTATTTTTAAGTGAAACTGGCATTGGACAGGCTATTTCCCTAGAAGAGTTCGCAATTAAAGGATACTCTAACTTAACTTCTAAATCTGACCCCCAAGATCGCCATGGGCATGGAATATGTACCTATATTAGGGATAACTTTCCATGTGGTAGAGACATCTCCAGGGAAGATCCTAACTTACCCTATATGTGCTTCCGAGTTGCTTTAGCTACCATTACGGCATTTATATTTACTCTCTATCGCCCCCATAATAGCGGAGTTACTATCTTTCAAAGCATATCTGAGAAAATTGACCAAGTCCTATCTACTTATCCTTCAGCTAACATGTGGTGACTTCAATGTTCACAACGTCGAATGGTTGACCCACTCTAACAAGACCTATGATGAGGGGAGGTTCTGTCATGATTTCTCCATTGCCTATGACCTCACTCAGATTGTTCAGGAACCCACCCGTGTGCCCGTCAATGACAGCCTAGTAGACCTTTTTCTCACAACTTGCCCTGAACTATGCTCAGTTTCTGTTCTGTCGCCTCTTGGATCTTCCGACCACTCTGTTGTATCAATTAAGATAAAAATGAAATGTAATAAGTCCCCAGACGTACCTCTCCATCGTACAGTATATCAATACACTAACGCTGACTGGGATAGCTTCCGTACATTTATATCTGATCTACCTCTGCATTCCATGTTTAAAAAGGATGTGTCCTCCATAGTATTAGACCTGACGGAATGGTTAATTGTAGGTATTGACCGTTTCATACCCTCGAAAAAGTTTCAACAAAAACCTAACAGCCAGCCATGGTTCTCTCCAGAATGTGCTGCTGCCATTGCGCACAGAAATCACTTTTTCCACTGTTTCCAATGTAATAGATGTATAAAAACTAAAGCCGCTTTCAGGACTGCCAGCAACCATTGTAAGAGAGTAATAAAAAATGCAAGAGAGTTGTATGCTCAATCTGTTAAGTCCAAAGTAGCTGAACAGCGGCTTGGTTCCCACCAGTTTTGGCAAATAGCAAACAGAATCCTGAACAGAAGCGTGTGCTCCATCCCAACTATTATCAATGGACCTGAGGTAATCTCGTCAGCATCAGACAAAGCCAAACTCTTTGTCAAGAACTTTGCAGCTAATTCTACCCTTTGCAATCAAGGCCGCCAACCCCCAATATTTCCTCCTGCATCAGAAAACACACTATGTGATATATGTATATCTGTACGTGATGTTGCCAAGATAATCAAAAACCTTGATTCCAGTAAAGCAATTGGCCCTGACGGTATTCCAATTATAGTACTCAAAAAACTTCAACCTGAACTAGCGCCCATACTTAGAAAACTGTTTAAACGTTGTCTTAAGGGGAATAGTTTCCAATCTCCCTAGAAAATTTCATCAGTATGCCCTGTATTTAAGAATTCAGGTGATCGCTCATCCCCCTCTCAGTACAGGCCAATAAGTCTCCTGTGCGTCATGAGTAAGTTGCTGGAATCTGAATTAAATACAGAAGTAATCAACCATCTCAACAAAAATAACCTTCTTAGTGACACTCAATATGGTTTCCGTTCTGCTAGATCTACAGCAGATGTACTTACAGTTATATCTCATAGGATTAGCAAATCTCTCGATGGAGGCAACCTTTCTAGAGCAATTGCTCTTGACATATCTAAGGCCTTTGATAGGGTATGGCATAAAGGTTTACTTCATAAGATCGCTAGCTATGGTATTGCTGGAAATGTCTTCTCAATTATTAAATCATTTCTTTCTGATAGGTTCATAAGAGTAGTAGTTGAGGGGCGAAAATCAGAAGCTCACAGTATTAATGCCGGTGTCCCTCAGGGGTTCATCCTCGGTCCAACTCTTTTCCTGATATCATTAATGATCTTCCAAATCACATCCTTACATCATTTCTGACGACACTACCATTTATGGTAGCACATCTAAGACAGTAAACGACCAAGTTCTCTCCAATTCTCTCTCCTCTGATCTTGAGCACGTAGTACAATGGGGTAAGGAGTGGCTGGTTACTTTTAATGCATCTAAAACCAAGCTTCTCTCTTTACATCATCAACATTCTGATCCACATCTGGCATCAATTGAAATGAATGGCTCTTGTTTTCAGGAGGCCTCTAGTTTTGACAAGCTTCTTGGCTTGACCATTACTCCTGATCTTAAATGGAACACGTACATCAAATCTGTTGCCAAGGCCGCTGGAAAAATGGTGGGATCTTTCTATCAATCCGGTAGATATCTCACTGCTAATGCTATTCTCTATCTATATAAGAGCCAGGTACGTCCAAGGATGGAATACTGTTGCCACATCTGGGCAGGAGCTGCTAGAAAGGACTTGGCCTGCCTTGATAGAGTTCAAAATAGACTTCGTAGCCTCGTAGGAGATGTCCTTTTCTCTTCGCTGCAACCTCTATCTCACAGAAGAGATGTTGCGAGTTTTTCTCTGATGTATCGTTATTTTCATGGAAAGTGTTCGACTGAGCTTCAATCTATGGTCCCCCCTCGTCAAACTTTCACAAGAAACACTCGTCTAGCTGTAAACACTATCAATAATTCCCCCCACTCTTTATCTGTGCCTAAACCTAAACGTAGATTCCATGAACAAAGCTTCTTTCTTAGAACTGCACGCCTGTGGAATTGTCTTCCGTTTTCCTGCTTTCCGGCTGACTACAATATGGTTGTGTTCAAGTCTAACGTAAATAAGTTCTTGATGAGCCGTTCCATATAAGTTAACAAATTTACCAAAATTTTCATTACTAATGATTACTATATTGTCCAATTTCTACTGTACACTCTTTAACCCTTATCCTTGAGTGACCTCTTGGCCTTGATAATGTGGTGATGCCTATGTAAAAAAAAAAAAAAATATTTCGTGTAGAAATGTCTTTTTGCTTGAGTAGGGGGAACTCAGATAAAAGCCTTGCTTTCGATGCTGTTTGCTGACCGCGCATGCGCGAACAGTCATTTAATTCTTTCGTTTTAAAAAGCTAAATTAGGAACGTCATAGCACCTGTGTCACCATAGTCCGATGGATAACGTACTTGCTCATGGTCTTATCTATTGCGAGTTCTATCTTATCTTAACAGGATAAGTATAAAAACATTTATTTTTTTATGTTTTTAAACTGTGCAACAATCGCATTCTTTTTTATTTTCGTGTTTTCATACACTTTTCACCATGACGCAGCATTTTCGTGTTTTTAAGCTTATCTTTTGTTTTTCAAATTAAAGTGCACTTACCCCCCTCCATTTCTTATATTTATTATTTGATGACTGTCTGTCTATCTCCATTTGTTTCTTGTAAATTTTGCTTTTGGCTTCCATTCTGGCTGATGGCACCCCAGTCACATTTTTTTTTTACGACCAAACAATGCCGGACGCCCCCCCCCACTAGTATATATATAAAAGTTTAGTAGGAGAAAACCTCAGCAGAAGTAAGAAAAATTAAAAAATAAGTGTAATATTTATTCATATATGTATTGCAGAAGATCAGAACAACATTAGTACCGTAGGTTTCAAATTAAAACAAAAGAGGCCAATTTCTGGTCACCTATATCCGTCTCTCTTCAGCCTCTGTTTATCTATCAATTTATCTATCTATCCCTCTCTCTCTCCACACACACACACACACACACACACACACACACACACACACACACACACACACACACACACACACACACACACACACACAAATAAAAATAGCAGAATTAATTAATAAATAAAGATAGCTTAATAAAAATGCAACAAATAAATACAAACAAATATAGATACACTTATGTATATGCATGCTTATATATCGAACACATGCGCATCCAAGACAATAACCGAATCCATAAAAATTGACTTTCAGTCTGTAGTAGAATGGTTACATTCAACGCTTCCAAGATAAATGCTCTTTCCTTTAACAATGTAAAGAAACCTTTCCAATTACATTTTGCCATCGTTGATAGCACTCTTTCTGAGAGCCAACCATTCAGCCTCCGCAGTCTAGTATTCACATGCAATATGCATTGGAGTATATACATAAACAGTACAACCAAACTTGCTGCAAATAAGATGTTATAAGAGAAAATAAAGGGAAATAACTCTAAAAGAATAAGGCTGTCTTTCCTGGACAGACCAGGAGAGAGAACAAAGCAAGATGGCGGTTTGACATTAAAAACAATATCGTTCTTGTGGACATATCAGTTTCTATCGTTAATAAATAGTTTTCATGCTCATATAAAATGTTCTTCCAAATTCTTATAATCAGCAACAACTGACATTATTCTCACGAACACAACATAAGGTGAGCTCCTTCTACGGGACTAGAAAATATATCACGCTTGCCAATATTCGATATCTTTATAAAGCCATCATTCACCCATGCATGGGATAGTGTTGCACCAACTACTAACCCTCAATGTAAAGATTGTCAAATGCTGAAAAGCTTACTACTAGGATCTTATATTGGACTGGTTGATTTTGGAATTCCCTGTCTTTTTCCTGTTTAATCGACTGTACCATCATAAAAAAATTTAAATATAATGTGAACAAACATCTTACTACATATCTCCCTAATTAAGATGACGCCTAAGAACTGAAACCCGATCACAGTAGACGTGGCAATATTTACATACATTTGTATAGCAAAAACACAGGTAATTTCCCCTTGGATTTACACTTGTGATAAAGATGAAAAGAAAAAAAAAAGATATCTAGCTTTAATCAGAAATAAAACACTGTATAAAAGGGCAAATCAAAAAAGGCGCAAAAGAAAGCCGATTCAATACATATCATATGTATGATATTTACAATGTGTGTGTATATAAAAAGTTACGAGGAGTTTGCAAAAATAAATTTAATTTAAACTTGCAAGGAAAATACAGTGTCCTAAAGCCACTGAAGGGTTGAACATATTTATCATTTTGCCATTAATGATTATTTTTTATTTATTTCGGATAATATTTTTGAAATTAATTATGAATAAGTACAGCATTGAACAACGTATGAAAGTTGTGAAATTGTTTTACCAAAATCAGGGGTCAATTGTTTTGACTCAAAGAGCTTATCGACAGCATTTTCTTGTAAGAGATAACCCGAGTTACAACACAATTCGAAACAAACCCCAAACCTAGCAAGAATTGAAGAAAACCTCAGGACCGTAATAAGGGAGTTAAATCGCAATCCAGAGATTCTGCAATCTGTCATGAATGATGTTTTTAAAAGAGCACAAATATGCGAAGCTGAAAATAGACAACATATAAAAGACATTATTTTTTATGAATAAAGATGGTTTGAATTTTGCATTTTTTATTTTATAAATTTCTTAATGTCTTAGTCAGGTTGTGTTAAAATTACAGAAAGATATCATCCAAAATAAAGAATCTATTTAAGTTCAAAACCTTTCAATGACATTTGGACAACCTGTAGAAATGAACACTCATGTTAGGATTACATGGAGCTCATTATATATGCGTTTTAAAATAACTTTTAATCTAATAAAAAAAAAAATTAACAAATAAGTTTATAATCATTTCCAAATGATTTTAATTCGAATGCAGTACTTAAATGATACACCTTATTCCTTTGTTTAACGATGCTTCTTAAATATTTGGAAGATAGACTGGATTTTGAAAAGAAATTCTTATACAATTAATTATTTCTTTTCTCCATTTTTCAGAAGAGAGGTCATTTTTATTCACTAACTGCTTTTTTACTTGATTATTGCAGGAAATGATATTTTACAATCTTTTTTTATTTACGTACATGCTGCGTTTGAATTAACATAACTTTGAAATGATTGCAAGCTGCTTTGCTATGAACGCTCTTCCGAATCAGCTTCGAAGCTATTTTAAAAAAGCACAAGCGCGCGCACACACGCGCGCGCGCGCGCACACACACACACACACACACACATATAAAACAAAATGAAGAAATAATTTCAGATTACATATTGTATAATACTGTAAAGTTAAAGTTCATATAAATATTAGTATCAACATTTATAAGGCAATCCTAACTATATAAAAAAGCTCAATATACGAGATAGAGAAATGGTATAAATAAGAATTTGGAATAATATTCTGTAACTTCAAAAGTTGCAACAAATTTATCATTCAACAAGAAATGCAAAGATTTAAAGTTTTTTCCTTAATCCACGAAGTTTCAATAAATGGCTTATATCCTCAGAGGAAACATAGCAAAATAATATTCATAGGCAGTTCATAAAGTTTTGCTGGTTAGCACATAAATCGAAAACTAAAATTTGTAAGAAATTTTGTTAGAGACCAAAATTAAAGAGATATTCAAAGATGAAGTCTAGGCTTAATGAAGAAAAGTAGAAACATGATAGTATAATTCAGGGCAGTGGATTACATCATTATATTTTTCATGACCCTGGATTACACTATCATGTTTCTACTTTTCTTCATTGAGCTAGAACTTCATAAATAACCATGTTAATTTTGGTCTTTTATAAAATTATTATGTAGTCTACCTATAAATAAAGCTTAACTTTTTCTCCTTTGAGTGCGGACAATTACACGATGATCTCATTTTGGCTTACAATCCCATCAATTATTATTATGATATACGTCGGGAGCTATCATTCACTCTTGCACTTCAGAAAAAAGATCTATGCAGATACGACAAGAAACTATTTCACCGCCGATTTCGATTGAATAGAAGGTCTGCTTTCATACTCAGAATTCCTGGATCTTGGAATAGTCTTCCAAGGTGAGATATTAAATGCACCAACAACACAACAATTCAACATTTGGACAGGTGTGTCCTCGTCTCTGTAAATTTCTACCACATTTTCTGTACATAACAACTAAATTGTTTTAGTTTTTGTCAAATGAATGGAATTGAATTATGAATTTTCTAAAATAGAGTAATTAGTGGTAGTTCTTGTATGAGATGCTATAAGTACATCCAATATATATATGACGAGAACCATACCTAGGTATAAAAAACGTTCATTCCAACCTCTATTCATGCATTTCCCTTATTGAATTGATGATTATTAAATCTATAAGCACTAGTATATACTTTGTATTGCCAACTTTTCTTTATATATATATATATATTTAGTAGAAATGGTCATTATTAAAAACCTGAAGAAAGTGCTCAATACTGTTGTAGAGCAAATATGCGTTTTATTTTTTATTACTGTATCTTTCTGTTAAGTTATATTATTGTTTCAGCTACCCGACCGTTTTTTTGGCCGGCTGTAGCTTCCTCAGACTTTTACAGAAACCTTTCTGTAAAAGTCTGAGGAAGCTACAGACGGCAAAAAAAACAAAAAACAAAAAAAAAACGGCCGGGTAGCTGAAACAATAATGTAACTTAACAGAAAGATATGGTAATAAAAAATAAAAAGTATATATATATATATATATATATATATATATATATATATATATATATATATATATATATATATATATATATATATATATAAAGCATAAATGAAAAACGTAAATTAAAATTACAAGTAAAATTTATTTTTCGACGGAATACCTCAAACAAAGATAATTAATAAATCCTTATTCCATGGAGTTTCAAGTTGGCATTGAAGACGGGAGCTTTTAGCAGATAAGTTGTTTATTTGCGATATGTATTCGCTTTTTTATTAGATGCGAATGTTAATTTTAATTATGTTTACTTCAGCTTTTAATTTATATTTTTTAATTTGATTACTTTATTTAATAGAGTTTATCGTCCATGAATGTACTCATTATATACAGCAAGTTGATTTTAAATATAGCATAAATAGATTCGACAATTCTATTTATTTTTAGTTAGTGAGAGGGGGAATCTCTCACCATACTTTCCCTTACACACATCAATTGGACTTATATAAGTACAATACTTAATATTATCATCACTTTTTTTCTTAATGGAGAGTAGACAATGCATTGTGGATGCGTTATCAGCAGCTCCCCTTACTCTCACTTTTCCTAATTTGTTCCTCAGTTCTCATTTTAATGAATGATTTTTCTGACAAAGGGAGAAGAAAAAAGCTGTATTCTAGGTTAGCAGTATTTTGCGTGAACAGTCACCAGAGATGTCGGAAATTTTCTGTTTCTATGTCTATCCTTGTAGCCATGTCACTAATAAGGGTGTTGGAGGTAAACGTTTTAACTGGACTGACGTTATCCGCCTGATAGGCAAGGACCCGAACCTTAGATTTACCACTAAGGGGCTGTCCTATCAGCAGGTGCAAAGTACTGGGGCTGCTGTATTGCCATTTGGTGAATGGATTCTGGACCATGCAGTAGCTTCTGGTGGGGCTTCTCAATGCCATATTAGTGGGCAATTGTTACGGCTTTACATGTGTTGTTACAATATATATATATATATATATATATATATATATATATATATATATATTTCTTTGTTTTTTCCCCTCTTACTTTCCCTCTCTGCCCTGCTCTAAGCAAGAAAGATGGCTTTCCATATGGTAGGGACATCTCTAGAGAAGATCCTAAATTACCTTATGCGAGCATCTGTGTTGCATTTGCTCACACTACTGCATTTATATTTGCACTCTACAACAGCAGAGTTACTATCTTTAAGTGCATATCTAAGAAAATTGACCTATCAACAAATCTAAAACTCCAGAAAAATACACAATTAAATCCAAATCACCAAATTGCAACGTAGACCCCCACTACCATGTCTCCTCCAACATCAGGAGTCTATGTTCCAATCTTCCAATTACTAAAGACTAAACCAGACCTATTATTCCTAAGCGAAACTGGCATTGGACCGACTATTTCCCTAGATGAGTTTGTAATTAAATGATACTCTAACTTAACATCCAAATCTGACACCCAAGATCGCAATGGGCATGGAATATGTGTCTACATTAAAGATGGCTTTCCATATGGTAGGGACATCTCTAGAGAAGATCCTAAATTACCTTATACGAGCATCTGTGTTGCATTTGCTCACACTACTGCATTTATATTTGCACTCTACAACAGCAGAGTTACTATCTTTAAAAGCATATCTGAGAAAATTGATCACATCCTATCTGATCATTCTTCAGCTAACATTCACGGCTAACATTCAATGTTCACAATGTGGAATGGTTAACGCACTCAAACAAGACAGATGATGAGGGGAGGTTCTGTCATGATTTCTCCATTGCTTATGACCTCACTCAGATTGTTCACGAACCCACCCGTGTGCCTGACTCTGACGGTTAGTATGCAAGTCTCCTAAACCTTTTCCTCACAACTTGCCCTGAGCTATGTTCATCTTCCTTTCTGTCTCCACTGGGATCTTCCGATCACTCTGTTGTAACAGTTAAGATAGAAACGAAATATAATAAGTCCTCAGACGTACCTCTCAAGTATATCGATACTCTATGGCTGACTGGGATAACTTCCATACATTTATATCAGATCTACCTAAATTCCATGTTTAAAAAGAATGTCTCCTCTATAGTATCAGACCTCCAAAAATTCCAGCAAAAGCCTAACAGCCAGTCGTTGTTCTCTCCAGAATGTGCTGCTGCCATTGCGCACAGAAATCACTTTATCCATTGCTTCCAACATAACAGATGTACTGACACTAAAGCTGCTTTCATGACTGCCAGACACCACTGTAAAAGAGTAATGAAGAACGCGGGAGAGTTGTATGCTCAATTTGTAAAGTCCAAAGTGGCTGAGCAGTGGCTTGGTTCCCACCAGTTTTGGCAATAGCAAACAGGATCCTAAACAGAAGCATATGCTCTGTCCCAACTATATTAATGAACCTGAAGTAATCTCGTGAGCACCAGACAAAACCAAACTCTTTGCCAAGAACTTTGCAGCTAATTCTACATTATATGATCACCCCCCCCTATTTCCTCCTACTGTATCAGAAAACACACTATGCGACATACAAATATATGTGTGTGATTTTGTCAAGCTAATCAAAAACCTTGATTCCAGTAAAGCAACTGGCCCTGACGGCATTCCAATTATAGTGCTGAAAAAGCTTTAACCAGAACTAGCTCCCATACTTACAAAACTGTTTAAGAGTTATTTTAAAGAGAATTGCTTCCCAACACCCTGGAAAATCTCATCAGTATGACCTGTATTTAAGAATTTAGGTGATCGGTCATCTCCCTCTCAGTACACAAAAAGTTTCCTGTGCATTATGAGAAAGTTACTGGAATCTGTGTTAAATAGAGAAGTAATCAACCATCTCAGCAAAAACAACCTTTTTAGTGACATGCAATATGGTTTCAATTCTGCTAGATCTACAGCAAATGCGCCTATCGTTATATCGCATAGGATTAGTGAATCTCTAGATGGAGGCTTCCTTTCTAGGGAAATTGCTCTTGATATATATAAGGCATTTGATAGGATATAGCATAAAGGTTTTCTTCACAAGATTTCCAGCTATGGTATAGCTGGAAATGTCTTCTCAATTTTTAAATCATTTCTCTCTGATAGGTTCATAAGAGGTTGATGAGTGGAAATCAGAAGCTCATATTATTAATGCTGGAGTCCTTCAGTGGTTATCCTGGGTCCAACTCTCTTCCTGATCTACATCAATGATCTTCCAAATCACATCATTAGATCATTTGTAGACATTTATGATGAGGGCACTACCATCAATAGCAGCACATCAAAGGCTATAAACGACCAAGTTCTCTCTGATGCTCTCTTCTCTGATTTTCAGCATGTGGTACAATAAGGAAAGAAGTGGCTGGTTACTTTAATGCATCTAAAACCAAGCTTCTGTCTTTACATCATCAACGCTCTGATCCCCATCAGGCATCAATTGAAATGAATGACTCTCGTCTTAGGGAGGCTCCATGTTTTGACAAACTTCTTTACTTGGCCTTTACTCTCGATTTGAAATGGAAACCGTGCATCTGTTGCCAAGGTTGTTGGAAAAATGGTGGGATCCTTCTATCGATCCAGTAGATATCTCACTGCTGATGCAATTCTCAACCTATATAAGAGCCAGGTATGTCCAAGGATGGAGTATTGTTGTCACATCTTGGCAGGAGCTGCTAGAAAAACTTTATCCTGCTTTGACAGAGTCCAAAATAGACTTTGTAGCCTAGTAGGGGATGCTCCTTTCTCTTCCATGCAACCTCTTTCTCACAGAAGAAACGTTGCGAGCCTGTCTCTGCTTTATCATTATTTTCATGGCAAGTGCTCGTCTGAGCAAAACTTTCATGAGAACACACTCATCTAGCTAAAAACACTATCAAGAATTTCCCCCACTCTTTATCTGTGCCTAAACCTAAATGTAGATTCCATGAACAAAGCTTCTTTTTTAGAACTGCACACCTGTGGAACTGTCTTCCGTTTTCCTGCTTTCCAGTTGATTACAATATGGTCGTCTTCAAGTCCAATGTAAACAAGTTCTTGATGAGCCGTTCTCTTTAAGTAATCCAATTTACCAAATTTACACTACTAACGATTCCTATAAAATTGCCCCATTGACTAATGCACACTCGTTAACTCTTATCCTCGAGTGGCTTCTAGGTCTTTATAAGTGGTGCCTCCTAAAAAAAAATGCAAAATTCTTTTCTTCAGTGGAAAGAAATTCATTTTAAGCACATCGGATTGGAATATTACCAAACTTCATCATTACGAATTGGGATTGATTGAAATTTCGAATATATATATATATATATATATATATATATATATATATATATATATATATATATATATATATATTAAAAAAATCAAACACAAAAGCCTTTCTTCATTTCTTGATCATACCAAAATATTTCATCTCACTCTGGAATTACCGGTTTTGGTTTGTTTTTCATTTTATTCATTTTTATAATCATTTTACAAATATTCTTTTTGCATTTTATGACCACCGTCATATAATGCAGTTTCATACAATGCTAAAACCAACAAATTTTTAGCTTTGCTATATATATGGATTTGCTAACATATTTTTTCCTCTGGGGCGTAAATTTTGCATTCTTTGAAACTCCGCGGAACAAGGATTTATTAATTGTCTTTGTTTGCGGTATTGTCAAAAATTAAATTTTACATGTAAATTATAAATTTTAATTTACGGTTTTAATTTCTGCTCCCTGAGTCACGCTCTACTTCCTATTGTCGCATTGAGCTTTTTCTTTGGTTGTGATTGATATATAAATTTTAATACTTATACTAGATTGAAGTTTACATTTGGCTTTTCTTATCTATTGCTTGCCTGATTGGTATTATACACACACATATATAATTTTATATATATATATATATATTTATATATATATATGTTTATACATATATATATGTTTATATATACATGTTTATATATATGTTTATATATATATGTTTATATATATATATGTTTATATATATATGTTTATATATATATGTTTATATATATAATGTTTATATATATATGTTTATATATGTTTATATATATGTTTAAATATATATATATGTTTATATATATGTTTATATATATATATGCTTATATATATGTTTATATATATATATGTTTATATATATATGTTTATATTTATATATGTTTATATATATTTATATATATATGTTTATATATATGTTTATATATGTTTATATATATGTTCATATGTTTATATATATGTTCATATATGTTTATATATATATGTTTATATATTTATATATATATGTTTATATATATGTTTATATATATATTTATTTATATATATGTTTATATATATACGTTTATATATATATTTATATATATGTTTATATATATATATGTTTATATATATATGTTTATATGTATATGTTTATATATATGTTTATTTATATATATATGTATATGTGTGTGTCTATATATATATGTTCATATATATATATATAGGTTTATATATATATTTGTTAATATATATATATATATGTTTATATATATGTGTTTATATATATGTTTATATATATGTGTGTTTATATATATACATATATATATGTTTATATATATGTTTATATATAAGTATGTTTATATATATATGTTTATATATATACATGTTTATATATATATATGTTTATATATATATATATATGTTTATATATATATATGTTTATATATATTTATATAAAATGGGTTGAGAAATTCACACGAAAGAAAGATGTATATTTAAATAAGGGGGTAGTCACCAACAATGTGTATTTTTTAACATTATTTTATTATTCCGTGTCTTGGTTTTTCATTGAGAATTCTGTTTGGATCATTGTAATAATGGTTTTAAATCATTGAAATCGTTTTTACGCGTTTCAGACGTTCTGTGAAGCGTCCTCGTCAGAAATTATTTTCAAATGTTCATATGTTTATATATATATTTATATATATATATATATATGTTTATATATATGTGTTTATATATATATGTTTATATATATGTTTATATATATATATGTTTATACATATATGTTTATATATATATATATATATATATATATATATACGCATACACAAATAAAACGGTCGCACACACACACGCACGAGTGCGCACACACATGTCCGCGCGCACATACTCATGCGCACACACGCACGCGCATACATGCACGCGCGCACACACACATATATATGTAGATATGCGTGTGTACGTGTGTATAATCTGCAAATGAAACAGGTACCTAAATAAACTTTGGATATAATGTAATCGCACATGTAGAGAAATGCGTTTAACCCTGACTTTCTTTTCATGTATGAATAAAATAACGAAACGTTTCAAATAAAATTATTTATAAAGAATCGTTCACACTGTCTCTGGTATTCTCGTTTTACTTATTCAAGTTGATATACAATAGAACAGAGACAGCAAACCGCATCTTAGTTACAAAGCAGCTTTCATTTACTTTATATATCATAAAAAGACAATATAGTTAACAAGGGAAAAAGGTAAAAAACAGAACAAAATACAACAAATAATTGTTTACTTTTATTGCATAATTTTCAAATTTATTTACTAACTATAAGATTTATTATCTATGCGTTTGTTATCGTCACTTTTACTTAGCCAAGCAAGC
Source organism: Euprymna scolopes (assembly GCF_053919585.1). NCBI lineage: Eukaryota > Metazoa > Mollusca > Cephalopoda > Sepiida > Sepiolidae > Euprymna > Euprymna scolopes. Next base: position 59,076,116 of record NC_136494.1, read on the forward strand.
GTGGTTTCCAACATTGTTGCGAATTTCCCCCTGAAAAAAAGAAGATATTTATTGGCAGACACCCTTGGACTTAGGTTCATGGTTCCACTAAACCTCCTTTAAATATTGTTTTACTATCTTTTAAGTCTGGAATTTGCGAGTAAACTCCTCCCCCAAGAAAAAATTGCGGCTGTATTGGAAAACACCAAAAACACTACAAGTGACAATGATCAAAGATAAGTATCTCACAATCAGTAAACACAAGTGAAAATTATACAGGTAAGTTGGAAAAGTAAATGTCCTTATGTTTAGTTGCAGTTATTTGTTGTCTATTTGTTTTTCTTTTCACCCCGTTTTATTTCTAGTTAACTATACTGTACAATCACCCATGGTTCATTGCCTTATCAAATGCAGTCTGAGTTTTATTGGTTGTTGTATATCTGATTCTAATTACATCGGCCGCATCGCGTTTCCGCAGAACTATATTGGGAAGTTACCAAATTCCAAGTTCGCTATTACATTGGTTTCTCTGTGAGAAGCCATCACCCAATCTGCATCTCTGCGTACTGCTGTCCCGTGGGACTGAAATGCCATTTACATTTTCTGCTATTGGTCCGATTCTTCAGATTAAATCAATTCCTGAAACAAAGTTCGAATTCAACAGGCTTATAAATAATCAGTAGTTAGCATACACAACGGATACTACCATCGCGTTGTATCCTTCACGAATCTCATTTCCGAAACACTGCACACCAAAAACCTTTACATTCACGTTTTGAGAACTAGGATAACAAAAATAAATAAAATAACAAAACTGTTTAAATAACTTTTCCAAGTTCAAAACAATTTCAGGCTAGGACAAAAGACAGAGTTTAGGCCATTAAGCATCACATCTGAAAGAGAACTCATACAACCCGATTCATTTATTAAAACGATCCTTTCTTGATTGCATGTTACTATAACTATACGTCTGGATTCCCGGCGTTGCCTGGATGTTTGGAGGTGTGTGTTGATCAAAAAAAGAAAAGTGGTAGTAGGCCGACAGGCAGGCAAGCAGGCAGGCTCAAACCCGTACCGTGAAGGAGGAAAAGAACGTAAAAAAAAACAACAAAAAAATACTGACGTCTTTGCCGTTGCGTCCATCGCCAAACCGGAAGTGGCGAAGGTTTAAATTAAGGCTAATCAATCGTAAAGAGGGGATGACTTTCGAAAATATCGGCGAAAAAAGCGACCCCTCCTTGTAGAAAAGTACCCAGTTGAGGATGAAGGAATTAATGTTTTTAGCAAATTTTTCGATATTTGTCGTCTGAAGGGTCGAGCTTCAAAACGATATGAATTTCGTGAAAACCCGTCGCCTTTGTCGAAAGTTTTAGGCATACATACATACATACATACATACATACATTTAAACAGACAGGTGATATTTATATTATAGAAGACAACTTTTTTCTTTCTTTTCTAAAATGGCGACCAGCATGCCTGACGAAGGTCGGAGGCTACACCGACCAAAACGTTGCACAAATAACACTCAAGATGAAAACAATAGTCCGATCAAAACAGGTAATACAAACAATCACCCTTCATCTAAAGACATCAGAACTGTAATATCCTTCTATAACTTCGTCAGTTTCACCAGTGACCAATCTCATCGGGTTATCACATAACGGAGTTGATTAAATGTACAGAAGCCGCTGATTGGGTCCAATTGTTACATAACCGAAAGTGTCATCTTCCTGTTTGCAGTGAAGGAATATATAAAATTCTGTCACCGATGATTCTGACAAAGGGTGAAGAATTGTTATTTTCTGGGTAAGAATCTATCTAACACTTATCATTAACTAGTAGTGAAGTAGTATTTTTTTTAGCTCTTTACATCAAGTGGCTTCATGCTTTGTCTGGAATTACTCCATAAAAATATTAAAATCAACTTCCATAGTTACTGTTACATCAATTCCACAAGTGATTGACAAATCAGCAGAAAGACTGCCTCAACGTTTGATGCCACATAGGGCTACACTATAAATAATTTCTAGCAGAAAGTACCTGACTACTTGTCTTGACAGAGTTCAAAAGCGAATTCTCAATCTAAGGGAGAGATGTTCTCGTCTTTTATTTACAGCCTCTTTCTCACAGAAATGACCGTCCTGATCTTTCTCTATTGTTATGCCTGTGGAAGGTGCTCGACTGAGCTCCACCATCTGGTTCATTCCACAAACAAAATAACTTTTCTTTTTTTCCTCCGTGTATACAGTAACAGGCCAAATTCGCAGGAACAAAATTTCTTTTCAAATAATTCCCTTTTGTGGAACACATTACAACGGAACTGCTTCCCTACAGATTCAAACATGGCCATCTTTAAATGTCAGAAAATACTTGTCATAAGCCGTCCTCATAAGTAATAAAATTTTGTTAATTACACTATCCAGTTTCAACCCTCTCATAATAGTCACCATCATTCAATTGATCTTATGTTATTAACTCTTATCCTCGAGTGGCGTTTAGCCTTGATAAGTGGTGACGAATTAGCAAATAAAGAATATGACATAACAAATTACGTTGATCATGACGACCGTTGGGTAGATTTGAACGATTTATTCTCATATCTAAAATTCAATTTCTGTGTTTAAAAATTATATTTAATGTCAGATGAAAATAACAAATTAAAAAAAAATCAAATATCTCAAATAAAAGTCGATGATTTATCACGAATTTTCTAAATTAAAATTAAATTTTTACATTTTTAAAAAAATTTTATTCTAATTTTATCAGTCTAAAATGTTAACATGTTTTCAATGACCTTTAATAAAGTTATTAAAATGTTTTTCAGTTTTCACCCATTAAACTTTACAATGTTAAAAGTGGCGAACGTGCGTTCATATGAGGCAGTTGAAAGCGTTTGATTATTTAGGAGTTTATTATCTTATAATTAACTTATCCGACAACTACTAATAATAGATCCTTCCTCCTCTCCCCAAAATGACGACAACAATATGAGGATGACGATGGCTAAGTAGTTAACGACACGAACTGACAACTTAGGTGCACCAAGTTTGAGTTTAATTCGTTTCACTGAAACACTTTCACTTAGAGATGATACCTCACGAAAGTTTCAGATGTCTTTTTTAAAACAATTTTAATTAGAAAGATATCGGGGAAACGAATGGTAATTCTACTTTTCTGAATGCTCAGCAGTAGCAGCAACAACAACAACAACAACAACAATAATAATAATAATAATAATAATAATAATAACAACAACAACAACAACAACAACAACAACAACAACAACAAATTTAGGAATTTTTTGTAGAAAAGCTCCGTCCCCAAAATAAAACACTCCTCCAAAACAGTAAAAATGCGAATTGTAGCAAAAAAAAAAAAAAAAAAGAAAAAAAGAAAAAGAAAAAAGAAAGCTATTAATTACATAAAAGAATGGAATCTATTCATGTTATTTAGTATTTGTATAAATTATATATGTTTTCCTCATATGTCCTAATAAAATTATATGTTTTCCTTATGTTTCTGCTGATACATGAAGTCAATCAGATATTAATCTCCGTTATTAGACTATAGAACGTCCACAAAGAGATAAGCAAGACAAACAGGATTTGAAATTGTGCCTAGACGTCGATTTAAGGAACGTCATCTTATCACGTGGCTGCTTGTAGTTAGAAAGGATTGCAATAGTACATAAGCAATCACCTACCCCGTGTAGCGGTCGATGTTTACACCTCGGCGTACAAAATAAAATGACTAAACTTGTTTGTGCATGCATCGTTTGTACATGCATAATCCTAATTAAAAACAAATATTTATATTTTGCCGCCCCTCCAACTGTTTGAACCCATTCTTGTCTGTTCACTATTAACCAACTCATCAATTGAAATATTCCTAACCTTTCTCACTGAACTTCTTTTCTAATATGATAAATATGAATATTGACTCTTATTAACAGCCTTTAATGAAATACAATTTATTTGATTGAGTGGATCTCTACTTACACAGACGCAGCTGGTAGCATAACATGATTTCATTCCCTATCACAGACAGTTACGTTTCTGACCCGTCTCCCAGATCGACTGGACCAACAAGCCTAACTTCTTGATCTATTTATAACGACAATTCCCAATGATTGTGTAACAAATGCCCATAGACCACTCGGAAATGCCGATCACATTGTGATAATGGTAGAAATCATCCTAAACTCTCAACCCAAAGCTGAAAAGCCATTACTCAAAACGACAAGGTACTCTAAGAAGGCTGACTGGGAAGCCATCAGGGATCACATCAGAGACGCCCCATGGGGAAGTATCTTTTCTCTTCCTGTGGTACAATGTGCAAATGAGACTACTGAATAGTTCAAAGCAGCAATTGAAGCACACGTTCCTACACAGAAGTACTTTATCAAACTACACTCTCCACAATTGTTCACAATTGTTCACTTCTGTGCAACTACTATCCCACAAAGGCAGCATGCATTCTGCAGACTTATCCGTATTAAGTCTTATTTGTATTAAGTCTCATACAAATAGGTGAACTTATTTGTATTAAGTCTAATACAAATAGGCGATAGTTTGTAGAAGCTAGAAATAATTGTAAGAGAGAAATAGCTGCAGCCAAGAGAAGGCATTCCGAAGTCATCAGAAAATGCATTGAGTCGCAGAAACTAGGAACTCGTAATTTCTGGAAAATTTATAACAGTGTAATAAATAATGGAGAATCGACAATTTTCCCACTATCCAACAACTTTGAGATTGTTTGCACAACTGAAAAGGCAAACCTTCTTGCCCAACGTTTAAAATTTTTAATTCTTTACTTTTTCTATCTTCGAAGGTCGGCTGTTCAGACGTTTTGAACATTAGGCCAGCTCAGCAATTTGATGACATATTCAGCTTACTAATAAACCGTTCTTTTCCTAACTGTTTACATTATGAACAGTAGAAGCTGACCCATGTCAGTTAAACTGACATACCTCCATATATGCACACGTACATAAACATATAGTAGAAACAGCCACTTTTGAATTTAACAGCATACTCGCCCTACATGCCATACATTTTAATACTGAACTGTCCTTATGTGGCCACTTTCCTTGGTCTTTTGTCTGGGAGTAAAGTCTAGTATCTGTTCTAATGCTGCATTCCATCTTTTCTGTGCTCAGTTCGTGAATGAGAAAACCTTCTAGACTGAAGCAGATTTTATTTTTGTTCCAACCCAGAGTGCCCCACATTGGAGTGCTTGATTTGACTTTTTTAGGCGTATTTTCTGAGGGGAAACGGCCCCTGGCGGGGATCAAAGTGTAAAATCGGTTTTTATAAAATTTTAATTTTTTACATAGATTATATATATATATATATATATATATATATATATATATATATATATATATATATATATATATACTAGCATTCAGTCCGGCGTTGCCCGGGTGTTTGAATGTGCATGTTGAGCAAAAAAAAAAAAAAGTGGTAGTAGGATGGCAGGCTCGAACCCGTACCGCAAACGAGGAAAAGAACGGGATAAAACCTAACGTTTATGCTGAATGTGGAAGCGACATTTTTAAAAATTAAGGCTAGACAATCTAAAGGAGAGGATAACTTTCAAAAATATTGGCGAAAAAAGTGATCCCCCTGTAGAAAAGTGCCTAGTTGAAGGGGAAGATATTAATGTTTTTAGCCATTTTTTCGATATTTGTCGTATGAAAGGTCGAACTTCAAATCGATACTGATCTTAGTAAAATCCGTCGCCCCTATTGAAAGTTTAAGGCAGACATGCAAACAGACATGCATACATACATTTATATATTGGTAACTAAAAATTTTCGACCTAAACTGATGAAAAAGCTTGCCCTATCTCTGAATATCCTTTATGTAAAATTTCAAATATTTGGACCAGAAATTGTCTGAGTAATTTGGAAGAGACCGCAGAGGTCAATTTTTTTTTAAAACTTTGACCCCAATTATGACCCCTTAAAATTTATTGTTTTGGGCTCAAATCAAGTTATTAAATTAGATCCATGTCCATGGTAGAGTTCTCAAAGGTCAAATCGTTGAACTTTGACCCCTTAATCGCCAAATATCTGGCCAAAAACCGATCACATCGATTTTCCGAAATCTCAGTAACCTGTATATCAGATTTCGAGTCTGTAAACTAAAAATTGACAGAGTTATTGCGTATCGAAATTTACACAGACACACACACACACACACACACACACACACACACACACACACAGATACACACATAGACACGTTCACTTTTATAGATATATAGATTATTGCAAAAAAAAAAAGACTTGGTTTGGGAATCTTAATTAGGACGACCCCTGGTGTGAATATGGCACTATATTGACTGAGAACTTTAGCTAGACATAGCTACGACAAATCAAAGGTACAGTGATAAAGATGACCCAAGCCATCTTCCCCCACTTTTGTGATTGGCTTTGTGCCTAATTTTTTGTCTAGTTAATTTTTTTGTTTGCGAAATAAAATATATAAATCAAAGTATAATATCGGTTCTGTATTCGTCAGAGGTGTAGAAATTGTTTTTAACTGTAGCAATTTTATATTTATAAATTACGGCTTAATAGTAGAACTAATATTCAATTCCATAAACAATGTATATGTTAGCAGGCATTGTATGCCATTAACGCACAGTATTATAGTAAACTCTTATATGAGCTGAAAGTAAAAAAAAAAAAAATGATAAATCAACTTAGTTGAGTACTTAGTATTCAATAATAAATATCAATCATATCCTTGCTTGTATGCAGTTAAAATATGAAAAATACAGACACCCCCTCGTAAAGTTACTACTTTTTTTTATTCCGCATAACCTCAGATGTATAATATCTAAAGTTAAAAAAGATTCATTATTCTGTTTATATAATTTATTGTTATCAAGATGTACTTTTTATGTTATTATGTAAAGGAAAGTATCTACATTTTTCACACTTCTTTACGCCGAAGCGAGTCCGTATTTTTGTGTGTGTGTACGCCCAGAGAGAGGAATGGGCTGGGCGGAGAAGAAAGAGGAGCTGGAAAAAGGGGGAAAAAGGGGGGGAGGAAGAAAGAGAGAAGAATAGAAGTTATGCTGCACTTTTGCCCCGGGCAGTACCGGGTAATCCTGCTAGTCTACTTAATAAAAGTGAACGTGCGTACGTTTGGACTGAGTCGTAGTATGAAAAAGAGGTGAAAGGAGAGGAACGAAGAAGAAGGTGAAAAAGCAGTAGACAAAGTAGTGCCGACTCCTCCTGCTTTTTTTCTCAACAATTCAGAATTAATTTTTAAGCCGTCGGCTGCTTTTGCTTCACCATTACATAATAAATAATATTTTTGTTGCTTGATCAATTCGTTCTAAAATTAAACATTTTTCTTTCATTTTTGACAGAATGCCTTATACTCATGTTTAACCAATCTACGGTTTATCTAACTGAAAGTTATGCATGCTCCCGATAGAGAAAGATAAATGGATAGAGATAGATAGAGATATAAATAGAGAGATAGATATATAGATAGATAGAGAGAGAGGGGTAGAGAGAGAGAGAGAGAGAGAGAGAGAGAGAGAGAGAGAGAGAGAACGAAAGAGTGAGACGCTTGGGTTCGAAATAGTAAAATAATTTTTTAATGAATGAATATTTTATTTACCTTTTAAAAGTTAAATTTCTTTAATAGTGTGTAGTTTTGTGCATGGAAATGCATGGAGGAGAGATAGATAAACTTTGAATTCATAATAGAAACAGTTTTGTTTTCGTTTTCTGATTGGTTAGTTTCGTTTCATTAATTTCAAGTAGTGAATATGGATTTTAATCGCTTAGGAGCGAGCGATGCAACTTAATATAAAATAAACCATGTAAAAATGTTATCACAAATTTAGACAAAGTTGAAGCAAATGTAAAAGATTTGATGAAATGTAAAACGATTCCGTTTTCAATTCTTTCTCTACAGAAGTGTACAAAAACTAAAACCCTCATTATTCAATAAAAGTCTCTCTTTCGAAATCTTATTGTGTATATATTATTTATTTAAAAACTTTTTACCGTCTATTGCCCGAAAAAATAAATTAAAAACTAAAACTAAAAAGAATTGCCTAGTATAAAAATTGTTTTTATATGATTCCTAAAATATTTTCGTTCTTTTTTATTCAAAGTAAATAAAGCGTCCGTTTTTGTTCGTAATCGATTTACTTAAAAAATAAACATAATCTATTTCTCTCCAGGGATATTAAATGTAAAAATTATGTGCGAATCAACAAAGTATATTATGTCTGAATGAACAAAGTATAAAAATATATCAAATAAACCGAGAAATGAATTCGGGCAAAAATGTGTCAGTATATGAAAAAATGTTAAAAAACCCCAAAAAACAACAAAAAAACCCCGGAAACCTTTAAACAATGAGTTTGCTCTTATTTAGATATGTACCTGATTTAGAATAAAAAATATTAATTTAATTATGCTTAAAAGTAGAATTAAAATAAAAGATAAATCCCTCTTTTGCTTTCTGTCTCGCATTCACACACACATACGCAACCATAAAACTTGAAAAAAAAAGCTTATATATATATATATATATATATATATATATATATATATATATATATAGGAAGTTATGAAAATATATATAGCAATTAAGCTAAATTGCCATATATATTTTCTTAACTTACTACCTAACTCTACCTATGAATTGAGCACTGAAGTATATACTGAAAATTTACGCATGAAATTATATCTTCGTATATTAATTTATGTGATTAAATGAAATTATCATATATATATAAACTGATGAAGACTGAAGGATCGATCGAAAATTTGTAAAAAAAGTTTTAAATTTTTTTCATAATAATATTTTGTATTCTTGCACGTCACCAATAGAAAACGAATAAAGGAAAGTTATAAATTATTATACTTTTCGTATTCTTTTTAATACAGATTTGCACACACACACACACACACACACACACACACACACACACACACACACACACACACACACACACACGACAAAATTCATTGTGTTTGAATGTTAATTTATTTTTCTCAACCTATATCAGGAAACCTCATCTTTTTATAACCAAACTAAAAATATCCATTCTTTTTATACGAAATTTTTATCTAATTATGATAAAGAAATGTGAAGAGAGAGAGAGAGAGAGAGAGAGAGAGAGAGAGAAAGAGAAAGAGAGAGATAAAGGAAGAGGGAAAGTAAAAAGAGGCGTTATATTGGAAAAAGAGGAGAAAAGATGGGTTAATCTGTACAACTGTCTATATATATAGACAAACAATGATAAAAAGTCAACTAAGTTCGTAGTACGCTAAGTCTAAAGAGCTCATTGAGAGGTCAAATGAACTAAATTAGTTCTTTTTAGAATATATATATAGTTTTATTCTTCTTAGCCATAATGGTATTTGACTCAATCTTTACTTGTTGATCGATATTTTAATATTCGATTCAATTAGAGCATGTGTATCATAATAGTAGAGAATGTACTTTTCATGAAGTACTGTGGCGTTTAAATTCAAAACATGACGGTTAAAAGACCATGCACGGAAAGATAGCTGGCCATGGACAAAGTGAACTATAAGCAATCTGTAGAGATTGAAAAAACAAAAAAACAAAAGCAAAAAAAAGAAAACACACAAAAAATTGATTTCATCCAACGAATCTGATTTAATACGAGCCTGACTTTGTCACAGAAATCAACACAACGATACGAGGGGCGTACAATAAGTAATGCCCCTGACCCACTTCCCATAGGAGTAGAGCAACGAAACTTGGCACAGTTATTAGTCTTTCTCTACATAGGAACCAGCCAGAGTTATGCATTTCTTCCATCGTTTGATGCAGCTCTGAAGACCGTTTTTGTAGAACACCCCAAGTTGGTCCTCCAACCACGACGTGACTTCAGAAATCAAGGCTGCAGGATCTGAGAAACGCTTTCCTTAAAAAAAAACTTCATGGTTGAGAAGAGGTGAAAGTCAGAGGGTGCAAGGTCAGGAGAGTAGGGAGGATGGGGAAGGATTTCATAACCACATGCCTGTGCTTCTGATCTAGCGACATGCGAGTTGTGGACCGGAGCGTTGTCCTGCAGGAGGAGGGTACATTTGCTGATCTTGCCCCGTCTCTTGATTTTGATAGCTTCCCTTAATTTCCTCAAAAGTGAAGCATAATAGGCTCCTGTAATTGTGGTACCCTTTGCTAGTAAATCTGTCATCACTACTCCGTCCTGGTCTCAGAAGACTGTGAGCATGACCTTTTCCAGCGGAGAGCTGCACCCTTGCCTTCTTTGGAGGCGGTGAGTCCAAGTGCTTCCACTGCATTGACTGGGCTTTGGTCTCTGGATCATAGTGATGGACCCAGGTTTCATCTCATGTAATCAGTCTTTTGAAAAACTTTGACTCATCTTCTTGGCACATCTCCAAATTCATCCTCGAGCACTCGACGCGTTCTCGCTTCTGGAATGGTGTAAGCAACCTGGGGATCCATCTGGCAGACACCCTATGCATATGCAAATGGTCATGAATGATAGTTTCCACAGACCCTGTACTAATCTTGAATTCTTGGGCTATTTGGCGAATAGTAATACACCGATATTCCAAAATGGCAGCTTCAACTTGACGGACAGATGCCTCATCAATGGCAGAAGGGGGCGGCCAGTTCTGGGAGCTGTTTACACAGACTTCCGGCCATGTTTGAATTCACGATGCCAGCGTTTTACAAAGTCATATGATGGGACATTATCCCCATCAGTTTCTTTCATTTCATCAAAAGTCTCCTGTGGTGTGCGTCCTTTCAAATACAAAAACCGGATCACTGCTCGACATTCAACAGGCTCCATTTCACACCTGACTCAGTTCCAACACCTGTAAAACAGAAACCACAATTAGTTCAGGGCTGTAATTTGCCACATAATCCGTAGAGATATAAATCATTACACATGCAAAATTTCATCTAGATCAGACAACTGAAAGTGGGTCAGGAGCATTACTTATTGCACATCACTCGTAGTTTCCAAACTCTAACGAGAAACGAAAAGAAGATCTGAAGATCCGAAAGAGACGAGAAATGTGTATTATTTGAATTATTTCAACTACCGTTCTCATCTTGAGTGTTATTTTCACAACGTTTCTGTAGATGTTATCCCGAACTTCTTCAGAAACATCTTGTTGAAAATCAAGAATCTGCACGGAATTTGGAACAAAACCTTTTTTTTGTATATAATCCACGGGGGTAGCTTACGCTCATTCCGTCAGCCATGACCAGGTAGAAGTCCTAAGTAATTCGAACTTATATTTTTGAGTATCGTCTGCACCGAGCATTGAATCTTCACCCTCTAGCAGAGTGTAAGTGATAACTAAATTTTACCAAATACTTACCAAGTACGTTATCCGTTGCACCACAGGGTCTCGTGGACGGAAACATTGTATAAATAATACTCAAGATGAAGACAGAAGTCGGAATAATCCAAATAATACAACTTATTAATTCTCATCTCAAAATTTCCCAAATACGAAATATTTACCGAAAATTAAAATGTGAGTTTTCTGTTTGAAAATATGACTACAGATGAGATGTTTTCACGTTAAAAACTGAATATTTGTCGGAGACGTTTCTGAACATTCTCGCCATTTTTGACTTTTGACTTTTACACAAGAGCAGATATTTTTTTCTGATCATTTTTTTCTTTGAGATTAAAAAAAAAAAAAAAAAAATTAACGATATGGAAAGAAAAAATATCCTGTCATACACATGACTTTTTTTTTTCCATATATGACACACCTACCGCTTTAATTTCTGAAATCTGAAAATCCGAAAAAGACGAGAAATATTTGCTGGAAATCGAAAGTTACATATTCTATTTAAAAATATGACTCTACAGCAACTTGTTTCAATGTTAACAAAATGAATGTTTGTTTCTAATGTTACTAGATCAGGCTGTCTGAAGATATTTATCTAAAATGCATCAAACATTGATGTTATTTTAAAAAAATCCTTTCCTTTTTCAAAACTCAATCATGTTCTGCAAAGTCAAAGCAAAACAAAAAACAAAAACAATTTTCCTTTAAAAACTAAACAAACCAAACACCATGGATAAAAATTTGAATATATATTACAGCATTTCCAAAATTATTGTATTCGGCAAAAAATAACACGAAAATATGCTGCAAAACACAATCCATCATAAATAAATGTTTAAAGACATAAAGGAATTTAAGCATGGAAACATTTTCCAAAACTGCAAGATTCGGCATTAAATAAACCCAAAAAGAGTTGATATGCCGGAAGACCAAACAACCAAACTTAATGTGTTTCTGAATATTCTAGCAATTTTTATCTCTCATCTTTGCAGAAATACAAACTTTTTTTTCTGAATGAGAAATTTTACCAATGAGGCATATTTTCAGATTATTATCTTCTTTTAGATCCAAAAAACTCGATGATATGAAAACAAAATAATTTTATTCATCCACGGCTTTATTTTTGTTTACGGATGTATCCTGCTCCCATCGATTTTTGATTCATGGAGGTTGACAAACAGGCACACATGCGTTCGCGTGCAGATAAATAGTCACTCGCAGAAACCTGCACGAAACATTTGAATATATTAATCTTTTGAAGTTTTAATGAAATAATATCGCCTCAAAATCAGCTACAAATCTTGAATGCGCTGAAAACTTGTTTGTTTTCTTTGTATCCTTCATCTTAATATTTTCACATTGCAAATTATCTTTGTTTAACGAATAATCTAGTTCACTTCACCTTTATGTATCTGATGACGATCAACTAGTTAAACATCATATAAACATATTTTTTTTAGGGAGATTGTTATTACGGCATATCAACCGCTTTGGGATTATATATTATTTAATTGGAATTCATTGTTGAGATGAGTTTTATTTATTAATTTATTTATTGGGAACTATTATCCTCATCTTTTTTAGTTGCTGTTTCACGACGTTTTGGCCAACTATTCCTCTAGCCTTCGTTTCGGGATTATTTGAGACGGCGGCAATTTCTGAATTAGTAACAATATCAAGCAAGATTTGGTTTGTGTCTGTTGAGATGTCGTTTCTCTTAGGCGTGTGTAATTTTATTATATACACCAGTCGCCTCTCCTGCTCCATCGTTTTATCAAATCATATGGA